>NC_050574.1:204124034-204724034 GCF_011100635.1 Trichosurus vulpecula | reverse complement strand
TTAAACACATCCTTGTATATACATCTACATGTATGTATATATGTGAACCTCACAAAAGATAGGCCAGTTTGACTACTGTATAATATAGATATATGTATGATAAATGTAAAATGTTATATATGTGTAATATGTAGAAGTACTGTATATATACATACAGTTTATGCATAAACACGTGTATTAATACATGTGCATATACAGGACACACATGTGCATGCATACATATGTATATAATATGCATACACACACATATATACCCCTCACAAAAGATAAGCCCGTGCATGTAATGTGATATATGTGTGTATAAACAAACGTACAGTAGCCAAACTGGCCTGTATTTTGATTCACACATATACATACATACAGATGTGTATATGTGTATACCACATGTATAAAATATGTAAAAGTACTGTATATACATAGTGTGTACACATACACATATTTATACACATAGCCCACACATATATACATATACTCATACATACATACCAGTTTGACAATTTTGTACCAGTTGTGAATGCATTGTAAATCTAGCTAAAACAACTACTTTTTTTTCAAACTTGGCTTAGGTGGAGTCTCTGAAGCTCACGTTTGTTTCTGCACATATTGTTAACTGGAAAGCAGAGACAGGTAGCCCAATTGAAGACTGCATACAGTTTTACCTTCAGGTAAACCTCTCTAATCACTAATGATGCTCTGAGGTCAAGGAAATAAATGAAAAACATTTTTGCCCTATTTCAAAACACTCATGTCTCCAAAACTGGGCCTATTGCTGTTGCTAATTATCGTTGCATTCGGAGATACTTCTTTCATAATGACAGGTACAGAGTGCCCTTTTCATATTGGTTTTGACAAGCGCAAGTCTGGACTCAAACATTAACTCAGTCCAATTTTCCATGGTTACTCTCTGCAGTAGAATTCCATTCTTTGACCTCAGTTATTAATACTTACTTTGATATCAGGCTAAGATAGATACCAAAAAATGGATAAACGATGTTTTTCAGTACAGATCTTATTTGTTCTGGGGCTCCTGAGAAAGTGCATGATTTAAACTGACTCAGGTTGGAAGGGGCTGGTCACTAGGGAAAAGAGGGGCTAGTCTAAAAATTGGAAAGACACTGAAAGTCATTAAGTTTATTTTAGACTCACTATAAAGCTTTCTTCAGGGTCAATATAATAACATCATCTTGGAGATGAGATAATTTTACAATAAAGATTTTTTCTAGAATTTTAACAACTACTTTCCAGGAGAGTTATCATACAACATTTTTATCTTTACATTACTTTCTGATAAGAAGCTATTCCACCCAAACCCTAAAACTTCTAGGAATACAGCTTATCTAGCTTTTCAATTTGCTAATCCACATTCAGTAAAGTCCTTATCAAATAACATTTTATGAGATTATGGTAATTGTTGAGGGAGAAATGATCCCAGGGATGTAGAAATCCCAAACCAAAGTTCCCAAGGCAAGGCCGCCTGGAATGAATTCGTGGACCCAAGCATTCTTTAAGTCAAGGAGGCAAAGATTTATTACGCTTTATATAAATAAAGTGGGCAAGAATTCTTGGGGAACCTGCAACCATACAGGGGTACAGGGAAAGTTTAAGTACAAGATTTAGGGATGAAATCTCTCAATTAGGTGTTTTGGGGTGGGATTAGGGAGTGGTTTAGGTGTGATTAAGGGGTGGTCAGTTCTTAAAGGAGCATGCACTTTTAGTATCTACTACGCAGGTATCTTACCCAGAGTTCACTGGGAAATAGACCAAGGAGGGGCTACCTGGGTGTGTGGTTTTGCTTGCAAAATGTCACTAAGTTACCAAAAGTTCACAGCTGACTGGAAATATCCAGGTGGACTCCATCATGTGTCTTGTTAGACAAGATTATTGTAAGGGAGTATACATTTGACTATGTCTAGGATGTGTGTTAGCCTCAGTGGATAGTCAGTTATCGGCATCCTGAATCAATCTATAATTGGGCATAGCTGCTTTCTGAGGAAGAAGCAGAAATAATTTTGGGGCACACTGCCCTTTACCTAGAGAGAGGCTGCCTGGGAAAGAATATGTTTTGAGAACTAAATGTGTTCTGGAATTGGAATTCTACCACAGACACCCAAGCAGAGGCTGAGGAGAAATGTGATGTTAGAATTAGGGTCCAAGCACAAACACCCCACCAGTAATGACATGTTCTATAGCATCATCATATATCAATAAGCTTCTATATTGAATGCTAACACAAAGCACTATATGGTATACCAAAAAATTATAAATGAAACAAAACCAACACATTATACAAATTTAATAATTCATTTTTATGGCCTTTGAAATAGCTATGGTAAGTTATCTGCTTATTGTCACATAACTGGGAATGTTGGTGTGAGAACTGAAACCTGGGCGTCTGACTCAGAGTCCATTGCTTTTCTCCCATTCTGATCATAGGCATTTTTTTATTTTTTTGATAGAGTAGGGGGAGAATGAGTCTCCTTATCTCTCCCAAGCTGGAGGTAACATTCATCACTGTGGAGAGCCAGCTATATCCTGTTTAGGCCTATGCAAGGCAAGGTCATGAAGGCTAAGAGGATGAGGCAAGGACCCACCCTCGCAGCTGCTATCTGCAGGGGAATGAACAGAAATGTTTCAACATGGCTAGCAGTGAGGGAACAAATGTTTCATACCCAGGAACAAGGAGATAAAAAAATATTACCATGTTGATGCATTACAGCATTGTAGTTTTATAAGAAGTCAGAATGACTCAGCGATTAACCTGTATAAAAGACTGTCAATGTCCCCATCAAAGTCAGTCTATAGCCAGACTGTATGATTTGCCTAGCTCTGTGTGTGTGTGTGTGTGTGTGTGTGTGTGTGTGTGTGCGCTCACGCTTGTTAATTACTTCATCCTACACTGTGCCACTGCTGGCACATCACTAACTGGCTGGTACCAGTATTTATTATTAAGGGAGCCAAGACCTATTCTATCCCTGACCCCTACTGGCTTTCTCCTTCCTAGGCAGCCCAGTACTCTTCTACTGGGAAATTAAGTAATACATTGGTATTAATGATGGTATTGGAGTCAGGAAGACCTGCATTCAAATATGACGCCAGACACTCAGTAGTTGTGTGACACTGGGCAGATCACTTAATCTGTTTGTCTCAGTTTCCTCAACTGTAAAATGGGGTTGATAATAGCTCCTATGCCACAGAATTGTTTTGAGGATCAAATGAGATAAGATTTTAATTAACGTTTATTCCTTTTCCCTCTTCTGCTTCTGAGAGCTCATCATATTGGAGCCAGACTTAGTATAAATATCTACTGACCTCATCCCACTGAGGCTGGACACCCTCCTAGCACAAAGTGAGTGTAAATAGTAAATAGTAACTGTTTCTCCTTGGCCTGGGACCCTCAGTATCTTCCCCTCCCAGTCTGATTTCTTTTTTTTTTTAATTAAAGGGGCCATCCCTTGATTAACTTCTTAAAGAGGCCTATTCACTGAATGGGCTGTCCTTCACTCGAAGTGAGAACCTGGAAAGACCTTAGCCCAATGCATCCCAGGCCATCTCCAGTGGTCCTGATGAAAACAGGCCACTGGAGGCTCTGGAGGAGAAAGTGAGGCTGGTGACCTAGCACAGCCCTCTCTCAAATCAAAGTCAACTGCAAGTCATGTCATCATCTCCCTTATGTCATGGTCCTCTTCTAGAACAAAGGACAAACGCAACAACAACACAACACTAACTCCTGAGGTCAAAGTCACTTAGTTTCTTTAGGCCTTTATTTCTTCCTCTAAAATGAGGGGATTGAACTTGATGATCTCTAAAGTTTCTTTCAGCTCTAAATTTAAATATTTATGTACATATAGTCAATATGTGTAAGGATGGCCTTAGGGAGAAATTATGTTTTTCTGTATCATTACCCTCAGTGGTTAGTAGAAGTTTTGAGCATTGTTCATTAATGGGTAAATATCCTTATATGTCATATAAATTTACACATAGCAAATAAAATGATCGTACAACAGGTGCAAATACCTTAATATATCCTGCCTACCCCAAATTAGAACTGCATGCCTTGGCAGATTAATTTAAAAAGAGAATTATTTGTCTGCTTATAGAAACATGGTCTAAGAACTATGAGATTTTAAGAACTCCACAAAAATAAAGATGCTTACTCTTCCCTTAAGTCCCAATTAAAATCTCACCCTCTATAGAAAACTTTCCCCAGCTCTTCCTAAATCCAGTGCCTTTCCTCTGTTAATTATCTCCTGTTAATCCTGTATATACTTTGCTTTGTATATACTTGTTTCCAGGTTTTATCCCCCATTAGAATGTACACACTTTGAGGTCAGACAGGAACTGTCTTTTGCCTCCTTTTGAATTCTTAGCAGAGTGCCTAGCAAAAGAGTAGATACTTAATAAATGTTGATCGATTGATTGATTGACTCTCATCATTTCTGTAAAATGTTTCCTCAATGTAAAACAGTCATCACAATGAGGAAGCCAAAAGATCCCTGCAATTATCTGTTACCAACTAGTTGATTATCTTGTCAAGCAGAAAGACTTGGCTGCCAAAGACAACATGGATTTAGAATAGCAACTCATTTGCAAAGCATTAAAGACAGTAGTGATGGAAAGTTACTGCAATAGTCACCAAACAGATGTAAGTAGTTGATGGGGAAAAAAGCCACTAGAGAGTTTCATGTGGAAGTCATCAGAACCCGAATGCCTTGAGAATTCTTCTATATGAAACTTGAAGATGGAAAAGAAAAGATCTATGAGATCTATTGCCATTGAAAACAATTATAGAACCACCACATGTAGAATCTATTACATTGATCCTCCATGAACTAAGTGAGGACCTAGCAATGCTATCTAAGGACATAGTGGAGGTTTAGTGGCTATATCTGGCTAAATGCACATAGAAGAACTCTGTGTGGAGGCAACAAAAGTACAAAAGCCATCAATGATTAGTGTGCCAGTTATTACAATGATTTCAAAAGGATGACAAGAAACATATCAAACACACACATATGTGTATATACGTATATATATACATATATATAAATGTATACACACACACACACATATATAGTATACCAATTTATTTTGCAAAATCAGAATGATCAGAGATCAGCAACTACCTGCTCAAACGCATGTTTTTTCTCATGTCTGTAAAATGTGAGTGTGATTTGGTCATGAGGCAATTTGGCAGAAAAGGATAAATGGGGCCAGGGTGTGTCAGGGAGTGATGACATTGGCAGTTAATGGCTCTGTGGATCGAGCACAGGGCTTGGAGTGGGGAAGACAAATTTGAATCTTGCCTCAGATACTTAATAACTTAACAAGTTACTTAACCACTGGCTGCCTTAATTTCCTCAGCTGTAAAAGAGGCATAATAATGGGACTTACTTCCCAGAGTTGTTGTGAGATTAAAATGAAATAATATGAATAGAGTACTTTGCATGCCTGAAAGGATTATATAGATGCTAATGATGATGACATATTGAGGGGCCTGAGATAGCAACATTGGGGAAATAAAGAAGGGGAAATTGTTTTCTAAAGCATTTCAAAGGTGTTCCTCAACAGATACACATTGGACTAGATGACCTCAGATTACTTCCAATTCTGAAATTCAGAATCAAGGACATTGTTTTGATGAAAACATGAAAGGTAACATGCAAAATGATTTTTAAGAGCAGACTATAATTTCCCCAGTCAGACAATTGATTGAGTCATAGAGATGATAAGATTCAACTATGTTTGTAGTACTTTGATTTAAAAAGAATATTTTACAACCTACTAGAAAAAGCAAAGCCATTGAGACTTGTATATGAGTCCTAGATTTAGTGTCAGAGAAACCTGTGTCTAAATAGCATCTTTGACTCTTAGTTTGTGTGACCCTGGGGAAGTCACTTAGCCCAGCTGGGCCCCAGTTTCCTCATCTGTAAAATGAATTTTTTAAATTAACTGAACACTAGGTTCTTTTTACCTCTGCATCTATTACCCTATATGAACCTAAAAAGTGTCTCCCGTGTATATAACTGAACAAGTTGAGGTATATAATTGTGATAGAATACTACTGTGCTATAAGAAATGATGAGCTCAACAACTCTAGAAAAACATGGAAAGATGTATGAAATGATGAAAAGCGAAATGAGCAGAAACAAAAGAATATTGTATACAGTAACATTAATATTGTTTTAAGAACTATTTTGAGTGAATAACTTGTTTTGTCTATTACAAATGCCCAAATTAACTATAAAGGACATGTGAAGAAAGATGCTATCTTTATTCAGAGAAAAAACTGATAAATAGAAGTATAGAATAATTTTACATACATATATACATATATGTGGCACACATACATATGTTTTTGTATTTAATGGTAGCCATTTCTAGGGTGAGGGTGAAGAAAAAAAATTTACACGATTATTTTGTTATGTATTTGAAAGAACAGCAAGTTGTGTACAGTAGATCTGCAGTTTCATGTATAATCATCTTTTTTTTGTTGTACTATGTTGTGAAAATGCTTGTTTTAGTCCATAAATTAAAAAAAACATATAAGATTTTACATTATGACAATAGAGGTAATTCTTCTTCTCCTTCTTCTCCTCATCTTTCTCTTTCTACTCCTTCATCCTCATTCATGCAGGAAGGAAATAAACATTTATTAAGCACCTACTATGTGCCAAAACTATGTTAAGCACTTTACAAATATTATTTCATGTAATCCTCACAACCCTATCATGCTCCCCACTTTACGCTCGAGGAAACTAAGGCAGATAGCAGTTAAGTAACTTCCCCACACAATTAATATGTCATATACAACTGCTAGCATATCCCTCCCATCCTACCAACTTTACTTTTTGTATATATTTATTAATGTGCATGTTATTACATCCAATAGGAAAGTTCTTGTCTTTGCTATTAGAGAAAAACTCCTTGAGGGCAAGGGCTATTTATTTATTGTCTTTGTATCTCCCAGGGCTAGCACAGTGCATGCTTACTTACTGATTGATTGAAAGCAGATTGAATTAGTCTGTGAGTATATGTGTATATTCATCCATATAGAGATACGGCCTATCTAATGCTGGAGGTAATGTGCTAGATCACAGAAACATGATATTATTGTGATGGGGGACTTCAATTATCCAAACATCTACAGGAGCTTTCTTCTTCTTCTGACAAAAACATAGCTGATAACAATTTCTTCCTTCAAAAAGTGGAGTAAGCAGTGAGAAGAACTGCTATTCTGGATGTGATTATGACTGATTGAGACCAAAAAAAAAAGTGATTGTTGAAATGGAAGCAGCAGACACACTGGGGGCAAGCAATACTGGATTTATCATAGGAAACTTAAGAGGAAATTGGGAGTAGCCTGACATATATCTAGATTACCAGGGTTGGAAAAAACATTTCAAAGCATTTAGCTATAAAGGAGACCAGACAAATAAAAGGCTATGATATATTATTGAGGGAAGTGAGATAAGGCCTTCCCTAGCCAGCCAGACCATTGTTATTTGCACATAACAGACAAATGTGAGGGGATAGGTTAAAAACAGATTCTTTCCCTTTAAATCACAACTTTTTTATAGAAGACATAAAGATTTGGGAACATATATATATACACACACACATATTTGTATACACACATATATATTTTTCAGTGAGATTAACCATTTTGTCACCTTTCCTAAATTCTTATGTGGTTATGCATAATTTTTCCCCTAAATCATATTACAAATTCATGCCAAAAATTGCGTAAGAAATATCTTGTCAGTCATGACTGTAAATGAAACTGGAAGAGGTAGAATGTGGCGCTTGACTGACAAAGCCAAAAAACTTCATTTCTTGGTGGTGCTCTTTAGTTTATTCCCCAAACTTCATTTATCAAAACTCCTTTACACAATGTTTTTTTTTCCTTTTAAATGAGGCCCATCATAACACATTTCCATTTGTCATGCCTTTCAATTATGCAAATAGTCTTTACATAAGTCAGCTGTGTTGTCTGATGGTGCTGATCCATGAAACAACAAGGCCAGAGTACAAAGAAACAGTGTGGGTGGGTAAATTCAGAAGAAAAAAAGGCAGACATAAGATGCCACTGTAGGGAGGGAGGGAGGGAGAGAAAGAGAGAGAGAGAAAGAGAGAGAGAGAAAGAGAGAGAGAGAGAGAGAGAGAGAGAGAGAGAGAGAGAGAGAGAGAGAGAGAGAGAGAGAGAGGGAGAGGGAGAGAGAGAGAGAGAGAACATAAGAAAAACACAGAGGACAGACATAAAAGTAAGGGGATGTAGACATACTAGGAGAAAGACATTTCTGAATGGATACCCATGAAAATTATGACAAAAACAATCATTTAATTGCTATATCTGAAGTGGCTGCTGTGGCTGCAGTACTTGTTCTAAGCACTGAGGGCGGGGGCAATTTTTTATCTAAACTTTGTGACTTCCATTGCTGGAAGACTTTTATTTTTTTCAATGTATATTCAAGAGGTCTTTGCTGAACAGTATAGTGAAGCAAGTGTCCTGGTGAATATCAGAAAGAACCCAAGGATACTTCTGATGTTTATGATACTTTAGGGCTCTTCAGTTTCATTGATGTGTGTCCTTCCACCTACACAGATCACAACACCTCTCTGCTTTAGTAAGTGGTATTTCTGAGTTATTGTGGTTGACAGAATTCAAGCTGTTTGTTATTTAGCTCTTGAAACATAGATAGCGGCACCCTGATAAAAGATAAAATGTCTGTTTTGTGGACTACACTTGGAGCCTTATTATATACAGTACACAGATGTAAAGCTGGAAGGGACATCAGGAGATACTACTCCAACCCTTTCATTTTATAGATAAGTAAACTGAGCCACTTGCAAAGTGGTTAAGTGACTTGCTTAAGGTGACACAGACAAATATCAGAAGTAGAATTTGGACCCAGGTCCTCTGATTCCAAATCCAGTGCTCTTGCAGTGAGTAACATATGGGTTAAAATGCTTTGCAAATCTTGAAGTACTATATAAATGCTAGTTGCTTTCATTAGTAGTAGTAGCAAGTACAACATCGTCATCATCATTTTGCCATTTGTAACACATTGCCAGAGTTTTACTTTGTTATTTGACTTGCATATCTTTAGAGATGTATATAGTCATAGTCACCTCTATAACAAAATGAAGCTTTATTGCAGCTAAAATGGATAAGACATTCATGATGCTGCACTGAATTCTAAAACTGTTCCCTTTTCTGCATTTGCCTTAGGGCTGTAGCACTCAATTTTTGTAATGTGAAAATTAAGAATGTTACGGTGGTGTTTGGTAGCTGCTGAAGTTTTGGTTTTCTGACTGGCCTAGAATCATTGGAGCATACTTGGTCACTCATAGTGTCCATCATTTTGGTAAATTGGAAGTAGGTAGAAATGGAGAACCAACAATATGCAGTGGCACTAATGCAATCAAGATGACCCTTGAACACACAAAAGATCCCCGATATTTTCAGAGTGGGGAATTTATGTATAGAAATTCCTTTTACCAAAGAAGAGAGCAGTCTGTTGATTAATTTCTACACAAGATCTGTAGAATTGCTTTGGCAAGGCGATATTGATGGCCTTCATATGGTTACCTAATAAGTATAAAAGTGGGATTTGAACTTCCTCTGATATTATTGCTGTTGATAATAATGTTGATAATCTCACATATTTCTATACTGCTTTGATATTCTTGCTGTGATTTCTTTATAACAGCCTTATAAGGTAGGTACAATGCATATAGGGGATCCGTGGCATTCTGAGATCCTGATAATTTCTTGAAAGATGATATCTAGGCTCTTTTTTTGATCACGGCTTTCAGGTAGTCCAATAATTTTTAAATTATCTCTCCTGGATCTATCCTCCAGGTCAGTGGTTTTTCCAATGAGATATTTCACATTGTATTCCATTTTCTCATTCTTTTGGTTCTGTTTCATAATTTCTTGATTTCTCATAAAGTCACTAACTTCCACTTGCTCCATTCTAATTTTTAAGGTAGTATTTTCTTCAGTGGTCTTTTGGACCTCCTTTTCCATTTGGCTGATTCTGCCTTTTAAGGCATTCTTCTCCTCATTGGCTTTTTGGAGCTCTTTTGCCATTTGGGTTAGTCTATTTTTTAAAATTTATTTAATATATTTAGTTTTCAGCATTGATTTTCACAAGAGTTTGAATGACAAATTTTCTCCCCATTTCTACCCTCCCACCCACTCCAAGATGGAATATATTCTGGTTGCCCCAATCCCCAGTCAGTCCTCCCTTCTGTCACCCCACTCCCCTCCCATCCCTTTTTTCTTTACTTTCTTGTAGGGCAAGATAAATGTCTATGCCCCATTGCCTGTGTATCTTATTTCCTAGTTGCATGCAAAAATTTTTTTTTTGAACATCTGTTTTTAGAATTTTGAGTTCCAAATTCTCTCCCTTCTTCCCTCCCCACCCACCCTCCCTAAAAAGGCAAGCAACTCAACATAGGACACATGCATATCATTATGTAAAACCCTTCCACAATACTCATGCTGGGAAAGACTAACTATATTTTGCTCCTTCCTAACCTATCCCCCTTTATTGAATTTTCTCCCTTGACCCTGTCCCTTTTTGAAAGTGTTTGTTTTTCATTACTTCCTCCCCCATCTGCCCTCCCTTCTATCCTCCCCCCTTTTTTATCTTCTTCCTCCTTCTTTCCTGTGGGGCAAGATACCCAATTGAGTGTGTATGTTATTACCTCCTCAGGTCAAATTGGATAAGAGCAAGATTCACTCATTCCCCCTCACCTGCCCCCTCTTCCCTTCCTACAGAACTGCTTTTTCTTGCCACTTTTATGTGAGATAATTTATCTCATTCTATCTCTCCCTTTCTCCCTCTCTCAATATACTTCTCTCTCATCCCTTAATTTGATTTTTTTTTAGATATCATCCCTTCATATTCAACTCATCCTGTGTCCTCTGTCTATATATATATATACACACACACACATATATATACACATATATATACACATATATATGTATATATATATATACACACATACATACACACACACAAACACACACACACACACGTATATTCCCTTCAGCGACCCTAATGTTTAGGTGTCATCAATCATACACATTGTCTTTCCATGTAGGAATGTAAACAAAACAGTTCAACTTTCGTAATTCCCTTGTGATTTCTCTTTCTTGTTTACCTTTTCATGCTTTTCTTGATTCTTGTGTTTGAAAGTCAATCTATTCAGCTCTGGTCTTTTCACTGAGATAGCTTGAAAGTCCTCTATTTTATCGAAAATCCATATTTTGCCTTGGAGCATGATACTCAGTTTTGCTGGGTAGGTGATTCTTGGTTGTAATCCTAGCTACATTGACTTCCAGATTATCGTATTCCAAGCCCTTCGATCCCTTAATGCAGAAGCTGCTAGATCTTGTATTATTCTGATTGTGTTTCCACAGTACTCAAATTGTTTCTTTCTGGCTGCTTGCAGTATTTTCTCCTTGACCTGGGAGCTCTGGAATTTGGTGGCAGTATTCCTAGGAGTTTTCTTTTTGGGATCTTTTTTGGGAGGCAATTAGTGTATTCTTTCAATTTCTGTTTTACCCCCTGGCTCTAGAATATCAGGGCAGTTCTCCTTGATAATTTCTTGAAAGATGATATCTAGGCTCTTTTTTTTGATCGTGGATTTCAGGTAGTCCAACAATTTTTAAATTATCCCTTCTGGATCTATTTTCTAGGTCAGTGGTTTTTCCAATGAGATATTTCACATTGTCTTCCATTTTTTCATTCCTTTGGTTCTGTTTTATAATATCTTGATTTCTCATAAAGTCACTAGCTTCCACTTGCTCCAATCTAATTTTTATTTTATTTTATTTTTTTTATTTTTAGTTTACAACAGATGGTTCTACATAATTTTGAGTTCCAGATTTTCTCCCCTCCCTCACCCCTCCATCCCCAAGACAACATGGAATCTAATATAACTACCACGTATAACTTTGTATTAAATTACTTTATACACTTGTCAAGTTGCGGAGAAGAATTATGACCAATGGAATGAATCATGAGAAAGAAGAAACAGAACCAAAAAAACCCCCCAAAAAGAAAAACAAAAGAGAAGAGAAAAAGGCGCGCATGAAGTGTGCCTCAATCTGCATTCAAACTTCATAGTTCTTTCTCTGGATGTAGATAGCATTCTCCATCGTGAGTCCTTTGGAGTTGTCCTTGCACCTTGTGTTGCTGAGAAGAGTGAAGTCTGTCAGGGTTGGTCCTCATGGAATCCATATATCTGTGGTTGTGTACAATGTTCTCCTGGTTCTGCTCTGCTCACTCAGCATTATGTCGTGTAGGTTTTTCCAGGTTGTTATGAAGTCCGTGTCATCCCCATTTCTTATGGCACAATAGTATTCCATTACCTTCATATACCACAGCTTGTTCAGCCATTCCCCAATTGATGGGCATCCCTTTGATTTCCAATTCTTGGCTACCACAAAAAGAGCCGCTACAAATATTTTTGTACATATGGGTCCTTTTCCTGCTTGTGTGATTTGTTTGGGATACAACCCTAGAAGTGGTATTGCTGGGTCAAAGGGTATGAACATTCTTGTGGCCCTTTGGGCATAGTTCCAAATTACTCTCCAAAATGGCTGGATCATCTCACAACTCCACCAGCAATGTAACAGTGTTCCAATTTTCCCACATCCTTTCCAGCATTTATCATTTTCCTGTTTTGTTATTTTAGCCAATCTGACAGGAGAGATGTGGTATCTAAGAGTTGTTTTGATTTGCATTTCTCTAATCAGTAGTGATTTAGAGCATTTTTTCATATGCCTATAGATAGCTTTAATTTCTTCCTCTGAAAACTGCCTGTTCATATCCTTTGACCATTTCTCAATTGGGGAATGGCTTGTATTCCTATATATTTGGCTCAGTTCCCTATATATTTTAGAAATGAAGCCTTTGTCAGAGATACTAGTTGTAAAGATTTTCTCCCAATTTTCTGCTTCCCTCCTAATTTTTGTTGCGTTGGCTTTTTTTGTACAAAAACCTTTCCCAATCTAATTTTTAAGGTAGTATTTTCTTCAGTGGTCTTTTGGACCTCCTTTTCCATTTGGCTAATTCTGCCTTTCAAGGTATTCTTCTCCTCATTGGCTTTTTGGAGCTCTTTTGCCATTTGAGTTATCCTATTTTTAAGGTGTTATTTTCTTCAGTATTTTTTTGGGTCTCCTGTAGCAAATCATTGACTTGTTTTTCATGGTTTTCTCACATCACTCTCATTTGTCTTCCCAATTTTTCCTCCACTTCTCTAACTTGCTTTTCCAAATTCTTTTTGAGCTCTTCCATGGCCTGAGACCAGTTCATGTTTTTCTTGGAGGCTTTTGATATAGGCTCTTTGACTTTGTTGACTTCTTCTGGGTGTATGTTTTGGTCTTCTTTGTCACCAAAGAAAGATTCCAAAGTCTGAGTCTGAATCCGAGTCCGTTTTTGCTGCCTGGCCATGTTCCCTGTCAACTACTTGACCCTTGAATTTTTCGTTGGGGTATGACTGCTTGTAGAGTAAAGAGTACTTTGTTCTAAGCTTGAGGGGTTGTGCTGTTGTTTTCAGAGCTATTTCTACACAGCAAGCTCTGACACACCAGTGCTACTCCTCCCCCAAGAACCGCCAGCCCGGACCTGACTCAGATCTTAAGCAGGCTTTGCACTCCTTCTCTGATCTGCCACTTAATTCCTCCCACCAGGTGGGCCTGGGGCCAGAAGCAACTTCAGCTGTAGTTCTGTAGCTTCACCACCCCTGCTGCCCCTGGGGTGGTGGCCAAACTGCGAACTCCTTTCACTCTGTCTCCCGCAGCTTTTCCCACTAACCTTCTCTGTTGTCTTTGCTATTTGTGGGTTGAGAAGTCTGGTAACTGCCACAGCTCACTGATTCAGGGCACTAGAGCCTGTTCTGCCAGGCTCCCGTTCTAGTTGGTCCTGCTGCCACCCATGCTGGGCTCTGCTCTGCTCCGCTCCTAGCTCCATGCATGATAGACCTTACCCAGCGACCATCCAGGCTGTCCTGGGCTGGATCCCTGCTTCCCTCTGCTATTCCATTGGTTTTGCAGTTCTAGAATTTGTTCAGAGCCATCTTTTATAGGGGTTTGGAGGGTCCTGGGGGAGAGCCCTAGGCAAGTGCCTGCTTTCCACCTGCCATCTTGGCTCTGCCTAGCCAGTCCTTTTCAAAAGTAAAGTTGGCACTGAAAGTCCTACCTACCCAAAGATATCTTTAGAACCAACTGATGATAGTGCCTGAGCTTCCTACTCTTACAGCTTTGGAGGAAATCACTTTTGAAGAAATCACTAGGTCCTGTAGAAGACATCACTAGGTCCAATAGATATTTGTTAATATGAAACTGTAGGTATTAATTATTATTAATTAATTCTTAATAACTGTTAAGCTATTACTTGGGAGAGGTAGTATATGAACTGATTAGCATCCATTCATATATATTACTTAATATTTTATTAATTATCAAACTATTAATTAGTTTATATTGCTATAGATGAAGCGATCAGGATAGTTTGGCATTTTAGGCCCACCAAGAATACATGAGATATGTTTTGTTCTCGTACAGGACATAGAGAGAGATGAAGTGAGTTGAGGTCTGTCTACACCAAAGATGTCAAATTCAAATAGACCATCCCTGAAAGCATATTGACTTAGAAAACCACAGATTACCATTATCTATATTGTGTTGTATTTTATTTATTTTGTTAAACTTTTCCCAATTACATTTTACTTTGGTTCACTGAAGTTTTGTGGGCAGCATGGGATCTACGAGGAGTTTGTCATCTTTGGTTTGGACAATAAGGGTGCCTGGACAAGGTGAAATCTGGGAAACCCTGGGGATATGGGAATGAGCATGAATGTATGAAATACCCTTGACAGCACTGAAAGATAAAGTGGCGAGTGAGCTAAGAGGGAAAACAAAATAAAACAAAACAAAAACAGAGTATCCTTACTTTACCATCTTGCCCAGGGTTAGCTCTGGTTTGAGGAACTTTCCCTAAAAATCAAAAGTTGGGAGAATTAATTCTTGATATTATACTTTATATTTGACTTTACTCTGTAAGTGATTTTGTCTAGCAACCATATAGTTTATTGCATGCAACCAACCTAAAGTCTAAAGCCTCTTCTCTATCTCTGAATGAAGAAGCTTATGAATTCCAAAGTCCATATGTGGTATTCATTCTGCTAAAACTACAAATGACAGTAAAGAAGGAAAGATTCACAATGTTGATTTTATTGGAGATTATATCATGTGTGATAATTGGGAATGTTGTATTTGAAAAGGTGTGTGGCATAATGCAAATAGCTCTGAACTTCGAGGTAGAAGATGTGGATTTAAGTTGAGTCCCTATCATTGACTTGCCATTTGACCTTGGTAAAAACACTTAATCTCTCTGAGCCTCAGTTTCTTCATTGACAAAATGGACATATCAAGAGTTGTACTGTTTATGAACTTCATGGAGCTATGAAAGGAATACTCTTTGTAAATTGTAAAATATATGAATGTAAGTCATCAGAAATGCATAGTGTCTGAGCTGTTGAGACAAGCAGAAGCTTCAGGCAATAGCCCTGATAACTAACCCTTCCCTCCCCCCACCTCCCTCATTCCCAACTTGGGTGTTGCTAGTAGGCAGCAGATAATAATAGGAAAAGACAACATTTCTGGGCTGCAGTACAGATGTTGTAAAGTTGATTCTGTGAGAAGGGAAGATGGTGAGTCAGATGAGATTTCTCTGTGTTGCAGCATTGTGGCTTTGGCGTTACACAGTGCCTGGTGACTCTGTAAGTACCAGTATTCCCTTTTACTCTAGGATCCCTGTTAGGAATAAAATTTTATTTTTTTTCCATTTGTTCCTCATACTGAGTTACTCCTCTCTAGTGTATTTGTCGTATATAATTGTTTATTATAGTTATACGCCCTTGCGTCTTATTCCCTTACTAGACCATAAGCTCTATGAAGGCAAGAATTGTATCTTAAATAAACATTATCTTTCTTCAAATGTTTGGTACAATGATCTTTATACAGCAAACATATAATAAATGTTTCCTGAATTCCAATTGAATTGAATCGTATATGTCCTTGAAGAAATTTTGCATCTCCAAACTGTAAAATGCCTGAGGTCTTAGACATAGAGAGCATCGAAGAGATGTCACTTAACTTCTGTCACCCTCGTTCTCCTCCTATGGAAAATTAGGGTCTTGCACGAGGTAACCTTCAAGGTCTCATTCAATTCTGAGTCCTCTGGGGCTGTGATGCTATGAATGCAAAAGGATTTGGCAGTAATTAAATTAAAACATTTCAACCTTGAAGTAAACTGACAGAGCCACAAAAAAGGGACCCAACTATTTAGCAGTTCTCACTTGCGATTCTGAGGACTAATTACACTGCTGATATAAAAGGTATACAACTCATTGTATAGTGCTTCCTGGATTAGTGGTGGGGGTGGTGGGGAACTATGGGGATAAATTCACTGGGTAATTTAAAAAAAATTATCCTAGATCCCATCAGAGGTGAGATTTAGCAATTAGAAGTCTGATTTGTTAGCACATAGTTTCAACAATTGGACTTTAGCATTATAATGAGACTGCAGTGTCCTTGTTCATTCCAGTGGAGAGTGTGAAATAAGGGTCACATTTCAGCATCTCCAAACCATCTCCTAGGCATGAGCAATAACATCAGTATTTTTAGATGTGTGAAGGACAGTAACTGTTTCTCTGGCTTCATTGTTTTCAATGAATCAGAAATCTGTTGTTTCAAGAGACAAGGCTTCTGGCACCTTATAGCTTTTCTGTGATTTAACAAATAATCTATTTTAAAGGATTATTTTCTTTAGCTAAGCCAGATCTGGCTCTTGCAAAGTATTCTATGATACTTAATGGCAAGGCCATATAAAAAAAATCTCAAAACAGTGATTTTTCTTCTTTACTGCCACAGCAACAATCTTCTTTAAGGTGAAATATATCCATGATTCACCTTTAAAAGCTTTCCTTTGTCTTTTAGATTTGGAAATAAAATGTGCTGTACATGGAATAAAAATGTTAAATTGCTCACTGCTCTCATCATGAACAGGAAAAAATCGAATGTGGAAAAACACTTCTGTCCACTTGCATACTGGGCTTATTTTATTATCATTATTTTACTTTGTTCTACAGCCTACAATTTTTCTCATTTAATTTTTTTTGGTAGCTGCTGACACAAAACTTACTTACTTATCGAAAGAGCTCTCCAATTTGTGGCATGGTATAGTGGATAGGATAGGCCATTGGACTTGAAGTCAGCAATGCCCTGGTTCAAATCCTGCCTCGGACACTTGGTACATATATGACTTTGGACGAATCACATAACCTTTCTATGCCTCAGTTTCCTCATTTGTAAAATGAAGCGATTTAGACTTGACTTGTAATGTCATTTCTAGATCTCTGATCCTGTGATCTTCCCAGTGGTTATATTGTTATTTTGTGGAGAAATTTCTAGCAGTTATATGAGCAAATATGGCACCAAAGGTTTCCTTGTTGGGCCTTACCAATTTCCAGAGTGATTTCTTTTAGTGTGCTAAGTAATACTAAACTGGAGAGAGAATAAAATATTCTATATTCTCCTGAAAAGTGTGTTGAGTTCATATAAAAGAGAAAAAAAATTTCTTACCCTTCACAATTCTAGGATTACTTGCTGTCAGCAGTTGAAAGCAGGGTGCTTTGGGTGATATAGTTGTGCTTTCTGCTCAACTCTTCATATAGTGAGGATTTGTCTACCAACCTTCGGGATCTACAATCAATTACAAAGTTATTAATCAGGAATGAGGCAATTCCCATTCAGTGAATAGGCCTCTCTCAGAAGTGAGTCAAGGGATGTCCCCTTTAAAAAAAATCAAACTGGGAGGGGAAGACCCTCAGGATTGCTGGCCAAAAGAAAAACAGTTACTATTTACATTCACTCTGAGCCAGGAGGGCACTCCAAACCCTGAAAAGGCCTTAGCTTAAAAGGGCCACAGTCTCCTACTGCACCCTGGGCCATCTCCAGTCATCCTGATGAATATCTGGCCACTGGACCCAGATGGCTCCAGAGAAGAAAGTGAGGCTGGTGACTTTACACAGCCCTCCCTCACTGAAATCAAAGTCAATTGTAAGTTATTTCATCATCTCCCTGATGTCATAGTCCTCTTTGAGAATGAAGGACAGACCACACACAGTATTAGTCAGGAAAGAATAGTAAAGTAAATATTTCAATGTGTTGTTGGAGCTATGATCTCATCAATATTGATACTCTCTTCAGTGATTCATTTGGCTATTAACTCATGCCTAGCCTTCTCACACAACTTTAATCCATATTTTAAATTTACCACAGAGGACATAGCCCATATTAATTTTTCAAAGGGAAAATCCAGTTGTAGAACCATTTTTCAATGCTTCATGCTGGAAAGAATTCAATCTTCCGTAGGTTGCCACATTACCATTGGGAAAAGGAATGCTCTCCCCAAAATTCACTCTTCTGAGATGATTCATACTCCTGGAATTGCATGTTGCCTGGAGTACCTTTCACAACTTTGTATCCCAACAACTGGATCCACTCAACCTCTACAGCTCTGGTCTATCCCTGCTTCTCAAGCTGCTGTTTGATGAGAAACTGTCTATAAAATTCACCCCTCCCCAATGTTCTGCTTTCATTCTGATCTTGGCTATGTTTGTTTTATTCATACTAAAACTTTTTTAATTTAATGTAACAGAAATTATCCAAACTCTACCTTTCAATATTATTATTATCAGCCATTAGGTAAGCCCCAAATCAAGGTCCTTAGTGAATGAATATCAATTCCCGCTTTTGTGTACCAATTCTCCAATGACCGAATAGCCACGGTAAGTATTCAGCCTGGCAATGCAGAATGATAATTCAACAACGTTACTTCAGAATGTTCAATTATGCAGTTTACTTCAATACCACTGTATTTCACTTCAATAAAGTTTCTTTACTCTGTTCAATACACTCTGAATTTTGCATTTTGTGCTCAGTACTAAATGTGACTTCAGCAATAAACCAAAAGTAATGATATTTTCACAACCAAAGATTACAATGATTACTTGAATAAACTCATTTGGCATGAGAAGAGATTTTGTACTAAAATATTGTTATCAAATTATAGCGTAGACTTTAGAAAACAAAATAAGAAAACAAAAACCTTAGTGTTACTTGTGTATGCGGTTTACACTTTGAAATATCAGTGTAGCCTAGATGCTTTTCTATCCTTTTCTTAATGATTAAAATTCAAAGGAATTTTTGCCATATTAGAGCAGTTAGCTTTCATTTGAACAAATGCTCCCTACCCCTGTAAAAGTCTTTTTTAATACATACATATCAGAAAGAAACAAACACAAATATAAAAACTACATTCCTGATAATTCTGAAAGTAGTGCCTCTGGAGCTCCCCAAGTTTGAATTGGCTATTTAAGGATAATCAATGTCCCATCGATAATAATAATTTTAAAGTTTCCTTTCTTCTACTAGCCTAAGCAATATTCATCAATCCAGCTCTAAGAATATTTCATCAAGACCTGAAATGATAAAAACAGAAAGAGGAAATTGTGGTAGTTGTGATAAAAGCTTCCTACAGAAACCTTTTGAGGGGGTGGAGAAAATGTGCTTCATTATGTAGGTAGGTGGGACAGGGAAACTATTATTATACACCTATTTTCAGTGGGAAAATAGAGATCTGCTAATCACTCAAGGGCAGGAGAGAATCTTCCAAAAACTGTGAATTTATCTCTGTGGTTTTCAGGATTTCCCTAGGATTGGTAGAATAGCTTCGCATACTAACCTTTTGTCCCCATATTCCAGCTGTAGACTATGGCTTACCTTTCTGTCTTTTTTTCACTCTTGGATTTCTGGATACCTCACTCAAATTTTTTTTCCTCCTTTTTTCCATATGATTTCCTCCTTTCTCATCCTTTGTAAAACTTCACATGCTACTTGAGACACTCTCTGGATCCAGTTGCAAGTGCTTCCATGAGTCTGATACTTTGAAGCTTTCTCCAAGAAAAATCAGCATTTGGCCGATGGGCATTTGAAAATGTGCTAAAGCTATCATTTAGTGGCATTATATATGCCACTGAAGAATTTTAAATTGTTATATCTGTGAGAGGAAGAACTATAGATAATGTGGAAATGTCATACACCATAAATTATTGTTGGTTTGACCAGTCAATGACAGGAAGCATAGAAATGAAAGGGCATCGGTACTGCCTCAGTGAATGAGGCACTATTTTACACACACACACACACACACACACACACACACACACGTATATATACACACATATGTACATATGTGTATATGTATATGCATATATGTATGTATACACACATATATACATGTATATACATATACATTTATATGATATATACATATATACATAGAGAAAGATAGATGTGATAGATATAGAGATATATCTTTGTATCTATATACATATATAGAGATATATCTATATCTATCTATCCATCTATCTATATCTTTACACAAGCCAGTGTTCTCCTTTTATATGTCATGGTGGGATTGGCCAGTGAGGGCCCATGCACAATATGCTGTCTTTTGTTCCAATCCATGTGTATGTAGGTTTAGTGAGCCTTCTTCTAGGTACATTTAATGGAAGGGCCTTTTCTCCCACTTGAGATATTGTATCCCCTGATGGTTTCCTGTCGGCTTGGCTTCCTACATGGTAATGAAAATACCTTTTAATTGGCTGCTGAGTTGGTGCTGGGTGCACATAAAAAAATATGGGGTGATCTTCCATTGTATTCCCAGAGAGATTTTGAGGATAAGAAACTTCTGTAAGCTTCTGGGTGGGGGGAAAGCCAGGAACTCTAGCAACTATGCCTCCCTACCAGACTGCCATGTTTCTGGGAAGGCAAGATACCTCTTTTCTTGCTATGTACTTTTTTTTTATCATAAGTGACTAAGATGAGAGTGCTCAGGTGACTGGTGAGACATAGAGATTTATCACAGCTAACAAGAGTGACCCTGATTACTCAGAATTCTGTATCAAGTGGCAGCAGTAACTGAGCAAGGTAAGCAAGATAATAAGAATTTATTAAGCACTTACTATGTGTGAAGCACTGCACCAAGTGTTGGGGCTACAAATACAAACAAAAAGACAGACAGTTCCTACCCTTGAGGAGCTTACATTCTAATGGGGGAAAATGACCCACAAAAAGGAACTAAAATAGGGGAGGTATCTGTAATGGAAGCTTCACTACTAGCAAGCCAAGAAAAAACTGGGAAGGGAGTGAAATTTGGCTGGTCTTGACCCCTCCACAAAATAGGGGTTCCAGGAAGAACTCACCAAGGAGAGAAGAGGACTGGCCTGATGGAGAGATATTCCAGGGTGAGAAGGCAAGAAGAATAGTTAGATATTCCAGGGTGAGGAGGTCCCTGGCACTGAGGAAAATTCTAGAATGAGACAACAACCAAGACACAGTACTGAATTCCAGAAAGTCAGGAGCAGAGGCAGGAGGGGACTGAAAGTTAACTGATCTGAGCAAGAGAGAGATTCAGCCATTTGGTACATAGTACAAAGAAGTTAACTTGATGAGGATTCTGAAGCATCCTGCCATGCTGCCCAATCATACCCCAGCCCCATTGGGGGAGATGTTTTGTAGCAACTACTTTATGCTTTAATCCACTATCCCCAGGGATTGAGTTTGTGTGTTTAAGGGAAAGAGTGTACCCTAAGTTTGGGGGATGTCGTACTTTAGTCTTTGCTACACCTTCCCAGTAAATATATTTTTGTAAAAACTGTTTGACATTAATTGGTTAATTACTACTAGGAGATGAAAAAGTAGGACTTAATGTGTACACGTTGCTAGATGAGGATAGCTTGATGGGCTTGTTGGTGGTCACATCCACTGGAGTTAATTCAATTTGGACAAGAATGCCATACCATGTAAATATTGACCTACCTGGCCAGAAGTCATTTCCTGGTAAATATATACACTTGGCTCTACTTGAGCTGGTGATTTGAGGGATTAGCAATTTTAGAAAATGATAATAGCTGACATACTGTGTTTTAACATTGGCAAATGACTTTACATATAGTTTCATTTAATTCAAGGGGCAGAGAGTAGAGATATCTATCTCCTTAAGTTAATTACAAAAAGACTCATAGAATCGTGTTTCAGGTTTGGAAGAAGCTTCAGAGGCTGGCTATGTAGTCTGAACTAGACCAGAACAAGAATTTCCATCTGCGAAATACCCGGCAAGTGGTCACCCAGCCTTTTCTTTAAAAGCTCCAGTGAAGAACAATATACTTACAAACTTTTCCCTCTCATGTTAGCTCTAATTGTTAGAAAGATTTTCCTCACATCAAAACTAAATTTGCCCCTCTGCAACTTGGACTTGTTCGTAGCTCTTCCCTTGGTGGTTAAGCAAAACAAGTCTAATATCTTTTGTATATGGTAGGCCTTCAGAGACTTGTGCAAAGCTTTCATCTCAAGGGTATTGGTTAGACTCTAATTGTGATATCCAATTCTAGATATTCACTAATCGTACCTTTGGTAATATGTTCTAGAATTTTGCAGAGAATCAAAGTCAAATTCATTGCCCAATAGTATATAGACTTCATTGCTTTACTTTTTAAAAAACGTGGTAACATTTGCCTTTTTCAATCCTGTGTATCTCACTTGTACTTCTTTCAGAGATCCTTGAAAATAGCTTGGTAATAAAATCTGCTACTTTAATTTTTTTTCAATGAAAAAGTATTATTTTCTCTCCCTACCAATACCCAATCCTCTTAAGAAAAAAAGAGAAAAAAAATACATAACCTTTATAATAAATACACATAGTCAAGCAAACAAATTCCCACATTGGCCATGCCCAAAAATGTATGTCAATTTGACATTTTAAGTGCATTTCCTTTCTAGCTTTTGGATAGCATTATTCACAATTCCTCTGGTATCATGCTTGACCTTAACTGTGTTGAATATTCTCAAGTCAAAGCTGTTCATATAAAAATATTTTTAGTTATTATAAAAATGGTTCTCCTGATTCTTTTCACTTCAACGTACATAATTTTTAGTAGTCTTCTCAGCTGTCTCTGAAACTTTTCCTTTTATTATTTCTTATGGAATGATAATATTTCATTACTTCATATACCACTAGTTGCTTAGCCATTCACTAATTAATAGATGATATCATAGTTTCCCGGGATTTTTTGCCAGCACAAAAAGAGCTGCTATAAATACATACATACATATGTGTGTGTATCCTTTTCTTCTTTATTTGATTTCTTTAAGGTATGAACCTAATAATAATAGGATTAGTGGATCAGATGGTATACACAATTTAGTAACACTTTTGGCATAGTTCCAAATTGTTTTCCAGTCATTGAACTAGATCAGTTCACAGTTCCACCAATAGGTCATTAAAAGTGCTTATTTTCCCATAGCTTGTCCAACATTTGTATTTTTTTCCTTTTTTGGGGGTCAACTTTACAAATCTGATGGCCATTATGCAGAACAGGAGTTGCTTTAATTTACATATATTTAATTATTATTTTACTTATTTAATTGTTTAATTATTAGCTGAAGTATTTTTATACAGCTATTGATCATTTGGCTTTCTTCCCTTTAAGACTGCCTATTCTTATCTTCTGATCATTTATCAATTAGGGAATGACTCTCAATTTTATAAATTTAAATCAGTTCCTTATATATCTTGAATATGAAACCTTGATAAGAGAAATTTGCTGCAAAGATTTTTTCCTGAGCAACTGTTTCCCACTTAATCTTAGCTACTGTTTAAGCAAAAAAAATTAATCTTATATAATAGGAATTATCTATTTAATTTCCTGTGATTCTATCTCTTGCTTGGTCATTAACTCTTCCCATATTCATATATAGAAAAAGTAATTTTTTCTTTGTTCTCCTAATCTGTTTGGCAAGGGTCCTTTTGTATCTTAATTATGTATTAATTTGGAGCTCATTTTTCATACGGTGTAAGGTTTTAGTATATACCTAGTTTCTGCCCAACTTCCATTTTCTGAGAATATTTTGTCAAATAGTGAGTTTTTGCTATATTAGCTGATGCCTGATGGTTTATTCAATAGGAGGGAGGCTTCTAGGCTTATTTGCTTGTTTGTTTTATTCCTAATATATCCAACCGATATATATTTCTATTTTTTAACTAGTACCAAATCATTTCAACAATTGCTCCTTTTTGGTAACTGCTACTGCTAGGTCTCTTCCTTTCTCATTTTTCTTCATTATTTTCATTGATACTTTTCTCTTTTTGCTCCTCCAGATGAATTCCATTATTATTTCCCTTATTTTTTTCTAGCTTTATAAAGTAATTTGCTTAAGGCACTAAATAATAAAATTAACTTAAGGAGGATTCTATTTTGTATCCTCTTAGCTTGGCCCAACCATGAACAATTAATGTTTCTCCAATTATTTAGGTCTGCCTTTATTTCCATAAATAGTATTTTGTTGTTGAATTCAAATAGTCCTTTTGGTTCTTTTGGCATATAACATATAGATAACCTAAGATAAGTGACTTGAAACTATTCAAATTAATTCAAGAAGCATTTGTAAAGTACCTACTATGAATCAAGTCCTGTTTTGAATGATCTGAATGCAAAGACAAGTGTAGATTAGTACATATTTATGGCCAGCTAAAATTCTCTTCAGGAATAAAAATGGACAAAAATAATTATAATGCAAATAAAATTGAGGAGCAAGAAGAACACTAAAAACTGAGGGAGGACAGTGGTGAATCCTGGAGAGTTTTGTTTTTGGATTGACACTTGAAATGATCTTTGAAAGAAGAAAAGGATTCTGAGAAGTTCAGATGAAGGAAGATATTCTGGATATGAGAAATGGCTTAGGAAATACTTAAAGAGGGGAGGCAGAATTCCAAGTTCAGAAACAGAATTAAATTTCCTTAAGTTTATGAAGGGGCATAATATGAAATAAACCTGGAAAGGTAGGTCACTACCATATGATCATGAGTCTTACCAGGTTAAAGAATTCATATTTTATCCCAGAGGCAATGGGCAGTTATTACAAGGTATTGAGCATGGTAGTAAAATGTGCAGACCTGTGCCTTCAGATTTTGGTTTGTGGAAGATCTGTAAAGGTTAGATTATATGATCATGAGACTGGGATCCTGGTAATCAATAGCACAGGTGAAAGTTGAGAAGTGATGAGGACCTAAATAAGGGAGCTTACTATGTGACTTTAGAGAAGGGATCAGATGTGGTGAATGCTGTGAAAGTATAATTAAATAATCAAGGGCATCAAGGTGATTTCTTATTTTCCAAGAAAAGAGTACTATAATTTCTTTGTTCTTTTTCTTGAGTCCAAAGATAATTCTTCTTGCTAAAGACATTACAAGCAAAGTAAGAAGTGAGTAGTTCTGCCTTTTCTTTGTCATCTATTGTCATCAAGAACCACCCAAGGCAGATGAGCAGGCTTTTCTTTGATCTTCTTCTTTTCTGTGATATAGCTAAACAGCAAGCCATCTTATTTGCTTCACATTTCCTTGTCAGCCTCAGCCTCTTTTAATCATTTGTAGTCCTGACATTATTTTTAAAACATGATGTCAGAATTTTGTCTTGGTCTTCCATTATTTGACTTTGCTTCCTTATTTTGTGTCTTTTAAAAATCTAATTTGGTTGATGAATTCCCTGTGCATCTATTCAGTTAAGTCAAGTCAACAAGCATTCATTAAGTACCCTATGTGTCAGAAACCATGGTAGGTACTGGGGATACAAAGAAAGGCAAAAAACAGTCCCTGCTCTTAAGGATCTTACAATTTAATGAGAGAGACAATAAGTAATTATGTCCCAATAATAATAATTATTATATATGTATATATGCATACACACAGTCAAAAGACTGGAGATAATCTCAGGGTGGCATTATTGCATATTTTTCTTAATATCATTCATCATTTGCAGTTAATGTTTTCCTGATCTCATTGATTCACTCCATAATTAGGACCCCAGTATATTTAACCAAGTTATTTCGATTAACTTTTGCACAGGGATGTTTACTAAGAAGACGTGATAAAAACAAAAATACAAAATTTCTGCCCTTTTCCCCTCACTCAGTAGCATACTCTATCTGATACTATCTTGGTGCCTTGAAAAAGTGGGCTCAAACTTAAACTGCTATAAAGCATCTGCCCCACCAAGTTCACCTCCAAATGTAGTATTACCAACAGATGAAGTTACTCTAGAAAACAATCTTTTTGGATAACTCTTCCTTTTCTTGTTTTTTGGAATTATTTCTTTTTGTGCCATCACAGTTTTATATTTGGAAACTTCTCATCTTTCCTGTTCTGATTACCCCTGTAGAACTTTGGTACATGGGATTCCACCTAACCTTTCTGTGAAACCATATTGCTCAATAGGTGGCTATTTTCTTGGGAGATGGTGATTGGCCTATCAGATAGCCTTCCCCTCCCTCCTAGACAGGATGAAAGATGAAACAGAGAGAGGTTGTAGTGTGGGTGTACCTGGAAGAAGAAGTCAATGAAACCGTATTGTGTCAGCAATTCTTGGAGCTCTTCAATCCATCTGAGGAAACAATCTGGGTTATTCACTGTTTTACAGGAAGGTATATGGCTCCATCTGCTTATTGAACTATTTGCCCACTTTCTGCAAGGTTTCAAAGGCTGCTGTCATTACAGCAAAATTCTGTAGAGGTCTCTGTGACTCTGTAGGGATGCTGATGTGAAACTAACAGCTCATCCAGTTTATGAGCTCAAGTACAGGATATAGATGGTTTGGTTCATAGTATGTGACTATAATGTCATCTCTAGTGTGTGATTATAGCATGTGTACTAGTGATTATGGAACAATTAATGGACCTAAGAGAAGAGTAGCCTCATGTTAACCAGGAGGCTAAAGTGACTTGCCTACAGTAAATCATAGACCAGATTTGAATTCACGTCCTTTGGTTCCAAAACAGTGTTCTTTCCCACTGTACCATGCAAATTAGAATAGAAATCCAGTCTACTTTATCCTTTAAAATAAATTATCCAAATCCTTTTGAAAACTTCAATTTAAGGGGTATTTCTACCATTTAATACTTTTTATACCTTATGGGATTAAGATTTCTGGACCATGGCTTACACAAAGAAATCGCAAGTAGACAAACCCTGATGCTCTTCTCAAGGAAGAGCTTTAAACAGAAAAGTGAGTAGGAGAGAGAAAGAGAAAGGGGAAAAGAATGGAGATATATCAGCCAAAACAGATACCAAAGAGAGTGAAAGGTATAACATATGAAGGAGACTATCAGTAGAGCAGTTCAGTTATGGAAAGAAAACAGAATCCAATAAGTGATACAACAGTAAAATCCATGGTTTGAGTCATTTATCATTGCACTACTACTATTACTTCTACTAATAACTCACATTTATATAGCACTTTGAAGTTTGCAAAGTACTTTGCACATCCTATGCTATATAATGAGTCCCACAACAACCTTTTGAAGTACAGTACATATTAATGGTATGATTAGCCCTCCCCCCCCTTTTTTTTACAGAGGAGGGAACTGAGGGCTAGAGAGGTTATATGAATTGTCTTTCATCACTCAGATGAAAGATCACTCAGAGGCAGATTTTAAACGAGGTCTTCTAGTCTCTGGTTCCAGGAATATATAAATAAGTTGAACTACAGATGCTAACAGAATTAGGCAGATTTGACCCCAGAAATATCCCCCTGAAGTGTGATCAGAATGGGACTCATATCTGGTATATGGTTCCAAAAGGATATACATCCTTTATGCAAAAAGATGTCTAAGTAAAGCTTTATTTGCTTATAGCTTCTTCTGACCTTTCCTTTCAATATGACACTAGTTTGCTCAGCTATAATTAGTAAATGACTGCTTTAAGTTCTAATGCAAACAGAAACTGCCCTTAGCCATACTTTTGGAGGTTCTCAAATAGAAATCTAATTACCAGTCAGTTGGCACTTTTCCCCCTACTTCTATCCTGTTATAGCTGATCAGACCTCAGGTGCCTCTTCCTCTCCTCCCCAGAGATATTTCTACAAGTAATCTCTAGTAATCAATAAGCACTTGTTAAATACCCACTACATGCCAGAGAGGCTAGTCACTAGGAATACAAAGTTAAAAATGAAGTAGCCCCTGGACACCAGGAGCTTAAATTCTATTTTAGAAGAAAGCAACAGACAAGCACATACAAACTATTTACAAATTAAATGCATGATAATTTAGTAGGGGAGGAATTATAAGATGGACCAAATAAGGACAGATCAAGGATAGGGAACTTGAGCTATGAGTTGAAAGAAAATATAGAACACAAGAGGGTAACATGAGGATAGAGTGCATTCCAGGGTAGGGCTATAGCCTATATAAAATATAAATGTAGGAGATGGAAAGTTGTGCCTGAGGAACAGTGAGAAAATGGCTTTGTGTAAACATTGAAAACATTAATTAATAAGCCTGGAAAATTCATTTTTTTTCCATGATAGGAAGGTATTTTAATTTCACTCAGGGCTATTTATATTAGATGGTAAGTTCTTGATGGCAGAGACAGTTTTTTCCTTTCTTTATATCCTCAGCCCTTAGTACGGAAAGTTAGGGCACATTATATGAATGTAATAAATTTTGATTAATATGATCCTAAAGATAATAAACAATTGTAAGGTTTTGTTGAGTATTGGAGTGATATGGGGTTAGTCCTGTGTTTTAGAAATATTACTTTGGCAGATGAATGAATGATGTGTTGGAAAAAGTATAGACTTGAGCTTGGGAGACCAATCAGGTGGCCTTTTCAATAGTCCAAGTAAGAGATATTGAATATGTGAAATAGAGTAGAGGTTGCATGAGGAAACAGAAAGGATCTGTTGTAGGAGGTGCTGTAGAATTATAATTGATAAGATACGGCATTTAACTGGGCAGATAGATTAGAAGAGTCAAGGAGAGGTCCAAAGTTGTGAACCTGGGTTTCTGAAAGTTGACTGGAAGGATAATATATCCTCCATAGGAATGGGGACAGGGGAGGGAGAATGTCAGAAGAAGAGTAGGTTTAGAGAAAATACAATGGGTTATGTTTGGGATATGTTGTTTGAAATGTCTATGGGATATCTAGTTCACAATAGAGCAAGTTGTTGATGTGGGACTAGAGGTTACAAGTGATATTTAGATAAGTGATCATACAAGTAATATCTAGTTATATATTTAGATCTGTAGAACATTTACATAGAAATGATAATTAAAGGTAGCTAAGTGAAATGAAAATAGAGAAAAATAGAAGACGGGCAAGGACAGAGACTTATAGGTATACTCACATTTAGGGGATGGGATATGGAAGAAAAAGGGAAGTGAGCACAGAATCAGTGAGGACATAGGATAAAGTAAAGGGTAGTTGCTGGCAAAGTAAAAGTTTGACATATATACTTTAATTTTCAAAGATGATATTCTTTAACTTCAGCAGAGCCTTACATCTTCCTTGCTTTGTGATATCACATTACCTCATGACTGAATAATTTCACTGTCCTTACTATAGTATATATAGGCACTCAAATATCATTAGTACTGTAGAGAGTTATTATGAAAAAGTGCTTTGTAATCCTTGAGTATTGTATAAATGTGAACTGCCTTTATGAATTATTTCTTCTTTTTCTCCTTCCCCTCCTCCTTCTCTCTTTCCCATAACGCCAAGCAATGGTGTTTTACCTTTGTTCTGAATAATTTTGATGACATATAAACACTTGTCCAATCTCATGAAGTTCTATGACAGTTTAGGCAAGGGAATTTTCTTTGAGTCATTTCAGTAATTTTACTGAAAAAGCAAATTATTTTGTTATCACGTAGCTAGATCTTGACAGTAAAGGTATAAATTGTAGTGGGGGAACTGACAAGGTTAAAGCACAGTTCATAGCAAGCTTAAAACTAGAACCAAATGTGAGAACAGGGCTCAAGGGCCTTACCAACAACATTCAGACTTTCCCTATACACAACCTCCTGAAGGGAGAAGGCATTGGGAAATGTTAATATCAGAAGAAGAGGCCTCCCTAGAACTTTCAGAAAGGAAAGATTAGAGGGACACCCTTGACGCCAGTGCTCTGTGGGATATATTTTTTTTCACTGGTCATTTTAGTATTTGCTGCCATGAAAGAAGTAGTGAGAAGATGAAAGAAAAAAAAATGTCAGAATTAGTGGTTGCTACTTTGATTGATTTTACTTTCAACTAAAATAAATAGAAAATAAGGGCATGGTGATGAAAGCAATTGTTTAAAAATGATTCATGATACCTAATGACCATATGCAAAATTGCTTCTTAAATACAAAATGTAGTATGCGTGCCCATGAACTACTAAGTTAAAATAGTGATTCATTTTTCAAAAATCTAGGGATTTTCCTTTTTTCATGCTTATAGACCTAAACTTTATATTTCTCTAAGAGTTTTTTTTTCTTTTTAAACACCGCTATTGACTTAAGGTAGGGTTGCTTTTCTTTTGATGAAAACATAGTGGCAATTGAGATCCACTACATAGGTAAAACTGCCAATTACTTATTTGGATGAGTTGGAAATATGAAAAATTCCTTCCAGAAGATCAGATGTTCCTAAAGCTCACTGCATTCAGCAGGGAGAGAATTAGTCATCTTTGGAAAACATTAAAGTCTCTAGGAAGAAAGAAGAGAATAAAAGTTCACTGGAAAACACCAAAACCCTCAAATGGATATTGCTGTTATAGTAAAAGAATTAAAGAGGATCTAAAGGAGCAAGAAGATCTGAAGAGGGACCATGTCATTGTCTTCCGAAGATCTCTTCCAGCACTACCCCAGCACAGGATTGCTAACAGGTTTGAGTTGCCACTGGTTTTAGATTAGACATAGTACCTACCAGTTTATTGGAGAGCCTAGATACATACTAAATACCTTATAACATTCTAAAATGATTCTTAGTTCATGTTGTAAACTTTTTTCTTAAGGGAAAGATTTTGTAATTCACATGTTTTAATGCCATAGAGAGAGAAGTACTGTGGTGTAGTGAATAGAGGAAACCTATCCATTGGAAACCTTGGAGTCAGAAAGACCGAGATTCAAGTTCTGTATCTAAGAGATATATGATTCTGGGTAAATCATTTATATCATGAATGGTCTAAGCAACACTCTATGACTTTAAGTTAGAGGTTAAGTTGAGGATCTGTAGTGGCAGTATTTCCAAAAGAAAAGTTCTCTACATTGATAGCTGCAATCATCATCATCATCATCATCATCATCATCATCATCATCATCATCATCATCATCACCACCACCACCACCACCACCCTCACCACCATGGAATACCTTACTTTCAGTGTGGATAGAGTAGGTCTTGAACCTAGTTTCAAATCCTGTCTTGTGACTCTGGTCAAATAACTTAACCTCTCAGTACTCTAGACTAACCTAAAATTAAGTATAAACAAGGTGTTGACCTGCTCTGATAGAAAGAGTTTCCTCATTCATGGATTCCTTATATTTGATTTCTAGTATATTTTTAAGGAAAACACTCATATTAGAGTATTTTTATTAGAATATTCATATTTTAAGGAAAACACTCATATTAGCTTTCCTTTTGTTCCATTCTATTTCTAGCCTTTTAAGTAATGAGTAAATCACAGTAGCCTACTATAATTTTACTGCAAAATAGTTTGCTTCCCAAGTCCTAAAGATATATTTTGTCAAGGCCAGGGTTTATAGTGTTTTAACTGTTAGGTAGAATTATTATTTGAGGGAACAGGCATTCCATGTCTTCAGTCCCTGGGCAAATTTCTCTTTTTTCCTCCTTTTTTTCTTAAACTAGTAATTGGTATAAGAAATGAGTCTCACCACCTGGTATAGTAATATTTCATACACATCAGTCTACTGAATTTTAAAATCTTAACCTGTGTCAGCTCGGGAAGGAAATTGTTCAATTGAAATTCATTTCTCTTTAAGCCAGTTGAGCTAACTCCAGATGTCAGCAAACAGGGAGGTTGTGTTGATATTGAGGGATAATGATCATTTGTTGGTTTAGAAAAGATCCCAGACTACAAATATAAAATACAAAATATAAACTATAAGACCAGTAGAGTCACCTGAGTGATGTGAAAAAAATGGCTATATTTGTCTTGGTATTTTTTCTCTTTAACAATAGTTATATTAATATATTTTGTCCATTTGCTAAGCTCATACTCTGTGGAAAGCTTTCTACATTCTTTTTTCACAATGATTCTCAAACTCATTTAATCTTCTGGGGTTTACTTGATAATCTCTGCCAGGCGGGTGGTGCTGGATTGGGCAAGACAATTAGACTGGTAAAGATATAGAAATGGAAATGTACTTTCTAGTATACTGACACTAGGTTGGCTAAAAATAGCATATTGACTTCTGAAAAGGAGGGGGTAAGCCTGAGGGCAAGCTATTGCTCTGGATGTAGGATAGAGTCTGAATAAATTATCCTGGTCAGTTTCTTTGAAAATATGTACAAATTCTGACAGCTGCACTTTTGGCAGGATCTGTATTCCGAGGAAATAAATAATCACTGAGGCCAAAAGCAGAGTATTTACCATACAAATCAATAGTTTCAAGACCCCTGCATTAATGACTCTTGATTTTCATAGGTTACTTTGACTTGCAATAGTTTACATTATAAACTCTCTCCTCATGTAATTGAGTAATCTCTTTCCTCATTTGAATTTTGATTTTGCTGAAACTCTAGACATCAGGTAATTTTTTTCCCTTATCAGTCTCCAATTTTACTAAAATCTGAGTTCATCCTCTCTCCTAGATTTTCTTTGCATTCATGAAGTATAATGGGTATTTATTTATTTTGACATTTGATCTCAGAAAAAAAATATATATTGTAAACACAAAGATACGGGTTAAGAAATGAGGAAAGAAAAAAAATCTTTTACATTTTTATGTGGAAAGACATTATGTGTAACTTCAAGAACTTTATCATTATTAGGGCAGTTAGAAGAATTCTACAAAGATAGAGGACATAGGAGTGAGTCAATTACGTTGAGATGATGTGAAAAATCATTGTGTGAGAAAGAGGGATACCTTGGCAGAAAGGGGAAGGGAGGGGAAGAATGGGGAAAATTATCTCACATAAAAGAACCATTCATGGAAGAGCTTTTATCATAGAGGGGGAAATAGTTGGGGAGGTGAAGTTTCAACTTTACTCTCATCTAAATTGGTTCAAAGGGGTTTTATATATCTGTGTGTATACACACACAGAGATAGAGATTTATAGATATGTATATAACTATATGGATACACATTTACATCTACATATCCATATCTATCTCATAGTCTAAAAACTGCCTGTTCATGTATTTTGACCAATTATAGATCAGGTAATGGCTCTTATTTTTTTTATAAATTTGACTCAGTTCTCCACATATTTGAGAAATGAGGCCTTTATCAGAGAAACCTGCTATAAAATTTTGCACAGTTATGATTATTAGCTGTATATTTCCCTCCATTTTATTCCAGTTACTCCTACTCTCTCTTCTTTCACCCTGTCCATCCTCAAAAGCATCTTCCTTTTGACTACCACCTCTCCCTATTCACCTTCCCTTCTATCAGCCCCCTTCTTCCCTTAGTCTCTTCCTCTTCTACTTTTCTGCAGTGTAAGATAGATTTCTATACCTTGCTGAGTGTGTACGTTATTGCCTCTTTGAGCCAGTTCCAACGAGAATAAGGTTCAAGTGCTTTCCTCCACCTCCCCCATCTTCCTCTCTATTTTAAAGCTCCTTCACACCTCTTTTATTTGAGACAATTTACCCCACTGTACCTCTCATTTTCCACCTTTTGCCAGTGTACTCCTGTTTCTCACCAATTAAATTTGTTTTTTAGATGCCATCTTTTAGTATTCAACTCACACTTATGCTTTCTGTATATGTATACTTCTAACTGCCTTGATAATGAGAAAGTTCTTAGGAGTTACAGCTATAATCTTCCCATGTAGGAATGTAAACAGTTTAACCTTTTTGAATCCCTTATGATTTCTCTTTCCTGTTTACCTTGTATGCTTTTCTTGTATTTGAAAGTCAGATTTTCTATTCAGCTCTGATCTTTTCATCAGGAATTCTTGAAAGTCTCCTATTTCATTACATGTCCATTTTTCCTCTGTAGGATTATACTCAGTTTTGCTGGGTAAGTGATTCTTGGTTGTAATACTAGCTCCTTTGAGCTGTGTTTGAGAATGGAATATCTGGAATATCATATTCTAAGCCCTCCAATCCTTTAATGTAGAGGCTGCTACATCTTGTGTTATCATGAATATGGCTCCATGCTAATTGAATCACTTCTTTCTGGCTGCTTACAATACAGTTATCTCTTCTACAACATAACTTTTGCCATTGTAGTTTCAATATATTGCAGGTCAGAATAAGAAATTAAATGGAAATTTTGGGGGAGTTTTCTGGAACTTGCAGATGACATGCAAAGGCCAGCAGACAACACAGAAGTTTAGAAACTCAGAAGTGCATAAAATATATGTATAGTGTTGTAAAATATCAACATATTTTATCTTTTAAATATGGTGGGAAGGGAAGGCCAAAAATTTTTATGTGGATTTTCCAGTTCATGGGGGTACCACACCCCTAATCTCCATCATGTAGAAGGGATAACCCTGCATTCTTTTTGATCCGGGAGCTCTGGAATGTGGCTATAATATTCCTGGGAGTTTTCATTTTGGGATCTCTTCCAAGAGGTGATCAATGATCTCTTTCAATTTCTATTTTATCCTATGGTTCTAGAATATTAGGACAGTTTTCCTTGATAATTTCTTGAAAGATGATGTCTAGATCCTGTTTTAATCATGGCCTTAAGGTAGTACAATAATTCATAAATTATTTTTCCTCAATATATTTTCCAGTTCAGTTGTTTTCCCAATGTGAAATTTTGTTTTATTGGGTTTTTTTGATGTCTCGTGGAATCATTAGCTTCAACTTTTGATTTGATTTTGACCAGTTTTGATTTTTAAAGATTTATTTTCTTGAGTGAGGTTTTGTATCTCCTTTTACATTTGGCCAGTTCTCCTTTTTAAGGTTTCTTTTCTTCAGTATATTTTTCTACATATTTTCCCCATGTGGCCAATTGAGATTTTTAGGGAGTTTTTCTCTTCAGTGAATTTTTGTATATCTTTTTTTTCCATTTGGTCAATCGTGATTTTTTAATGTGTTCTTCTTGTCAGTGAATTTTTGTGGCTCTTTCACCATTGATCTTATTTTGTTTTTAAGGTGTTTGCTTCTTCTTTGGTATTTTTATGCCTCCTTTACCAACCAACCTTTACCAACTCTTTTTTTCATTACTTTCTTGTATCACTTACTTCTTTTTTGGGAGGGTGATAGCCCTTGGTATTTATTAATAGGTCTTGTTTTAACATGATTTACATTTTCCAATATTTCCCTTTCCTTGTTCCTGCCAGAGAACTGTATTGGCAACCAAAAATGGGCTCCTTAGCACTTAGTCAACAAGTGCCCTTGACTAGTTTGGCTTTTTCCCCTGAACTGAATGCTGTTTGTATGTTGGACTGGAGTAAGCTTGTCGGCCCCTTCACCTTGCTTCCCTTGCTTAAGCTGATGGAAAGAGCCTGTGCTTTCCCGGTCAACCCCTTCACCTTGCTTAAGCAGATTGAAAGAACCTGTGCTTTCCCCGGCGTACCTTACACCCCTGCAGAAGCTGGATGGTTAAAAGCAGCTCCCGTTGGAGCCAGAGGCTGCCACAGCCACAGCCGCAGCCGCAGTCACAACCACAGCCACAGCCACAGCCACAGCTGAAGCAGTAGCTGCCAGTAGCAGAGCTGACCTACGGGAGGAAGCTGAACAAAGACTTCAGGCCAGTGGGTAATCTTTTTACCATAGAGGGGGAAGCATGATTTTGCTTTACGCAATCATGCTTCTCTGTAGCCTCCTGGTTACTCTTTCAAGGTGTACTTATTGGGCCTGGAAGCTTTTGATCAATATATCAAAATGGGGTTGCTGGTTCATGGGTTGGTTACTGTGGAGCCTAAATATATGTTTTGATTCTTCTGCCTTCTACTTTGAGAGTTTCTTATATCCAGTGGTTCCGAACCTTTCAGACATGTTTATGATCCTCTTTGAGATTATAAACTCTGCCCTCCTAATACAAGAACACATTCACTTTCCTATAATACAGGATGAAAAAGAAGCAAAAAAGTTCAACAAAGATGATTTCATATATATATATATGTATATATATGTATATATATATGTATATATGGTTTGTTATCTATGAAATGAAGGGGTGTACCTCTAGAGAAAGAACTGATGGTGTTTTAACACAGATCAAAGCATACTTTTTATTTACTTTCTTTTCTTTTTCTTCTTTCTTTTTTTTGGTCTGTGTTTTCTTTTTTTAAGAAAAATTAATTAATTTTTCGTTTTAGTTTATAACATTCAGTTCCTCAAGTTTTTGAGTTTCAAATTTTCTCCCCCTCCCTTTCCTACCGTCTCCCCACCCAAGATGGCATGCAATCTGATATAGGCTACATATACCTTCAGACTAAACATATTTTCACAATAGTCAAGATGCAAAAAAAAACTAGTGGAATGTACCACAAGAAAGAAGAGACAAAACAGAAACAAAAACAAAGAAAAGAGAGAGTAAATAGTTTGCTTCAATCTGCATTCAGACCCCATAATTCTTTCTCTGGATGTGAATCACTTTTTCCATCATGAGTCTTTTGGAGTGTCTTAGAGCCTTACATTGCTGAATAGAGCCAAGTCTATCAAAGTTAATTATCAGAGATACTGTGTGTCTGTAATCATGTATAACGTTCTCCTGGTTCTGCTCCCCTCACTCAGCATCAGATCATATAAGTCTTTCCAGGTTATTATGAAGTCCACCTGCTTCTCACTTCTTATAGTATAATAGTATCCGTTACATTCATATACTACAACTTGTTTAGCCATTCCCCAATTGAGGGGCATCCCCTTGATTTCCAATTCCTTACCATCACAAAAGAGCTGCTATAAATATTTTTGAACATACAAGTCCTTTTCCCACTTGTATGATTTCTTGGGGACATAGCCCTAGAAGTGGTATTGCTGGGTGAAAGGGTATGCAGAGTTTTATAGCCCTTTGGGCAAAGTTCCAAATTGTTCTCCAGAATGGTTGGATCAGTTCACAACCCCACCAACAATGCATTAGTGTTCCAATTTTCTCACATCCTTTCCAACATTTATGATTTTCTTATTTTGTCATGTTAGCCAATTTGACAGGTGAAATGTGGTACCTAACAGTAGTTCTGATTTGCATTTCTCTAAACAATAGTGGTTTAGGGCATTTTCATGTGACTCTAGATATCTTTAATTTCTTCCTCTGAAAACTGCCTGTTCATATCCTTTGACCATTTATAAATTGGAGAATGACTTGTATTCTGATAAATTTGACTCTGTTCTCTGTATATTTTAGAAATGAGGCTTTTATCAGCGATACTGGTTGTAAAACTTCTTTCCCAATTTTCTGCTTCCTTCCTAATCTTGGTTGCATTGGCTTTGTTTGTACAAAAACTTTTCAACTTGATGTAATCAAAATGATCCATTTCACATTTCATAATGCTCTCTATCCCTTGTTTGGTCATAAATTCTTTCCTTCTCTATAAGTCTGACAGATAAACTATTCCTTGCTCTTCCAGATTGCTTATAGTATCAGCCTTTATATCTAAATTGTGAACCCATTTTGACTTTATTTTGACTTTATATTTTGGTATATGGTTTGAGACACTAGTCTATGCCCAGTATCTGCCTTACTATTTTCCAGTTTTCACAGCATTTTTGTCAAATAGCGAGTTCTTATCCCAGAAACTGGACTCTTTGGGTTTATCGAAGACTAGATTACTATATTCATTGACTACTATGCCTTGCGTACCTAACCCGTTCCACTGATCCACCACTCTATTTCTTAGACAGTACCAAATAGTTTTAATGACTGCTGCTTTATAATACAGTTTAAGATCTGGTATGGTGAGGCCACCTTCCCTAGTATTTCTTTTCATTAATTCCTTTGATATTTTGGACCTTTTGTTCTTCCAGATGAATTTGGTTGTTATTTTTTCTAGATCTATAAAATAATTTTTTGGTAGTTTAATTGGTATGGCACTAAACAAGTAAATTAATTTAGGTAAAATTGAATTGTCATTTTTATCATGTTTGCTTGGCCCACCCATGAGCAACTGATGTTTTTCCAATCATTTAGATCTGACTTTATTTGTGTGAAAAGTGTTATGTAATTGTGTTCATATAGTTCCTGGGTTTGTTTTGGCAGGTAGACTCCCAAATATTTTATAATGTTTACAGTAATTTTAAATGGAATTTCTCTTTCTATCTCTTGCTGTTGGGCTTTGTTAGTAATATTTAGAATGCTGAGGATTTATGTGGGTTTATTTTATATCCAGCAACTTTGCTAAAGTTATTTATTATTTCAAGTAGTTTTTTACTTCTCTAGGATTCTCTAAGTATATCATCATATCACATGCAAAGACTGATAACTTAGTTTCTTCTTTGCCTATTCTAATTCATTCATTATAGTTTTCTTCTCTGATTGCTAATGCTAACATTTCTAGTACCATATTGAATAATAGTGGTGATAACGGACATCATTGTTTCACCTCTGACTTATTGGAAATAAAGTTCTCTCCATATCCATTTCACCAATTTTGCTTTTTAAGAAATTGTTCTCTTCAGTGATTTTTTTTTAAATTTTGTCATTTGTATTTTTTAAAATCATTAGTCAATTTTTCTTCTATCTCTCTAATTTGTTTTTTAAATTCCTTTTTGATCTTTTCCAAAAATTCTTTCTCAGCTTGAGACCAGTTCATATTCTCTTTTGAGGTTTCAGGTATGGGTATAGTATCAATGCTGTCCTCTTCTGAATTTGTATTTTGATCTTCCCTGTCCCCATAGTAAGATTCTATGGTCTTTACCTTTGTAATCTGCTTCTTATTCATGGCGGTTGCCTTTTTCCTGGCTTTTAAAGTGGATCTCTGCCTCTGGGGTACAGGGTACAATGTCCCATGCCTCTTATGGTAGGAACTAGGGTCTGGGTTACTGGCTTTGTGCTACAGCCTCTGGTTCTATAAGCTAAAATGTGTGTGTGTGTGTGTACACACAATATATGTATGTATGTATATATGTGTGTATGCATATACAAATACACATACACACATACATATATACATGTACTTATACACATACACACACATATACGTATACACACATACACATACACACACACATCTTTTAGCTTACAGAATCAGAGGTCTTTCTGAGGTTCCCTGGGGTTAAACCGAAGCTCACACCATGTCATGTGGGGAGGGGTGGACGGGTGGTTTGGCCTCTGGAGGTCACCTCCTCCCCTAGGGCTGGATAGGCTCAGCCACTGGTGGATGCAGGTGCCAGTGTCTGCAGATTCCCCTGGCTGTGCAGAGGCATGCCTAGGGTCCTGGTGTTGACACTTACCGGCTCCAGTCCCCTGGGGCTCAGGGTCTCCTCCTGGTCTGCTGAGGTGGGGCTTGCTGGAACAACTCTGATCCTGCCCTGGACTCCTTTAGCTACTGCAGGAAGAACCCTTTCCTTCAATCTCCCTAGCCTCTCAAGCTAAAAGACTGCTGTACTCCTAGGATTCACTATTCCAGGATTTTTCCTAGGGCAATGTTCTCTAGGCTTTTCAAAGTTAACAAGGTGGGGAATGAGGTCATTTACTTTACTCTGCCATCATGGCTCCCAGAAGTTCAAATATGTCAACTTATTTCTTTTCCAAGTTTTTCTTCTATCGTTCTTATTTGATTTTGAAGATCCTTTTTGAATTCTTCCACAGCCTGAGACTACTTCACTTTTTTCTTTGAGGCTTTGGATGTAGCAGTTTTGACTTCGTTGTCTTCTGAGTTTGTGTTTTGATTTTCTTGTCACCATGGTAACTTTCTATCATCAAGTTCCATTTTTTGTTGTTGTTTGCTCTTATTTAACACCTTTTTTTTAACTTTTAAATTTACATGTTAAAGTTGGGCTCTATTCCCAAGGTAAAGGGGGAGCTGACCCAAGCTTCAGCTTTTTTGTGCCCCTGTTTTCAGATCTAGCTGTGGGGAGTCTATAAGTTTTCAATTCTTATAAGGTGGTATAATCTAAGGAGAGGTGTGGTAACTGTGGTAACTCTGGTAATTGTCAATGACCACAAGAACTCTTTTCTACCCTGAAACTGTGACCAAGGTCCCATCTCCCCTGTGCCTTAAAGCTCTGATGTGCTAGTGCTCCTCCTTTCCCTGGAACTATGACCCGGTTCCATGTATGTGCAACGTGACAGAGTCCTAAACCCAGTATTAGCAAAGGGACCCTTGTTATCTCCTTCTGACTAGTTGTCCAACCCCCTTACCGTCTGTGTGCTGAGAGATCCAGAAGATGCCACTGCCACAGCTGCTTCAGGTCCCCACTCCAAGGCCTGCAGAGGTTTACTGGGACACAGCCTGCACTGACACAAGCTTGTATTGTTACTGGACTGCATTCTATTCTCAGCCTGGTGTGACAGACCTTCCCTGCCTTCTTTCTAAGTGGTCTTGGGCTAGAAAATTTTTTCACACCATCCTTTTATGGGTTCTGCTGCTCCAGAATTCATTTTGAACCATTATTTAATGTTGTTTGGAGAGGAATTTGGGAAAGCTCAGGCAAGTCCCTGCCAGGAGTGTGCCATCTTAGCCCCTGATAATTTCTTGAAAGATTATGTCTAGGATGTTTCTTTCATTGAGTCCCTATTGAACAGGTAGTTCAATAATTCTTAAGTGATCTCTCCTTGATCTATTTGAGATCAGTTAGTTTTCCCATGAGATATTTCACCTTTTTTATTCTTTCGACTTTGTTTTATTGTTTGTTGGTGTCTTATGGAGTCATTAGCTTCCACTTGGCCAATTATAACATTTAAGAAATTATTTTTAAGGACTAGCCAAGATGGTAGTGTATAGCCCAGGATCTTGCTGAACTCTAACATTTCCCTCAAGACAATTTTAAAATAATGCCTGAAATAAAATTTTGGAGTGGCAAAGTCAACAAAATATCTGTGAGAGTAATTTCTCTAGCTAAGAAAAATTGGGAACTTCATCCGAGACGTTTTTAACATGAGGTGGGAATAGGCCCACAGCATTTTCAGGAGCACCAGTGGAGGGCCTTGGTGGTGGCTGCAATAGTGCCAGCATCAACAGCAGCAATTTCAGCAGCTCTCAGTCCAAAGACTTTAAGGGAGTTAGACAACTGGTCAGAAGTAGATTTACAGGGGACCTTTTTCTGATAATGGGTACAGCCGGAATTGATTGGCAACTCTCTTGCCCATAAACAGTTCTGGGTCACAGTTCCAGGTCAGAAAGGAGTGTTTGTGATCAGTCACAAGAGCGTATGGTTCCAGGGTCAAGAGTATCATTACTACTTTGCCTGTAGGGGAGCAGGAATGCTTCTTGGGTAAAGGCCAGAGTACAGACCTGGAGAGCTAGTACACCTCTCCCAGGTTAACACAACCTTGGAAGCTCTGAAAACTGGCAGTCTCCTAGATCTAGCTCTGAAATAGAAGCATGAAGAAGCTTGAAGCTTGGCACAGTGCCTAAACACCTTCAGGTCAGGAAGGCCCAACCTTAAGATATAGTTCAAAGTGAAGAAATATGCTGGAGAAATAATAAAAAAAAAGAACTTGACTATAAAAAGCTAACCTAGTAGCTGCAGGAAAGACCAGGACAAAAAAATTATTGATGAAGACATCAATGTGAAAACAGCTACAAACAAAAACTCAAAGAAAAAATGATAACTACACCCAAAGCTAGCAAGAATTTATGGAAAAAATTAAAGGGGGAGAAGGGTTGTTGAGGGAAAATTGGGAAGAGGAATGATAATGATACAAGAAAATTATGAAAAATGAATTAACTGCTTCCCAAAAGAGGCACCAAAATACTGATCTTAAAAATCTTAAAGAAAAACCAGAATTGACTTAGTGGTAAAGGAGGCACAAAGAATCACTGAAGAAAAGAACTCCTTTAAAAGCAGAATAGGTCAAATGGGAAAAGAGGTGAAAAGCTCACTGCAGAAAATATCTTAAAATTAGAATTGGGCAAGTGGAAGCTAATGACTCCATTAGATAACAAGAAATAATGAAATCAAGTAAAACAGAAGAAAATTTAAAACAACTTGTCAGAAAAAACAACTGACTTAGGAAATATATTGAGGAGATATAATTTGAGAATCGTTGGACTACTTGAAAGACATGATAAAAAAAGAGTCAAAATATCATCTTTCAAGAAATTATCAAGGAAAACTGCCCCAATATATTAGATCCAGAAGGTAAAAGAATAAATGCAAGAGTCTGCCTATCACCTCCTGAAAAAGATCCCCAAACAAAAATTCCCAGGAATATTGCAGCTTAATTCCAGAGCTCCCAGGTGAAGGAGAAAATATTGCAAGCAGCCAGAAAGAAACAATTTAAATATCATGGAGCCACAGTCACCATAACAAAACAACTTATTAACTTAGATAAGCTTAGCACATTAAAGGAATGGAGGATTTGGAACATGATATTTGTAATAGTAATTAAGGTGGGACTTTTTGCTGTTGGCTTTTAATGATTTTGACCTTTGTTTGAATGGGGCAGATAAAGTGGGATGTTTTTGTATTTCTCAGCACTGAGACAATTGGGAGCCATTGATTTGTATCTGATGTGATGTTGGGGGTGGGGAACTTCTCCATGCCCAACCTGGGTGGGGTCAGGTTACATAAGGGCAAAGGTTAGTGTTCTTGCTCGGAGCCCTGAGCCACAGCAGGAGTGGTGTGTGACTCTGGGTCAGCCATTCTAATGAGCTCCCTGGCTGTACACCCAGATGTTGATAACTATGAATTGTATTTGGTCTGTAATTCAGGGTGCTGGATTTTTCCCCTTAACTAGGTGGATGTTATTTATATGCTGGATTAAAGTAAGATTGTTAACCCCTTAACGTTGCTTTCCTTAAGTAAAGCAGATCAAAAGGACCTGTGTTGGCAGCTTTCTGGGTGCTGGTTGTTGGTGGATCTTACACCCCCACAGAAGCTGCTAGCTGGATTGTTGATACAATATTCCAGAAGGTAAAGTAGCTAACATCACAATAAAGAAAAAAACTGCCCAGAAAAACTGAGCTCTTCAGGGGAAAAATGGATATGTAATGAAATAGGGGACTTTTAATTATTCCTGATGAAAAGACCAGAGCTGAAGAGAAAATTTTTCAATGAAATAAAACACTCAAGAGAAGAATAAAACGGTAAACAAGAGAAAGTAAACATAAAGGGTTCAATAAAGTTAAAATAATTACATTCCTACATGGGAAGTTGATTCTTGTAACTCCTAAGAACATGAGAAAGAGTTTGCAAAGAAAGAGGGCATAGGTATGAGTTAATTAATTGGGATGATTTTTAAGCAAAAAAAAAAAAATGTAGGGGTAAAAAAGAGAGATGCATTTGGAGAAAGGGGAAGGTAGAGGGTGTAATGGCAACCAGGGTGGGACTTTTTGGTTGTCTTTTGTTTTGGAGTGCTTCTCAGCACTAAGGCAGTCAAGTGTCTTTAAGTTTTGTCTTTGATTGAATCAGGAGTCTTTGATGACCTGCTTAAATCATGGGAAGGCCTAGGTCACATGGGTTTGAGTCACATCATTGTGATGCCCTCTGACCCTGAAGAAGTATACGTATACTCTGAGGTTAGCATTTTCCTTGAGGCTCCCTCATTGGAAGAGTGTTGATATGGAGACTCTGGGTAGCCAATAAGGAGCCCCCTAGGTTTGAAAACCCAGATATTGGTGCCTCTCTCTCTGGTAACCATGTATGTATTGCTATGGTCAGACAGAAGCCTGTCTGCTGATTTGTTCTTATTTGCTCTATTTAAATTCTGCTTGTAATTTCTTTGTCTCTTCTCTCAAGTTCAGGGTACTTACTTTCCCCCCTGAACTAAGTGAATGATATATGTATGTTTAATTAAAGTGAGATTGTGAACCCTTTAAAGTTGCTTTCTTTAGAAAAGCAGATCAAAGAACCTGTGCTAGCAGCCCTCATGTGTGCTGGTGTTGTTGGTCTTGTTGTTGGCCTTACACAGCCACAGTAGCTGCAAGCAGCATTGTTGTTACAGAGGCCTGATGGGGAATTTTTTTCCTCAAATAAAAGGCATGAAAGGGAGAGCTCTTTATTGAAGGGAAAATGGGGAGGCAGGTGTCAATGCTTAAAGCTTACTCTCATTAGAACAGTATAAAAACTATCTTAGCTAATACGCAAATAGGAGGGAAACTTGATAAGAGAAAGATAGGATGAAAAAAAGGGAAGGCAGATAGAGGGAGGCAGTGATCAGAAGCAAAAGAGACTTTTGTGAAGGGACAGGATAAAAAAGAGAAAGAGAAGATGAAATAAAATATAGGAATGAAAGAAATACACAGTAATCATCAAAGGGCTGAGTTAACCAATAAAATGAACTGTGTACAGACTGGATTAGAAACCATAATTTATAATATGTTGTATACAAGAGACACACTGGTGGGGGTGGGGCAGAGCCATGATGGCAGAGTAAAAGGAGGGACTCAAACTCTCCCCCAAAGCCCTCCAAATACCTGTGGAAATGAATCTAAATTTATAGAGCAGCAGAACCCACAAAAAGACAGAGTAACAAATTTCCAGCTCAAGACAACCTGGATGGTCAACAAGAAAGGTCTGTTTCACCAACCAGACTGGGAGAAGAGCATTGTCCATTGTGGGCCACACCAGCACAGACCAGGCCCCAGAAAACCCAGAGCAGGCCTCATAGGACTGAATCACTGGCAGCTGGGGTGCTTTCCAGACTTCTCAACCTACAAATGCCAAAGATAGTTTAGAAGGTCAGTGGGAAAGGTCTGGTGGAGCTGGGTGAGAGAAAAGTACAGCACAACTCCAACCCCAACCCCAGTGCAGCCACCAGGGCAGCAGCAGCAGCTGCTTCCAGAGCTGTCAGCCCAAAGACCATAAGGGGACCAAACAATTGATCAAAGGAGGATGGAAGGGATCTCTTTGCAGGGACTGAGGCAGGATTCTTTTCCTTTGCCTGTATTTAGATCTGGGTCATAGTCTGGGGTGACTAGGAGCACTGGCATAGCAGAGCTTGTGGTGGAGAGGGAACCTTCCTCACAGTTGCAGGGTAGGAAAGAGTGCTTGTGGTCACTCACTGACCCAAGTACAGGCCAGGAAAGGAGTAAACACCTCTTTTTAGATCATACCACCTTGGAAGAACTGAAAACATACAGATTCCCAGAAGTACCTCTGAAAAAAGCTGCACAAAACCCCTGAAGCTTTGGACAGTATACACTCCACACTGGAAGCAGAGCCCTACTTTAACAAAGGGTTGCAAAGTAAAGTAATTGACTGGGAAAATGAACAAACAGTGGGGGAAAAACTCAAGACTATAGAATCTTTGGTGACAAGGAAGATCAAAACATATACTCAGAAGAAGACAACAAAGTCAAAGCTCCTACATCCAAAGCCTCCAAGAAAAATATGAATTGGTATCAAACCATTGAAGAGCTCAAAAAGGATTTTGAAAATCAGTTAAGAGAAGTAGAGGAAACATTGGGAAGATAAATGAGAGTGACGCAAGAAAATCATGAAAAATGAGTCAACAGCTTGCTAAAGGAGACCCAAAAACATACAGAAGAAAATAATACCTTAAAAATAGACGGACCAAATGGCAAAAGAGGTCCAAAAAGCCAATGAGGAGAAGAATGCTTAAAAAAGCAGAATCAGCCAAATGGAAAAGGAGATCCAAGAACTCACTGAAGAAAATAATTCCTTAAAAATTAGAATGGAGCAAGTGGAAGCTAATGACTTTCTGAGAAATCAAGAAATTATGAAACAAAACCAAAAGAATGAGAAAAACAAAAGACTATGTGAAATATCTCATTAGGGAAAGAAACTGACCTGGAAAACAAATCCAGGAGAGATAACTTTAAAATTATTGGGCTACCTGAAAGCCAGGATCAAAAAAAAGAGCCTAAACATCATCTTTCAAGAAATTATCAAATAAAACTAACCTGATATTCTAGAACCAGAAGGAAAAACAGAAATAGAAAGAATCCACCAATCACTTCATGAAAGAGAACCCAAAAAGAAAATTGCCAGGAATATTATAGCCAAATTCCAGAGTTCCCAGGTTGAGGAGAAGATATTGCAAGCAGCTAGAAAGAAACAATTCAAGTATTGTGGAAAAACAATATGTATAACACAAGATTTAACAGCTTCTACATTAAGGGATCAGAGGGCTTGGAATATGATATTCTGGGGGTCAAAGGAGCTAGAATTGAAACCAAGAATCATCTACCAGCAAAACTTAGTGTAATCAATGAGGGGGAAAACTGATATTTAATGAGGTAGAAGAATTTAATGCATTTTTGAGAAAAGACCAGAAAATTTGACTTTCAAATACAAGACTCAAGAAAAGTATGAAAAGGTAAACAAGAAAGAGAAATCATGAGGGACGTATTAAAATTGAACTGTTCACATTCCTACGTAGAATGATAATATTTGTAACTTATAAGACCTTTCTCCTTATTAGGGTAGTTGGAGGGTGTGTGTATATATATGTATATATATACATATGTATATATATACATATATATACACACACACATATATATATACACATATATATATATATATACATATATGTATATATATACACACACAGAGGACACAGGGTGAATTGAATATGAAGGGATGATATCTAAAGAAATAAGATTAAGGTTAAGGAGTTAGAAATTAATGTCCTGGGAGAAGGAAAAAGGGAGAGGTAGAATGGGGTAAATCACCTCACATAAAAAGACAAAAAAACCCTTTTACATTGCAAGGGAAGAGGGAATGAGTGAACCTTATTCTCACTGGATTTGTCTTAAGGAGGGAATAGCATACACACTCATTTGGGTATGGAAATTTATCTTACCATACAGGAAAGTAGGGGGGAAGAGGATGGGGTTGTAATAGAAGGCAGGGCAGATTGAAGGAGGGGGTAATCAGAAGCAAACACTTTTGAGGAGGGACTGGGTCAAAGGAGAAAATAGAATTTTATTAGGAGGGCAGAGTTTATAATCTCAAAGAGGATCATATACATGTCTGAAAGGTTCGGAACCGCAGGATATAAGAAACTCTCAAAGTAGAAGGCAGAAGAATCAAAACATATATTTAGGCTCCACAGTAACCAACCCATGAACCAGCAACCCCATTTTGATATATTGATCAAAAGCTTCCAGGCCCAATAAGTACGCCTTGAAAGAGTAACCAGGAGGCTACAGAGAAGCATGATTGCATAAAGCAAAATCATGCTTCCCCCTCTATGGTAAAAAGATTACCCACTGGCCTGAAGTCCTTGTTCAGCTTCCTCCCGTAGGTCAGCTCTGCCACTGGCAGCTCCTGCTTCGGCTGTGGCTATAGCAGCCTCTGGCTCCAACAGGAGCTGCTTTTAACCATCCGGCTTCTGCGGGGGTGTAAGGTACGCCGGGGAAAGCACAGGTTCTTTCAATCAGCTTAAGCAAGGTGAAGGGGTTGACCGGGAAAGCACAGGTTCTTTCCATCAGCTTAAGCAAGGGAAGCAAGGTGAAGGGGCCGACAAGCTTACTCCAGTCCAACATACAAACAGAATTCAGTTCAGGGGAAAAAGCCAAACTAGTCAAGGGCACTTGTTGACTAAGTGCTAAGGAGCCCATTTTTGGTTGCCAACACAAGAATAAAGGGAGTGGGGGCGAAGGATGGAGGGAAATACAGGTAGCCTTTCACAACATGACTATTATGGAAGTGTTTTGCATGACTACACATAGATAACCTATATCAAATTGCTTGCCTTTTCAACAAGGGTGGTTGGGGAGGGAGGGAGGGAGGGAGAGAATTTGAAACTCAAAGTTTTAAAAATGAATGTTAAAATTGTTTTTACATGCAACTAGGAAATAAGATAACAGGCAATGGGATATAGAAATCTATCTTACCCTGCAGGAAAATAGAAAGGGAAGGGAATAAGAGAGGAGAGGGGTGATAGAAGGGAGGTCGGATTGGGGGAAGGGGTGGTCAGAATGCATGCTGTCCTGCATTGGGGCAAGAGCAGAGATGAGGAGAAAATTTGGAACTCAAAATCTTGTGGAAGTGAATGTTCGAAAACTACAAATAAATAAAAAAATTGAAAAAAATAGAAAAAGAAAAAAGAGACACATGAGACAGAAATATACATGCAGAATTAGAATAAAGGACTGGGGTGGAATCTATTAAATCTCAGCTGATGTCATGATCTCAGACAACCAAAAATAGACCTAATTAAAAGAGATAGATAAAATGCATTTTAAAAGTAAATATAAACAGTGATGTAATATAAAATATAGCAAGCTTCTCTAATTAAGGCCTCATTTTCCAAATGTATAGAAAGCTGAGTCAAATTTATAAAACTGAGCTATTCTCCAATTGATAAATGGTCAAAGGATATGAAGAGGTGGTTTTCAGAAGAATTAAAGCTGTCTATAGTCATGAAAAATGCTCTATATCACAATTGATTAGAGAAAGGCAAATCAAGACAATTTTGAGGTACCTCCTCACACCTATCAAAAATGACAAATGCTGGAGGGAATGAGGGAAAATCAGTACATGAATGAACTGCTGGTAGAGTTGTGAACTGGTCCAACCATTCTTGAGAATAATATGGAATGATGCCCCAAAAGTTATAAAACTGTGCATACCCTTTGATCAAGCAATACCATGAGGTTTGTACCCGAAAAAGATCAAAGAAAAAGAAAAGTATACATATGTACAACAATATTTATAGCAGCTCTTTTTGTGGTGCCAAAGAATTGGAATTTGACGACATGCTCATCAGTTGGAGAACGGCTGAACAAGTTGTGACATATGATTGTGATGGAGTATTATTGTGCTATCAGAAATGATGAGTGGGGTAGTTTCAGGAAAAAAAAAACACATGACAAGACGTATTTGAATTGATGCAAAGTGAAGTGAGAAGAAGCAGGAGATCATTGTGCACTCTAACAGTAATGTAACAATAATCAACTGTGAAAGACTTGGCTACTCTGATTAATTCAATGATCCAAGACAAAGGACTCATGATGAAAAAATTCTATTCACTACCAGAGAGAGGACTGATGAACTTTGAGTGCAAATTGATATATAATTTTCTCCCTTCCTTCCTTCCTTCCTTCCTTCCTTCCTTCCTTCCTTCCTTCCTTCCTCTCTCTCCCTCTCTTTCTCTCTTTGGTTCTCTCTCTCTCTCTCTCTCTCTCTCTCTCTCTCTCTCTTTCTCTCTCTCCCTCTCTCTCAACATAGCTAATATGGACACACTTTTGCATGTTTGTACATAGATAGTGGATATAATTTTGTTTGCCTTCTCAGAGGATGAGGGAGGGGTAGGTGGGAGGGAAAGAATCTGGAATTCAAAATTTTAAAAAAAGGAAGAAATATAAAAATAAATAATAATAAGTTTAAAAATAAAACAGAGTAACTTTCTTCAGAGAGCCTTCGTACCTGTATTTCTCTTTGGCTGATCTGCTTTATGAGGAGTTATTTAATCAGTGATATTTTGAACTACTTTTTCCATTTGGCCAATTATGATTTTTGTGGTCTTATTTTCATTCAATAGTGTTTACTACTCTTTTACTAACCTGTTAGTTACCCTTTCATAATTTGCTTCCCTTGCTTTCATTTCTTTACCTCATTTTATTTCTATCAACTTTTTTATTTTGAAAAAATAATTTTTTTTTACCTCTTTCAGGAATGCTCTTTGGACTTGTATCCAAATATCATTTTTTTCCCTTTGAGGTATCACTTGTACCTGTTTTGACATATGTTTCTTCTTCTCAGTTTGTATCTTGATCTTCTCTGGCACTCTAGTGGTTTTTTTGTGGTCAGGTTTTTTGTTGTTTGCTCATTTTCCTAGCCTGTTTCTTCATTTTGAACTTTATGTTAAAGTTGGACTTTGTTCCTGGTATGGGAAGGAAAACTTCCAAGATTCAGAATTTTTTTTTGTACTGATGTTTTCAGAGCTATTTCAGGGGTGCTGGAAGTTTCCACTGTTTCCTAGGTTGTATGATCTGGAAAAAGGGGATGTCATTGCTTTTTTGGTCTACTTTCTGGTCCATACCCAGGAAGGGCCCCAGATCCCTTGAGATTGTGATCAATACTACTCCTCAGGGTCACTGATCCCTTAGAACCCTGGGACTGAAAGTGATAGTGCTCCTGAGGGTTTTTGCTCCCTTGGGATCACAAGTGCTATTGTTTCTCAGGGCCCCTGCTGTCTCTTGACTCAAAGTGCACTGCTCCACCTTTGAACTCTTTCTTCATAAGTGGGTAGACACAATGGAGCTGCCAAATGATGTCCAGTGCTGTGCTAGCCCAGGGGTCCCCTGTAATTTCCTTCTGACCATTTTCCAGGTCCTCTTGTTTTTTACACTACTTTTAGAATTCCCCTACTCAACAAATGGCAGGAGAACTGCTCAGGATTTATAGAGAGAAACACTCCATCTAGATAACATGTCTTACATTGATACAACTTTACCTATGGAATCATTAACATACTATATGAAGTAATGTAAAGTGTTTTATTTTTAGTTTAACCATTCTTTGTATCTTCAGTACTTAGTACAATGCCTAGCAAATAGTAGGCACTCAGTAAATACTTATTGACCGACTAACTGGATGTAAGTCACTCATAGATAATTCCTTTGCACAATCTTCTCATCAATATTTACAATATAGTGACTACTGAGATTACTTAGATTCCCATAATTGCTTTGGTGTGGAAACCAATCTTGTATCATCATCATCATCATCATCATCATCATCATCATCATCATCATCATCATCTCTTCCTTTTCCTCCTCATTTTTGTTCTCTTTTCTGTGTATCTCTTTCTGTGTCTCACTGTCTCTGTCTCTCTCTCCCTTCCATAAACCATGTCTATTTTGTCCCATTTGTCCCATACCTCAACAAAATAAATTCCAACTTTTAATCATGACATAGAATAGATACAAGTTCCTCCATCAAATCCTTGTAGACCCATAAACTTTTGTCCATTTGACAATTAACCATAGAGGGGAATTCCCACTTGGACCTAAGAAAGGGTTCATGCTTTGATACCCAGCCTACTCTCCTTCTAAATTAAAAATTTTAATCTTGATTTATATCATTTGCTTTTATTAACATCTTTTACTTCATTTCTTACTATATTTTCTCTTCCCCCACTGTAACAAAAAATAAAAAGGAAGGACAAGGAAAAAAAGGTTCAGTGAATATAACTCATTCATCAATTGAGTCTGACAGTATATATTATACTTCATGTATATTATTTGCTCCCAGGCTGTACCCCATTGTATCTCTTTGCCTTGAATAACATAGAGTGAAATTATGTTTCTGGTAGGTGTTGGCTTAGATGAAATCTATCTTACAATACAATTACAAAGAGTTCTTAGTCCAACACCCTTATTTTGCAGATGAAAAAACTGGAGCCCAAGGAGTTTATACATCCAAAATCATGAAAATATGAAATAGCAGATCAAGTATTTAAGTCTAGGTCCTCTGACTACAGATCCAGTACTCTTTACTGCAAGGTAGCCAGCAGAAGCTATTTGAAGTGCACATAATAACTCAATCAGCATATGTACAACTTGATTCAGGTGTGCAGTGAATATGTGCTTAATGAGTTCAAGTAAATGAGTTTTATCTGCCAAAACAAAGAAAAAATGATATAATAATTTAGATCATTTAGGTCTCCTTCCTTAAACTAATCTGTTTCATCAGATCAAAACTATTTTGAAATTTATTTCACTTGAAATCTTCTTTGTAAAACTATCTAGATACTTCAGTAACACACTGCCTAATATTTTATTATGCATAATTACTAGAAACTTGGAATGAAAGTGTATAATAAAAGCATTTAATTATAACAGATGTTAGTCACAAAGTGTTTTGTACTAGAAAACAAATTATTTACATGAAAAGCTTTTATAGTCTCTGTTGTACCTATTATACTTATGCACTCTTAAATATCCAACAGTAATTTACTTCTAGAAACATCCTTCAAGAGCTATGTGTAGTCCATATACTTTAATCACTCTAACGTACAGAGGAGTTCCGGGCTAAGCAAAACTTTTGCATGTGAACCTTAAAAATGGAAATGAGAATCCAACTACTTAGAATTTTTTACTTGCACAGTAAGAATCTCTCTCTCTCTCTCTCTCTCTCTCTCTCTCTCTCTCTCTTATTTTCAAGTAGAAAGCTAGATCATTTAAATGTGTATAAAGTAAATGAGTAAATAGTACGAATGTGAAAAGTTAAGCATTGTGTGTAGAACATTGTGCTAAATATGAGGGAGATGTAAAGTTTTAATAAGATAGAGACTATTCTCACTAAGTGTAGACTAGTAGTTAAGCAAAATAGTCAATATTACATGATAAGTGCTTCCAAGTAGAAATAGATTTATTTTCCCATGAACAATAACTGTGGCATTGTTTCAGCTCAAGATGATTCTATTTGTTTATTTTAGCACATACTAGCTCTCAGGATTTTTCTACAACTTAAGATAGAGTCTCTACATACAGACTAAATACCTTTGTGACCTTGGGTATGCTATATAACCTTCCTAAAAGACCATTCCTGGAGCATATTCCCTAGTCTTTAGAATCTCAGGAGCTCCAAAGAAAGGGGATGAAAATGGTAGATCGCCACTAGGAATCACTCCCTCTCTTTGACCGTGAGTTAAAAACTGAAAAGCCTCAGGCAAAGAGAGGGTAGGAATAGGTTATGAACATAAAATTAATTGATTTGGTCTTTGGTTGATTTTTGCAATAACATAAATTAAAAAAAAGTTTACAGAAAGGTGAGAGTGCTACTTGGGACCTTTGAAAATGCGATAATTGTTTTTTTATAATTAAGGTATTTTTTATTTTTAGTTTACAACACTCAGTTTCACATAACTTTGAGTTTCAGATTTTCTTTCCCCCTTCACCTGCTCCCTCCCCAAGACTGCATGAAATCTGATATATCTTCTACATATAGCTTCACATTGAACTTATTTACACAATAGTCAAGTTGTAAAGAAGAATTATGGCCAATGGAATGAATCATGAGAAAGAAGAAACAAAACAAAAAAAAAAACGGACAAAAACAAAAAAGAAAAAAGGAAAAAAAAAGGGAGAAAAAGGCAAGCATAAAGTGTGCCTCAATCTGCATTCAGACTCCATAGTTCTTTCTCTGGATGTAGATAGCCCTCTCCATTATGAGTCCTTCGGAGTTGTCTTTGCATCTTGTATTGCTGAAAAGAGCAAAGTCTATCAGGGTTAATCATCACAGAATCCATATATTGGTGGGTGTGTATAATCTTTTCCTGGTTCTGCTGCCCTCACTCAGCACAAAATCATGTAGGTTTTTCTGGGTTATTATGAAGTCCGTATCATCCCCATTTCTTATGTCACAGTAATATTCCATTACCTTCATCTACCACAACTTGTTCAGCCATTCCCCAATTGATGGGCATCCTCTTGATTTCCAATTCTTAGCCACTACAAAAAGAGCTGCTATAAACATTTTTGTACTTATGGGTCCTTTTCCCACTTGTGTGATCTCTTTGGGATACAACCCTAGAAGTGATATTGCTGGGTCAAAGGATATGAACGTTTTTATAGGCTTTTGGGCAGAGTTCCAAATTGCTCTCCAGAATGGCTGGATCAGTTCACAACTCCACCAACAATGTAACAGTGTTCCAATTTTCCCACATCCTCTCCAGCATTTATCATTTTCCTGTTTTGTCAGTTTAGCCAATCTGACAGGAGAGATGTGGTATCTAAGAGTTGTTTCGATTTGCATTTCTCTAATCAATAGTGATTTCGAGCATTTTTTCATATGCCTATAGATATCTTTAATTTCTTCCTCTGAAAACTGCCTGTTCATATCCTTTGACCATTTCTCAATTGGGTAATGACTTGTATTCCTATAAATTTGGCTCAGTTCCCTGTATATTTAGAGATGAGGCCTTTATCAGAGACACTAGTTGTAAAGATTTTCTCCCAATTTTCTGCTTCCCTCCTAATCTTTGTTGCATTGGCTTTTTTATATAAAATATTTCAATTTAATATAATCAAAATTATCTATTTTGCATTTTGTAATGTTATCTCTTGTTGTGTCATGAATTCTTTGCTTTTCCTATTCCTTGTTCTCCCAAATTCCTTATAGTGTCAGACTTTATTCCTTAATCATGAACTCATTTTGACTTTATTTTGGTATATGGTGTAAGATATTGGTCTATGCCCAGTTTCTGCCCTACCATTTTCCAATTTTCCCAGCAGTTTTTGTGAAATAGTGAATTCATAGCCTAGAAGCTGGATTTTTTGGCTTTATCAAAGAGTAGATTGCTATAGTTGTTGACCACTGCGTCTTGTGTAACTATCCTATTCCACTGATCCGCAACTCTGTTTCTTAGCCAGTACCTGGTAGTTTTGATGACTGATGCTTTGTACTACAGTTTAATATCTGGTATGGCTAGGCCACCTTCCCTAACATTTCTTTTCATTAATTGCCTAGATATTCTAGACCTCTTGTTTTTCCAGATGAATTTTGTTATTATTTTATCCAGCTCTGTAAAATAATTTTTGGTAGTTTGATTGGTATGGCACTGAATAGATAAATTAATTTAGGTAAAATTGTCATTTTTATTATATTAGCTCAGCCTAACCATGAGCAACTAATATTTTTCCATTTATTTATATCTGAGTTTATTCGTGTGAAGAATGTTTCATAATTGTGTTCATATAGGCCCTGGGTTTGTCTTGGCAGATAGACTCCCAACTATTTTATAGTGTCTATAGTAACTTTGAATGGAATTTTTCTTTCTATCTCTTGCTGTTGGGCTTTGTTAGTAATGTATGGGAACGCTGAGGATTTATGTGGGTTTCTTTTACATCCTACAACTTTGCTAAAGTTGTTTATTATTTCAAGTAGTTTTTACTTGATTCTCTAGGATATCTAAGGAAATCATCATATCTGCAAAAGTGATCATTTAGTTTTTTCTTTGCCTATTCTAATTCCTTCAATTTCTTTTTCTTCTCTTATTACTACAACTAACATTTTTAGTACCAAATTGAATAGTAGGAGTGATAACGGACATCCTTGTTTCACCCCTGATATTATTGGGAATGCATCTAGCTTATCACCATTACAAATAATGCTTGTTGATGGTTTTAGGTAGACAGTATTTATAATTTTAATGAAGGCTCCATTATTCCTATGCTTTCTAGTGTTTTTAATAGGAATGGGTATTGTATTTTGTCAAAGGCTTTTTCTCCATCTATTGAGATGATCATGTGGTTTCTGCTAGTTTTGTTGTTGCTATGATCAATTATGCTGATAGTTTTTCTAATATTGAACCAGCCTTGCATTCCTGGAATAAATCCTACCTGCTCATAGTATATTATTCTTGTGATAAGTTGCTGTAATCTTTTTGCTAATATTTTATTTAAAATTTTTGCATCAATATTCATTAGGGAAATTGGTCTATGATTTTCTTTCTCTATTTTGACTCTTCCTGGTTTAGGTATTAGTACCATATTTGTGTCATAAAAAGAATTTGGTAGGACTCCTTCTTCACCTATTTTCCCAAATAATCTATAAAATATGGGAATTAATTGTTCTTTAAATATTTGATAAAATTCACATGTAAAACCATCTGGCCCTGGAGATTTTTTCCTCAAGAGTTCATTGATGGCTTGCTGAATTTCTTTTTCTGAGATGTGGTTATTTAGGACTTTTACTTCCTCTTCTGTTAACCTGGGCAATTTATAGTTTTGTAGATATTCATCCATATCCCTAAGGTTGTCAAATTTATGGGCATACAGTTGAGCAAAATAATTCCTAATTATTGTTTTAATTTCATCTTCATTGCAGGTGAGTTCACCCTTTTCATTTTTGATACTGGTAATTTGATTTTCTTCTTTCTTTTTTTTAAATCATATTGACCAAAGGTTTATCAGTTTTATTGGTTTTTTCATAAAAACAGCTTTGTTTTATTTATTAATTCAATAGTTTTGTTACTTTCAATTTTATTAATCTCTCCTTTGATTTTTAGTATCTCTAATTTGGTATTTATTTGGGGATTTTCAATTTGTTATTTTTCTGGCTTTTTCTGTTGTATGACCAATTCATTGATCTCCTTTTTCTCTATTTTATTCACGTAAGCATTTAGAGATATAAAACTCCCCCTAAGAACTGCTTTTGATGTATCCCATAAGTTTTGGTACGTTGTCTCATTATTGTCATTTTCTTGAATGAAGTTCTTAATTGTTTCTCTGATTTGTTCTTTGGCTCACTCATTCTTTAGAATTAGATTATTTAGTTTCCAATTAATTTTTAGCTTATTTTTCCATGGTTCTTTAAGACAAATAATTTTTATTACATCATGATCTGAAAAGCATGCTTTGACTTCTTCTGCCTTTCTGTACTGGATTGTGAGGTTTTTGTGCCTTAGGGCATGGTCAATTTTTGAGCATGTGCCATGTACCACTGAGAAAAATGTATATTCCTTTTTATCCCCAATCAGTTTTCTCCACAGGTCTATCATATCTGCCTTTTCTAAAATTCTGTTCACATCCTTAACTTCTTTCTTGTTTATTTTGAGGTTAGATTAATCTAGTTCAGAGAGGGAGAGGTTGAGGTCTCCCATTATTATAATTTTGCTTTCTATTTCTTCCTGTAAGTCCCTTAACCTCTCTTCTAGGAATCTGCATGTCATACCACTTGGTGTGTATATGTTAAAAAATGATATTGCTTCACTGTTTATGGTGCCTTTTAGCAGGATGTAGTGTCCTTCCGTATCTCTTTTAATTAGATCTATCTTTATTTTTGCTTTGCCTGAGATTAGGATTGCTACCCCTGCTTTTTTTATTTTAGCTGAAGCACAATATATTTTACTCCAACCTTTTACCTTTACCCTGTGTGTATCCACCTGTTTCAAATGTGTTTCATGTAAACAGAATATTGTAGGATTATGGTTTTTAATCCATTCTGCTATCTGCTTCTGTTTTATGGGAGAGTTCATCCCATTCACATTCAAGTTATGATTACTATCTGTGTCTTTTTCTTCATCCTATTTCTCCAGTTTATGCTTTTATTTCTCCCTTTCCCCTTGCACTCCTCAACAAAGTTTTCTTTTTGACCACTGCCTCCCTCAGTTTACCCTCCCTCTTGATTCCCCTCCCTTGTCTTACCATTTTCCACTTGCTACTTCTTCCCTCCCTTCTGGCCACCCCCATCCTCTTTTTTCCCCCTTTCCCTTCCTACTGTGTATAGGACAAGTTAGATTTCTATACTTATCAGGGTATGTTATTCCCTTCTTGAACCAAATCTGATGAGAGTAAAGCTCAAATATTGCTTTTCTCCCTCTCTTCTTTCCCTCTACTGTAATGTGTTTTTGTGCCTCTTCATTTGATGTAATTTACCCTTTTCTACTACCTCCTTACCTCTTCTCCCAGAACCCTCCCTTTACATGTCTTAATCATGGTTTTTATCCTTTTATCACTTAGTTTACACAGACATCCACAGTCTATGTATATCCCTTTCAATTATCATAATAACTGTACTATTCTCAAGATTGACATATATGTGTACATATCATAATAAGATGATATAATCCTATATAAAGATGTAAATAATTTGCCCTTATTGATTATTAAGGTTTGTGGGGGTTTTCCCCCCTTTTTACCTTGTTATGTCTCTCTTGAGTTTTGTGTTTGAAGATCGAATTTTCCATTGAGTTCTGTCCTTTTCATCAGGAAGGTCTGGAATTCCCTTATTTCATTGAATGTCCATCTCCTTGCCTGAAAAATTATGCTCAGTCTTGCTGGGCAGTTGATCCTTGGTGGTAGTCCCAGGTTTTTTGCCCTTCAGAATATCATATTCCAATTTCTCCTATCATTTAAAGTAGAACCTGAGAGATCCTGCGTGATTCTGACTATAGTTCCATGATATTTGAATTGTTTCTTTTTGGCTGTTTGCAGTACTTTCTCCTTGACTTTGTAATTCAGAAATTTGACTACAGTATTTCTTGGAGTTTTCAATTTGAGATCTCTTTCTTGGGGTTGATTGGTGGATTCTTTCAATGACTATTTTACCCTCTGGTTCTTGGACCTCAGGATAGTTATTTTTAATAATTTCCTTGAAGATACTGCCAAAGTTCTTTTTTACATTGTGGATTTCTGGTAGACCAATAATTCTTAGATTGTCTCTCTTGGATCTATTTTCCAGGTCAGGTGTTTTTCCAATCAGATATTTCACATTTTCTTCTATTTTTTATTTCTTTACATTTTTTTTTTGATTTTTATTTATTTATTTAATATATTTAGTTTTCAGCATTGATTTTCACAAGAGTTTGAATGACAAATTTTCTCCCCATTTCTACCCTCCCCCCACTCCAAGATGGCATATATTCTGGTTACCCTGTTCCCCAGTCAGACCTCCCTTCTGGCACCCCACTCCCCTCCCATCCCCTTTTCCCTTCGTTTCTTGTAGGGCAAGATAAATTTCTATGCCCCATTGCCTGTGTATCTTATTTCCTAGTTGCATGCAAAAACTTTTTTTTTGTTGTTTTTGAACATCTGTTTTTAAAACTTTGAGTTCTAAATTCTCTCCCCTCTTCCCTTCCCACCCACCCTCCCTAAGAAGTCAAGCAATTCAACATAGGCCACATGTGTATCATTATGTATAACCCTTCCAGAATACTCATATTGTGAAAGACTAACTATATTTTGCTCCTTCCTAACCTATCCCCCTTTTATTGAATTTTCTCCCTTGACCCTGTCCCCTTTAGAAAGTGTTTGTTTTTGATTACCTCCACCCCCATCTGCCCTCCCATCCATCATCCCCCCCTTTTTATCTTCATCCTTCTTCTTTCCTGTGGGGTAAGATACCCAATTGAGTATGTATGGTATTCCCTCCTGAGGTCAAATCTGATGAGAGCAAGATTCACTCATTCCCCCCTCACCTGCCTTCTCTTCTCTTCCTACAGAACTGCTTTTTCTTGCCGCTTTTATGTGAGATAATTTACCCCTTCTATCTCTCCCTTTCTCCCTCTCTAAATATATTCCTCTCTCATCCCTTAATTTTATTTTATTTCTTTTAGATATCTTCCCTTCATCTTCAACTCACCCTGTGCCCGCTCTCTCTCTCTCTCTCTCTCTCTCTCTCTCTCTCTCTGTATATGTATATATATATATGTATGTATATATATATATATACATATATACATATACACACACACACATACATATATACATGCATATTCCCTTCAGCTACCCTAATACTGAGGTCTCATGAATCATACACATCATCTTTCCATGCAGGAATGTAAACAAAACAGTTCACCTTTAGTAAGTCCCTTGCAATTTCTGTTTCTTAATTACCTTTTCATGCTTCTCTTGATTCTTGTGTTTGAAAGTCAAATTTTCTATTTAGCTCTACTCTTTTCACTGAGAAAGCTTGAAAGTCCTCTATTTTATTGAAAGTCTATATTTTGCCTTGGAGCATGATACTCAGTTTTGCTGGGTAGGTGATTCTAGGTTTTAATCCTAGCTCCATTGACCTCTGGAATATCGTATTCCAAGCCCTTTGATCTCTTAATGTAGAAGTTGCCAGATCTTGGATTATTCTGATTGTGTTTCCACAATACTCAAATTGTTTCTTTCTGGCTGCTTGCAGTATTTTCTCCTTGATCTGGGAGCTATGGAATTTGGTGACAATGTTCCTAGGAGATTTCTTTCTGGGATCTATTTGAGGAGGCAATCGATGGAGTCTTTCAATTTCTATTTTGCCCTGTGGCTCTTGAATATCAGGGCAGTTCTCCTTGATAATTTCTTGAAAGATGATATCTAGGCTCTTTTTTTCATCATGGCTTTCAGGTAGTCCAATAATGTTTAAATTATCTGTGTTGGATCTATTTTCCAGGTCAGTGGTTTTTCCAATGAGATATTTCACATTGTCTTCAATTTTTTTATTCCTTTGGCTCTGTTTTACAATATCTTGATTTCTCATAAAGTCACTAACTTCCACTTGCTCCAATCTAATTTTTAATATAGTATTTTCTTCAATGGTCTTTTGGACCTCCTTTTCCATTTGGCTAATTCTGCCTTTCAAGGCATTCTTCTCCTCATTGGCTTTTTGGAGCTCTTTTGCCATTTGAGTTAGTCTATTTTTTAAGGTGTTGTTTTCTTCAGTGTATTTTTCAGTATTTTTTGGGTCTCCTTTAGTAAGTCATTGACTTGTTTTTCATGGTTTTCTCGCATCCTTCTCATTTCTCTTCCCAATTTTTCCTCTACTTCTCTAACATGCTTTTCCAAATCCTTTTTGAGCTCTTCCATGGCCTGGGACCACTTCATGTTTTTCTTGGAGGCTTTTGTGTAGGCTCTTTGACTTTGTTAACTTCTTCTGTCTATATGTTTTAGTCTTCTTTGTCACCAAAGAAAGAATCCAAAGTCTGCGACTGAATCTGGGTGTGTTTTTGTTGCCTGGCCATATTCCCAGCCAACTAACTTGACCCTTGAGTTTTTCAGTGGGGTATGACTGCTTTTAGAGTTTAGAGAACTATGTTCCAAGCTTGGGCAGATGCGCTGCCACACCAGCACTCCTCCTTGCCCAAGAACCCCCAACCCGGAATGGACTTAGATCTTCAGCAGGCTCTGCACTCCTGCTCTGATCTGCCACTTAGTTCCTCTCACCAGGTGGGCCTGGGGCCAGAAGCAACTGCAGCTGTACTTCTGTAGCTGCCCCACCTCCGCTGCCCCTGGGGTAGTAGCCGAACCTCGAACTCCTTCCACTCCCACAGCTTTTCCCACTAACCTTCTCTGTTGTCTTTGGTGTTTGTGGGTTGAGAAGTCTGGTAACTGCTGCAACTCACTGATTCAGGGCGCTAGTGCACGCTCAGCCTGGCTCCTGGTCTGGTTGGTCCATGCCGCTCATGCTGGGCTCTGCTCCGCTCAGGTCCACTCTGCTCCCAGCTCTGTGCGGGATAGACCTCACCCAGAGACCATCCAGGCTCTCCTGCACTGGAGCCCTGCTTCCCTCTGCTATTTTGTGTGTTCTGCAATTCTTGAATTGGTTCAGAGCCATTTTTTATAGGTTTTTGTAGAGACTCGACGGGGAGCTCATGCTAGTCCCTGCTTTCCAGTTGCCATCTTGACTCCGCCCCGATCTCTTTCTTTACATTTTGTTTTACTACTTCTTTATGCCTCATAGAGTCATTGATTTCCATTTGCTCAATTCTAATTTTTAATGAGTTGGTGTCTGATTTTGCTTTTGAATCTCCTTTTCCAATTCATTGATTTTACCTTTCAGGGTGTCATTTTCTCTGTTTAGATTCTGAATCTCCATAGCCATTTAGCTGATCTTATTTCTTAAAGACTCGATTTCATCAGTGGCTTTTTTCCATTTTTTCCATTTTTTCTTTTACCTCCCTAATTTGGTTTAATAAAATCCTCCTTTAGTTCTTCCAGCAGTCCTTTTTGGGCTTGAGACCAATTCACATGTCCTTTTGAGGTATCATATGTGGGTATAGTGTCAATGCTATCCTCTTCCAAATTGGTATTTTGATTATCCCTGTCTCTGTAAAATGAATCAATGATCCTTGGTTTTTTTGTGTTCCTCTTCATGTTGGGTAGCTTTTTCCTGGTTTACAGTGGATTTCTGCTTTTGGGACTCAGGGATCTCTGTCCCAGGTTTCTTGTTCTGGGGATTGTGAGTCTATTTACTGGTTTTATGTATTATAGCCTTCAGTTTCCTGAGGTATGGGGGAGGGGTCTGGCTGCCTGAATTTTCCTTTTCCCCTGGGGCTGCTCTCCAGCACTGCTGCTCTTCAGAAATGGTGTCAGCTGTTTGTTGTCTCTGCTGGGGTCTGCTACTTCCCCTTGCAGTGCAAGGGTATGTCTGGGCTCCTGGTATTGATCCCTGCTGGCTCTGCTCCTCTGGGACTCAGGACCTCCCACTGCTCGGCCAGTGAAGGCCGATTTCTGTCCCCTCTATTGCAGCATTTTTTCCGGAGGAATTCTCTGGGTCGGAAGTAGGGGGTTTGGGGGGGGGGAAGGATTAGAGCTGTTTACCTGGCCATTATGTCTTCCAGAAGTTCAAGAAGGCTCATTTGGGCTGCAAGCCTCAGGAGTAGATGTCTCACGGCCAGAGGTGTTGCACTGCTGCCTCTTGTCGCTTCCACAGACTCCCGTCCTGTGTTGAGACGCCTGGGGATCTCCGTGGATTTCAGGTGTCCAACATTCTCCCAGTCTGTCTTGCTGGTTGGTTTCCTCAGCTGCTTCTGCTTTGGTGCTGTCTGGTGCAGCTCCTCACACTGAGCACTCTCCCAGCCTACAGATCTGTCCTGTCGACCTTTCGAACTCTCCTGGCTTGGAAATTTGCCCCACTCAGACTGCTAGCGGCTTCTAACTCTCTCAAATCTGCACATATTCACTTTTTGGGGGGAATCTCACAGAACTTGTGAGAGAGTTCCAGAAAGATGCTGTTTTCACGTGGCCATCTTGGCTCTGCCCCCTCGAAAATGAGATAATTGTTAACACTGGGTCTAATTTTAAAATGCAGGTCCCAAATAGCCCTGGAAAATTGACATTTTGATTATTGGGGTTATAAATCCTGATTTGATTTGGTTGAGATTTGTCCTGTAAATAAATTATGATGTGGTAAAATGTGGTCTATTAATTGTGGCATCAAATGCAAAAAATGCTAGAAAAATGCAGGGAATCCTGAGTTATACTCTGGTCTTAGAAATTTATCAACTGTGTGATCTTAAAGAAGTTACCTTCTCTCTGTTTCTCTCCATTTCCATTGTAACAGCCTTTTCTTGCCTCTTTTATGTGAGATAATTTATCCTATTCTATGTCTCCCTTTCTTCTTCTCTCAATATATTCCTCTCTCACCCCTTAATTTTATTTTTAGATATCATCCCTTCATATTCCACTCACTCTGTGTCCTCTGTCTATATATATATATACATACATACACATACACACACATATATGTATGTGTGTGTATTCCCTTCAAATACCCTTATACTGAGAAAGGTATCATTCCAAATATCATCTTTCCAAGTAGGAATGTAAACAGTCAACTTTAATAAGTCCCTTATGATTTCTCTTTCCTGTTTACCTTTCTATGCTTCTCTTGATTCTCATATTTGAAAGTCAAATTTTCTGTTCAGCTCTGGTCTTTCCATCAAGAATGCTTGAAAGTCCTTTATTTCACTGAATATCCATTTTTTCCCCTTGAAGTATTATAGTCAGTTGTGCTGGATAGGGGATTCTTGGTTTTAATCCTAGCTCCTTTGATCTTTGTAATATCATATTCTAAGCCTCCTGATCCCTTGATATAGAAGCTGCTAGATCTTGTATTTTCCTGATTGTGTTTCCTCAAAACTCGAATTGTTTCTTTCTGGATGCTTGCAATATTTTCTCCTTGACCTAGGAACTCTGGAATTTGGCTACAATATTCCTAGGAGTTTTCTTTTTGGTATCTTTTTCAGGAGGTCATCCGTGAATTCTTTCAATTTCTATTTTACCCTCTAATTCTACAATATCAAGGCAGTTTCCTTCATAATTTCTTGAGAGATGATGTCTAGCCTTTTTTTTTTGATCATGGCTTTCGGGTAGTCCAATAATTTTAAAATTCTCTCTCCTGGATCTATTTTTCTGATCAGTGGTTTGTTTCAATGAGATATTTCATTCTTTTGGTTCTGTTTTATAATTTCTAGATTTCTCATAAAGTCATTAGCTTCCATTTGCTCCATTCTAATTTTTTTTAAAATTTATTTAACATATTTAGTTTTCAGAATTGATTTTCACAAGAGTTTGGATTACAAATTTTCTCCCCATTTCTACCCTCCCACCCACTCCAAGATGGCGTATATTCTCGTTGCCCTGTTCCCCAGTCAGCGCTCCCCTCTGTCACCCCACTCCCCTCCCATCCCCTTTTCCCTACCTTTCTTGTAGGGCAAGATAAATTTTTACGCCCCATTGCCTGTGTATCTTATTTTCTTGTTGCATGCAAAAACATTTTTGTTTGTTTTTGAACATCTATTTTTAAAACTTTGAGTTCCAAATTCTCTCCCCTCTTCCCTTCCCACCCACCCTCCCTAAGAAGTCAAGCAATTCAACATAGGCAACATGTGTATCATTATGTATAACCCTTCCACAATACTCATGTTGTGAAAGACTAACTATATTTTGCTCCTTCCCAACCCATCCCCCTTTATTGAATTATCTCCCTTGACCCTGTCCCCTTTTGAAAGTGTTTGTTTTTGACTACCTCCACCCCCATCTGCCCTCCCATCCATCATCCCCCCCCATTTTTTTTATCTTCTTCCTTCTTCTTTCCTGTGGGGTAATATTCCCAATTGGGTGTGTATGGTATTCCCTCCTTAGGCCAAATCTGATGAGAGCAAGATTCACTCATTCCCCCCTCATCCGTCCTCTCCCCTCCTCCCACAGAACTGCTTCCTCTTGCCACCTTTATGGGAGATAATCCATCCCATTCTATCTCTCCTTATCTCCCTCTCTCAGTATGCTCCTCTCTCATCCTTTAATTTGATTTTATTTCTTTTTGATATCTTCCCTTCATCTTCAACTCACCCTGTGTCCGGCCCCCCCCACCCCCTCTCTCTCTCTCTCTCTCTCTATATATATATATATATATATATATATATATATCTATATAGATATATATATATATATATACATACACACATAGATATATACATACATACACATTCACCCATATATATACACAAACATATATGTATGCATATTCCCTTCAGCTACCCTAATACTGAGGTCTCATGAATCATACACATCATCTTTCCATGTAGGAATGTCAACAAAACAGTTCACCTTTAGTAAGTCCCTTGTAATTTCTTTTTCTTGTTCTTTTTCTTGATTACCTTTTCATGCTTCTCTTGATTCTTGTGTTTGAAAGTCAAATTTTCTATTCAGTTCTGGTCTTTTCACTGAGAAAGCTTGAAAGTCCTCTATTTTATTGAAGATCCATATTTTGCCTTGGAGCATGATACTCAGTTTTGCTGGGTAGGTGATTCTAGGTTTTAATCCTAGCTCCATTGACCTCCGGAATATCGTATTCCAAGCCCTTCGATCTCTTAAGGTAGAGGCTGCCAGATCTTGGGTTACTCTGATTGGGTTTCCACAATACTCAAATTGTTTCTTTCTGGCTGCTTGCAGTATTTTCTCCTTCATCTGGGAGCTCTGGAATTTGGTGACAATATTCCTAGGAGATTTCTTTTTGGGATCTATTTGAGGAGGCGATCGATGGAGTCTTTCAATTTCTATTTTGCCCTGTGGCTCTTGAATATCAGGGCAGTTCTCCTTGATAATTTCTTGAAAGATGATATCTAGGCTCTTTTTTTCATCATGGCTTTCAGGTAGTCCAATAATTTTTAAATTATCTCTCCTGGATCTATTTTCATGGTAAGTGGTTTTTCCAATGAGATATTTCACATTGTCTTCAATTTTTTTATTCCTTTGGTTCTGTTTTATAATATCTTGATTTCTCATAAAATCACTAGCTTCTACTTGCTCCAATCTAATTTTTAAAGTAGTATTTTCTTCAGTGGTCTTTTGGACCTCCTTTTCCATTTGGCTAATTCTGCCTTTCAAGGCATTCTTCTCCTCATTGGCTTTTTGGAGCTCTTTTGCCATTTGAGTTAGTCTGTTTTTTAAGGTGTTGTTTTCTTCAGTGTATTTTTTGGGGTTTTTTGGGTGTCCTTTAGCAAGTCATTGACTTGTTTTTCATGGTTTTCTTGCATCCTTCTCATTTCTCTTCCCAATTTTTCCTCTACTTCTCTAACTTGCTTTTCCAAATCCTTTTTGAGCTCTTCCGTGGCCTGGGATCAGTTCATGTTTTTCTTGGAGGCTTTTGGGGTAGGCTCTTGCACTTTATTGACTTCTTTAGGCTGTATGTTTTGGTCTTCTTTGTCAGCAAAGAAAGAATCCAAGGTCTGAGACTGAATCTGGGTGCGTTTTCGCTGCCTGGCCATATTCCCAGCCAACTAACTTGACCTTTGAGTTTTTCAGTGGGGTATGACTGCTTGTAGACTACAGAGTTCTATGTTCCACGTTTGGGGGGGAGGTGCCAGCTCTGCCACACCAGCACTGCTCCTTCCCTAACCCCCAACCTGGACTGGGCTTAGATCTTCGGCAGGCTGTGCACTCCTGCTCTGATCCGCCACTTAATTCCTCCCACCAGGTCGGCCTGGAGCTGGAAGTAACAACAGCTGTAGCTGCCCCACCTCCGCTGCCCCCGGGGCTGGAAGCCGAACCGAACTCCTTCTACTCCAGCAGCTTTTCCCACTAACCTTCTCTGCAGTCTTTGGTGTTTGTGGGTTAAGGAGTCTGGTAACTGCCGCAGCTCACTGATTCAGGGCGCTAGGGCCCCCTCTGCCCGGCTTCTGGTCTGGATGGTCCACGCCGTTCAGGCTGGGTTCTGCTCCACTCTGTTCCCAGCTCCCAGCTCCGTGTGGGATAGACCTCACCCAGAAACCATCCAGGCTGTCCTGAACTGGAGCCCTGCTTCCCCCTGCTGTTTTGTGGGTTCTGCAGTTCTAGAATTGGTTCAGAGCCATTTTTTATGGGTTTTTGGAGGCACTCGGTATGGAGCTCAAATTAGTTCCTGCTTAACAGCTGCCATCTTGGCTCCACCCCCCTCCATCCTAATTTTTAAAGAATAATTTTCTTCCGCGAGCTTTTCAACCTCCTTTTCCATTTGGCCAATTCTGCTTTTTAGGGCATCCTTCTCCTCATTGGCTTTTTGGACCTCTTTTGCCATTTGGTTAGTCTATTTTTTAAGGTATTATTTTCTTCAGTATTTTTGGGACTCCTTTAGCAAGCTGTTGACTTGTTTTTCATGATTTTCTTTCATCACTCTCATTTCTCTTCCCAGTGTTTCCTCTACTTCTCTTATTTGATTTTAAACTCCTTTTTGCACTCTTTCATGGCCTGCAATCAATTCATATTTTTCTTGAGGGCTTTGGAAGGAGGACCTTTGACTTTGTTGTCTTCTTCTGGTTGTATGTTTTTATCTTCTTTGTTACCAATATATGATACTATAGTCTGATTTTTTAATGCTCTTTGCTCATTTCCCAAGCCAGTTACTTGACTTTTGAGCTCTTTGTCAAGGTAGGACTCTGCTTCTAGAGTGGAGCATACTCTGTTCCAAGTTTCAGGAGTTTTGTGCAGCTATTGTCAGAGATTTCTAGGCACCTGTAAATTTTCAGTTCTTCTATAGTGGTACTATCAAAGGATAGGCATTTACTCCTCTACTGGTTTGTTCTCTTGTCTGTGAGTGACAACAAGCACTGTTTTCTGTCTTGGAACTTTGAGGAGGATTCCCTCTCCACAGTCATCACAAGCTCTGCCACACCAGCACTCCTCTTCACCCTAGACCACCACCAAGGACTGCAACCCAGATCTAAGAAGAAAAAAGCAAAAGAATCCGGCATCAGTGCAAGCAAAGAGATCCCTGCAATACCCCTCAACCCCTCAAACATCTGTGAAGCAACCACTGCTGCTGCTGCAGTCACCTCTGCCACCCCAGGCTGGGGCTGGATTGTGCTCTTCTCTCACCCACATGCAACAGAGTTTCCCCACTGACCTTCTACTTTGTCTTTGGTGTTTTTGTTGCTATTTCTTTTCTGAACAGAAAATTTTCCCGCCTGATTAATCCTGAGCATGGCTTTTGACACCTTGTGAATACATATTTGGAAATAGCTAGGTGGCACAGTGAATAGACCACTGATTCTAAAGTCAGGAAGGCTTGAGTTCAACTCTGGCCTCAGACACTTACTGTATGACCCTTGACAAGTCTCTTTAACCCTGGGCAATTGCCTTACACCTGTTTGCTTCAGTTTCTTCATCTTTAAAATGAGCTGAAGAAGGAAATGGCAAACTACTTCAGTGTCTTTACCAAGAAAATACCACATGGACATAGTTGAAATGATTAATAACAACAAAGACTATGACTGGCTGTCAAATATGACCTGTGCCTGGAATTAAACAGAGCTTAAGAGAGTTATTTCCTTGTTATGATTTATGTCAGGTCAGTCTGTGCCTTTGAGGGGATGAGTCTTGATATTGTTATAACTACGTCCCTACTTTTCCTTTCATAGCTAATTTCTATAACGAGTGAAAGTGAGCAGTTGAAGTTTTCTAAGTACAACACTGCTGCAACATCTCTAAGTCACCATAATAGGGTGCAAGTATGAACAATCTTACAATTTTAATATGTATTTGTGGTCAAATTATAATATAAGGATGATAACCTCCTGAAGGTGGATTTAGACAAAGTAATAAGACAAAGATGTAATGTAAGTTTTCCAATCGAATAGAATAGTAAGTTTTGAGAAATCAAGAGGATTCATGTGTTTTCTAAGAATTATATGCATATGTATGTGATTGGCTTCCAGATTTTTTTACTATGGAAATTCAGACTTTGAGTAAGTTTTAGGAATTAGTTCTCAAAATTGGATTATTTTATATATAAAGTTATATGGACCATTGTAAAGAAAGTAAAATTATTTTCTCATTTTCAAGTATTTGACAGATAATTTTAAAAGACATAAAGGTTAATTTTGCAAGTTATACCATCATATTTTTTAAAAAAGATTCTTATTGAAGTTATAGTGTTTAGATAAAGATAAAAATAGCAAAAGGTACATAAAAATGAAATTTGCTAAAGTCTCTATGGGTTCCTAATTTGATATTCTTCTTATAATTCTGTTAAAGGATTAGCTCTGTAAGATTTGAATTGGTTTTCAACACATGAACTAGTTATTGGAAAACCAAATTTAAGAGATTGTATTAAATCGTATTATGTCTTGTTACTGGCAGATTTTAGCAGAATCATATAAAAATTTCTACAAGTGATATGGAACCAGAGAAGCAGAGCCCTCTTCAGAGCTTTCCTGAGAATGAAGCCTATTTTAGTACATCCAAGAGAAGATATTTCAAAAGAACCAGATGACTACATGGGGCCTCTGAACCCAAGATAAAATGTGATGGTTAAATGAACATTGGGAGTGGGTTTATTAGAATACAAGGAGACAATGTTATTTAATATTGATGATATCATTGCATGACTTTGGCCTTTAGTTTCATGGTGTTTATGTTTGTTGAGTTTTCTTGGTTATCTTGGTGACTTGTAAATCTCTTCTCTCAAAATTAGTCCATTTGAGTCCTCTACATAGTTTGATCTATAGCCTGGCATACACAATTCTGATCATGAATATAGGCAAAACTTATAGATTTGGCTTATAGATAAGTGATCCATTAGTAAAGTGGGCTGGGCCCTCCCCCCGTAAATCAAAAGGGGAAATTGCTGGATTGAGTGAACCACACTGACTTTATCTTGTGACTTCATTCTGGATCTGGCTCAGTTCCCTTTCTATTCACCTATGGGTCTAGTCCAATTTCTGTCTTGTGAGAAAGAATTTATTCAATTAAGGGAATTGTGAGAAAATGTTTTCACATTATTTGAATGTAGCCATGAATGGCTGCAAAACTGAACTACCTTTACCTGTTGTTTAAAGACTTTTAACTAAGAATCTAGGTTATGCTGATGTGTAGGTGAAAGATGAAATGACTGAGGAAACAAAGGTTTGAGTCCCCAAGCACATTGATCTGTTAAGCAATGCATGCCAGTTGCCCAACAAATCAGGACCAGTAGCAAGCCTTAGCTTCAGCACTGTTCCCTGAATATGAGAAGACTTTTTTTTTGATATTATAACAATTAATTAAGACCAATTAATTTAAAGAAAATAATTAACTAGGATACAAAATTAGGTAATTTAATTTCTAATTGGAGGAAAGAGTTGGGACTTTCCAAGTTGGAAGGGGGAGGGAGAACAGGTGAAATTCAGAAAAATAGAAGTCCCACTCCCCCCAAGTGTCTGTATTCAATCAAAGGAACATGGAAACAGTAATGAATTCATAAGTATAGAGCCAGTTTTCTGATAATATATATGGGTTTCTTGAGATGTAGAATTGTGAGCAAACTGCTTACATTAATCTTTGGATCTGACTGAGTTTCTGGTCAGAATAACTTATGAACTTAGCTAAGGGTCTCTAACCAGTGGGTAGAGATGGTCCAGCTTCCCAGATATGCAGAGGTAGATTCAAACAATACAGTAAGGTTTTCTCTCAGTTCCCACAATTGAATAAAATTTTCTCACATGGCAAAAGTTGGACTAGACCCATAATTGAATAGAGAAAGAACTGACCTAGTTCCAGAATTGTCACAATATGGAGCCAGTGTAGCTCACTCAATTTCCACACTTAGTCATTTGCTGTCCTAATACCCTCAATTCCCTTACTGGCCAGAAACCCAGTCAGATCCAAAGACTGATGTAGTTCAGCCCAGTGGAGGGAAGATATGATAGAATTTAGATTTCAAAACTTTAAAAAAACAAATATTTAAAATGTTTTTACATGTAATGGGGCAGAAATAAAATATTATTAATTTTTAAAAAGGCATATCTATCTTTTAGTCTTTTATTTTGAAGCTCAACATAATTAAAATTGACTTAGTCATAAAATTATGGGCTATAGATTGCATTTTAAAATGGTACTCTTCAACCTTCTAAGGGCTTCCAATTTTTTTTTACAGTAAGAGAAAGTTTTCTTGGCTGTTGGTTGTACTAGATGACTTTTTTCTTTAGTATTTTATTTTTCCTGTTACATGTAAAAACACTTTTTAACGTTTGTTTTTAAAATTTTGAGTTCCAAATTACATCTCTCCCTCTCAGTCCCTCTCATTCAGAAGGCAAGCAATTTAATATAGCTTATACATACATAGTGCTGCAAAATATATTTCTATATTAGTCATGTTGTAAAAGAAAACAGGTAAAAAAAACAAGAAAAACAAAGAAAGTTTTTAAAAAAACATGCTTTGATCTATAGTCAGACTCCATCAGTTCTTTATCTGGCAATAGATAGCATTTTTCATCATAAGCCCTTCAGAGTTGTCTTAGATGATTGTATTGCTGAGAAGAGCTAAGTCATTCACAATTGATCATCCTACAGTATTGCTATTACTGTGTACAATGTTCTCCTAGTTCTATTCATCTTTCATTGCGTCAATTCATATAAGTCTTTTCAGGATTTTCTGGGAGCGTCTGGCTCATCATTTCTTATAGCACAATAGTATTCTCTCACAATCATATACCACAGCTTGCTCAGCCATTCTCCAATTGATGGGCATCTCCTTAATTTCTAATTCTTTGCCATTAGAAAAGAGCTGCTATAAATATTTATATATATATATATATATATATATATATATATATATATATATATATATCCTTTTTCTTCTGTTTTTTTTTTATCTCTTTTGGGATACAGAACTAATAGTGGTATTGTGAGGTCAAAGGGTATGCATGGTTGTATTGTCCTTTGGGCATAGTTCCAAATTGCTCAACATAATGGTTCAATCAGTTCACAATTCCAACAACAGTGCATCAGTGTCTCAATTTTCCGACATCCCCTCCAACAATCTTATAAGTATTAGATAGGGCCTCAGAATTGTTTTAATTTGCATTTCTCTAATCAATAGTTACTTAGATCATTTTTTTCATATAGCTACAGATAGCTTTGATTACTTCATCTGGAAACTGAGTGATCATTTGTCAATTTGGGAATAACTCATTTTTAAAATTTGACTAATTTCTCTATATATTTGAGAAATGAGGTCTTTATCAGAGAGATTTGCTTCAATTTTTTCACAGTTATGATAGTTAATTGTATTTCCCTCCACCCTATTTCCCCCACTTGTTTATTCTATTCTTTCTCTCCTTTCACCCAGTCCCTCCTCAAAAGGGTTTTGTTTCTGACCCCAACCTCCTCCAATCTTCCATCCCTTCTATCAGCACCCCTTGCTTCTCTTTTCCCCTTCCTCTCTTACTTGCTGTGGGTAAAATATTTTTATATCCAACTGAGTGTGTATGAAAATAAGGTTCAAACATTCCCTGCCACCTCCCTGTGTTGGTAAGCAAAATGGGCTCAGCACTCAGTTCAACCAAGTGCCCTTGAAGAGTTTGGCTTTTGTTTCCTTTGATTAATTCAGTGTATTTCGTTGAGTCTTACTAGGTGCTAAGCCCCAGGCCCAAACCCCTATTAGGTGCTATGCCTATATGGGTGTGAAGCTCCCAGGGTACTAAGGGGAGGTGCTGACTCAAGAGCCAATCATAGGAGCCTAAGTTCTGGTCATTCAGATGACATTTGATGACATGTGAAATGGTATAAGAAGAGAAGACAGAGCCACTCTTGGCGCTGATGCAGAGACTCCAGGCAGCTGTAGCTAAGGGCGCTCCAGCTTGTAAACCCGGATGCTGGGACTTTGTTAAACTTTGGTAACTATGTATTGGGATTTGAATCAGACAAGGTCTGTCTGTCGATGTTTGTACTTTGTTTGAAATTTGTTCCAAAGTTCAGGGTACTGGTTTTTTCCCCTGAACTAAGTGAATGGTATTTGTATGGTGAATTAAAGTAAGCTTGTCAACCCCTTAACATTGCTTTCCTTAGTAAGGCAGAACAAAAGAACCTGGGCCTTTGCAGCATGCTGGCAGCATTCTTGTTGTTGGGCTTGTGTTGGTCTTTCACCGCCACAACAGCTGCTAGCCAGATTGTTGAAACATTCCCTGACCATTCCCTCCTCTGTAAGATTTATAAGTGTCATCTTCCATGTAGTAATGTAAACAATTTAAACTTACTAAGTTCCTTATATCATTTTCCTGTATATATTGTTGTGCTTTTCTTGAGTCTTATATTTGAAAGTCAAATTTTCCATTCAGCTCTGGTCTTTTCATCAGAAATGCTTGAAAGTCCTCTATTTCATTGAACATCCATTCACCCCTTGCATGACTATACTCCATTTGGCTGGGTAGGTGATTCTTGGTTGTAATCCTAGCTCCTTGGCCTTTCAGACTATCATATTCCAATCCCTGCCATCCTTTAACATAGAAGCTGCTAAATTTTGTGTCATTCTGACTGGGGTTCCAAAATACTTGAATTGTTTTTTTCTTCCTGATTTCAACATTTTCTCCTTGACCTGAGAGCTCTGGAATATTATCCTGGGAGTTTTCATTTTGAGATCTCTTTTAGGAGGTGATTGATGGATTCTCTCAATTTCTATTTTACCCTCTGATTCTAGACTATCAGAGAACTTGTCCTCAATAATTTCTCAAAAGATAATGTCTTGGCTCTTTTTTCCATCATAGCTTTCAGGTTGTCCAATAATTTAAAAAAATATCTCTCCTGGATCTCTTTTCCAGGTCAATTGTCTTTCCAATGAGATATTTTGCATTGTCTTGTATTTTTCATCCTTTTGGTTTTTGTTTTATTTTTTCTTGTGTCATAAAGCCATTAGCTTCCATTTGCTCAATTATAATTTTTTTTTGTTTTGTTTTAGTTTTTGCAGGGTAATTGGGGTTAAGTGAGTTGCCCAAGGTCACACAGCTAGTGCACGTGTCAAGTGTCTGAGGCTGGATTTGAACTCAGGTCCTCCTGACTCCAGGGCTGGTGGTGCTCTACTCACTGTGCCACCTAGCTTCCCCTCAATTATAATTTTTAAGGAATGATTTTCTTTAGGGAGTTTTTGTATCTCTTTTTCCATCTGGCTAATTCTACTTGTCAAGGGGTTCTTTAGTGACTTTTTGTGCCTCCTTTTCTGCAAAATAATCTTTCTATGCAACACTTTAATCATGTCCATTTTTTACTCAAACTACTTTCAGGGGCTTCATATTACCTATCAAATAAAGTATAAACTCATAACCTTCCATATTCTAACCCCAAATTTCCATTCTAGTTTTATCTTATACTATATCACTTCACATATTCTGTATCTTATCCAAAGTGGATAATTCTCCATTCCATGTTTTCATCCTCTCCTTTTTCATCTCTCTGTGCCTTTGTTATTTCTGTTGATCATGTCTAAAATGAACTAATCTCCTTTTTCAATCAACACTCAGCTAAGGAAATCACCTTGTATGACTCAGAAATGTTGATGGATTATTATTGACCGAAAACAGCAACAACAACAACATGACAGGCCTTTTGCAAGTGGCCTGAATGAACTAACATATTGATCCTTCCCCCTCATTCTCTCTGTTCATGTCAAATAACAGCTACTCATCTTACTACTAGGCAGTAGCTGATAGAGGAAACCCAAGGTAACCTTGAATCTGATCTGTATGTGATTTCTAAATTCTTATAAATTTGTTTTATGTATATCTATATATTTATGTAGTATCTTCTCCACTACAATGTGCGGCTTTTTGAAGCCTTTTTCTTTAATTGCAAATGTTTGGCATAGAGTAGGGCTTTTAAGAATACTGGATTGACTGGTAATAAAGTAAAAAAAATCCAAAGCTTCATGAGGAAATGGGTTAGACTTAGCATTAAAAAGAACCTTTAATCCAGAGAAATTTTCATTTTTAACACTGTGAAGAAATTTTTCTACTCACAGGTGCCTATCTTTCCAATTATAAACTCTTTGGATATTGAAACCCTCAATCAGATGAAATAATGTGATGTTTCTTGTCTCACTCATAATCAAATTCAATGGTGGGTGATTAATCATTGTTATGCTGAAAGGGAAAAACCTAGGTAGCATTTGAAAATGATCATTCTGATTAAATTCATTTTTACACAAAAAGGTGAGAAAATGATCTGCTTAATCAAGGCAACACCTTTTTAGGGCAATATACAAAAAAATAAAGGTCTGATTCTCAAGACAATAATAACTCATTCATTCTCTCAACTTAATACAACTCTCAAAGCACAGAAATATTTCTATATAGTCCTGCCCTAGTTAAACACTTGTGTGCTGACTAACTAAAAGTCTCCAGTGTTGAAACTCGGACTGAAATAATTACTAATAGAAGTGGACATTTTCCTGGGAAGCAAAAAATGACTGATTGTTGTTCTTTATAGCCTAAGACACCTTCTCAGTTCCTAGTCACAGTGACAAATTTATACAGATGAGTAAGCTTTGATTCTGGGCCCCAGTGAAAAATGACACAGTACCACCCTACCTCATCAAAGCCAATCATGCACAGAAATGCCCTTAACATGTGCTTTAGGCTTCTATGTATGAGAATGGAAGGAATGTAGAATGCCATGGCGGAGCACTGCTTTTCTAAGCTCTCAAACATTAACATAGCTGAATCTACACAGTGGCATAGGTACATTAACAAGCATCTTTTTCCTGGTAAGATGTATATTGGCATGCAATCCCTATCTTAAATGCATATATGTATACATCTTTATAATTGGATTTATGTAGTTTTGGAAGTCTGTTCATATACAGATCATTTGAATGTATTAAATGCTGTCATTTCCCTTCCTTCATTCATATAGTATGGCAAGTAGACTTAGCTTCATTGGGAAGTACCCTGAGATTTCAATGAGTAGTAAAATGTATTTCAGTCTGTGATTTATTTAATGTAGGTACTCCTTCCAATGAGATCAAAACCCCTCAATATCTGTCCATCTGATTCCATGGAGTGTCTATCCAATGTGCTAGAGGCCCATCTTATATCCTTTTGACATCACATGGATATCAGTGTAGTTTATAGAATGTCTCTCTACCTGTTGTCCTTCACTCTTGCTACATGATTAGATCATTTAAAAAAAATCTCTAGCCGCGATGTCTTTGATAACAACCTTTGTCCACATCCTCCTGAGTAATTCCTCATTTGTAATTTTTTCAGCCTTTTCATGTCTATCATGCATTTCTCCTTTGCCCTTTGAGTGATCATCTATTTTAAATCTTCAAAGAATGAGAATTTACATAAAAAAATTAGTTAAGTATTAGTTGATTCATTTAACAAGATCTGGCCTGTTATTTTTCTGCAGTTTCAAAATTCCTTTTTTTATTCACATGCTGTAGTCCTGGCACAGTCAAATGACTTATCCTTCCAAGAACACATTATTTGAGGAAGCAATGGTAGCAGGCAGGTGCTGTTCTGATCCCCTTGAAAATGTGTTGAAATATGATGTAATTACACTGAATTGAGAAATGGAAGCAGATAAAGTTAAATGTGGAAAATATTCATTTCAAGGCCATATGTAGGGATTTTGTACTAACAGGACTCCAAAAAAGAGCTTTCATACCTATGAAAGTGGCTTAATTATAATAATAAAACTATATATGTATGTATATTATATTGTATATTATATGTATATTATATTGTATGTATATATATATATGTACGTATGTATGTATGTATAAAGTGCTTTGAGGTTTACAAAATTCTTTGGGAATATCTCATTTAATCATTATAGCTCCCTTATATAGTAGATGATAATATTATGCCCATTTTAAAGATGAAAAAACTTATACTGACAGAGGTTAAATGACTCGCATAAGGTTACCTAACTAGTTAGTGTTTGAGGAGGGATTTCAATCCAGGTCTTCTTGGTTGCAAGTCCATTGTTCTGCCTACTATTTTAGGCAATTTCCTTGTCATTCCCAAATGACCCATAGTAAACAGTCTGTTCCATTAAAAAATAATTTCGAACAAGTAAGATATTCCATCTGAACAGAACAGTTTCATTTACTTTATTTTCTCCATAATATATGTATATGTGGGTTGACCCTTCTGCATACAGATGCTAATAATCAGCAAAATGGCTGGGTATATAATGTCTTCATGACTTTCCATACTGAAATGCATAATGAAATAGAAAAATCAGGGATACTTGCTTCTTTTTTGCTTTTTTGTTATTGTAGCAAGCATACCATCACACACACACACACACACACACACACACACACGTCAATAGAGTTTTAGTTTTTACTTAGACAGCTGGGTAGACACTATGAAGGCTGAAAGTTAATTGGGTTGTTAATTGAATGTGCAGTGAGAGATGCACCAAAACACAACAAAATGACTTGTTTTTAATTTCCTTTGGGGATGACTTGCCAGGATCACCAATGCAGAATTGCCATCTTTCTTCTTTCTCCTCCATTGCATCTGTTGCTTTGAGCAGCAAGGCAGTAGCTCTTGCCTGCACAATCAGGCATCCTTCCTTGACTGTCTCCCCCTATTTTCTTCCTTATTAGGCTGGCAAGAAAATTTTAAGCCTTGAGGCATCTACAACTATTAATGGACAGAGAAGTTTAACTGTCATTTTTGCATACAGTTAAGATTAGGAAACTAGCAATGAAGTTTTTTTTTTTCATTTTCCCTTTCTTAGCAACAAAAAGGGCAGAGGAGCATAACTGCTGTATCTCAAAAATTCTGGTCAGTTAGAATGTTTATTTCATGTACAAAGGAGGACTGTGGCAATGCAGTTTTGTTGGTCTTAGTCCTCCAGTCCATTCATTCATACAAGTCCTGAATGAAGCTTTAAAATTTTGCATATACTTTTAGACTCTCAGATTTGGGAGGGACCTCAAAATCCAAGTAGTCTAGCCCCATCTGCACAAGAATACGCTCATCAACATATCCTTTAAAATAGTCATTGTGCCTAAAGTCTTTCAGCAAGAGGAAACCTACTAACCCCTGTGGCAATCCACTTCATTTTGGATAGTTCAAATTGTAAGGAAGTTTTTGTTCACAGCAAGTCTAAATTGTTGTTGTTTTTTTTTTTTTTTTTTTTTTTTTTTTTTTTGCAAATTGTACACATTACTCTGGTTTTGCTTTCTGGAATTAAGTATAAGTCCAGTCTCCTCTATAGGGCAGCCATTCAAACAATTATTGTGTCCCTTGAGTTTTCTCTTCTATGGGCCAAACGTCCTGAGTTCCTTCAATTGATCCTCATATGCCATGAACTTGAGACTCTTCACCTCCTTGGTGGCACTACTCTGCTTACCAATATTCTTCCCAAAATGCAACACCAGTGGCTAAGCATACTGTGGTATAGAAATGTAGCAAAATATTATTATACCACAGGAAAGAATAAATAATACAAATTCTCCAAAACGTAGAAAGAGTTATATGAAGCTGAATGGAAAAAAAGAGAACCGGGAAAGCAACATACACAATAACCACAATAATGTAAGATGAGAATATTAAAACAAAATTTGATGCTGTGTAATTATGATTAATTTGGGCTCCAGTGGGGGAAAATGAGAAAATGAAATTCCTTTTTTCTTTTTTTGGAGAAGTAGGGGTCTCTTGGTTTGTAATACTTACATATCCTATAATTTCATTTTGCTTAGCTGTTTGTCCCCGCTTGGTTGCAAAAAAAAGACAATTTGGAGAGAAGGATATATCTAGAAATCAACAAAAATTAATATGATAATTGTTAAAAATAAAATGTCACCTAGAAATGAACACAATACCCTAAGTAGAGTCAGACCTAGGTATAATGTAACTCTATTCTCCTCATTCATGGACTAGCTTCTTGTCTACCACATCAAGTTTTGATACCACGTCTTGTTAAGAAACCCCTGAGTTTTTCAGGGATCTTACTATACAGAAATGGCTTTATATACTTTTTTCTATTTACTTGTCTGTATGCATGGTGTATCCCTTAAGTAGAATGTAAGTTACTTGAGGATAGTGAATGCTTTATTTATGTCTTCATATTTCCAGCATCTATCACAGTAACTTGTGCGTAGCTAGTGTATATAGAAGTGAATTGACTCATATTGGGCTTTAAGTTCACTAGAATTTCCAATTCTTTTTTCAGACAATATGCTCTCTAGTGACACCTCTCATATCTCATTTTTACAAAGCTGATTTTATTTTAGCACAAGTATAAAATTTAATATTTATTCCTATTAAATTGTAACTGGTTTTCCAAACTTTCAGAGTGACTTTGGTACTCAGTGTGCTTTCCAGTTTTGTGTCATCTGCAGATTTGATAAGCATATAATCTATGCCTTGGTAAAAGCTACATGGGGGTGTCAACCACTTTTGTAATCCTTCAAAGTTCTCACACAGGACATGTGGTGTAACTTAATCTCTGAGTTGACTTGCTTATTCCAACCTGTCCATATACTAGTAAATTTAGGTTGCCAGAGACTGACCACTACAGTATGGTTCTGCTCAAACTTAGGGCTGAATGTGTTGTACAAAAATTTATTTCCTCTACATACTACTTTTCCCTTTGAGACCACACTTATGCCCTTTCATTTACCCCAACCAACCACTAAAAGTTATGAGACTTTTTTGATTTTAAATATACCCATTTACTTAATGATATGGCTTATAATGATGATGATGATATAAAGGAAATCATTTGTTAAAGCAAATTCAGGAGTAATATATTTCAATCTACATATAAACATGGGTCACACTTAGTATATGTGAGGAAGAGCAGGCGTACACTTAGAAGAAGTTGGCAGGCAAACACATGAGGGAGAAAAAGGAATGTGTTCAGGGAATTATACAACTATGTGCTCTAAAGTTTGTTGTCATTGGTTCATTCAGGAACATTTGCATCATGTGAAGCTGTTTCTCTGCTAGCTGCATTTCTCTTAGTTCTTACTACTTTCCTCCTAGGAAAATCTTTTTTCTCTGCTATTCTCAAACTGATAAAGCTTTCATAAGTTATTTCAAATTACAATCACCTTTACAAATGTGACATAATCACAATTAGAAAAGGAATTAGAAAGGTATTACAGGAGTGAGTTGGCTAGCAGATTCTTTTAAGCAAGAGAACTGCAATATTCAACAGGCTGGCTCTCCCTCTGGTGAATACAGAGCAGGCCAACCAACTCTTCACTTTTTATCAGGATTCTGTGTCTTCCAGGCAGTTCAGAGCTTGCAGCAAAAGAGTTTTGTGAGATTTTTGCTTTGGTCAAGGCAAACTACCCTAGTTATTTCAATCATCAAGACTCTGGCTCATCCAATTATGGCTCTGCATCATTTCCAAAAAAATCCCAGTCTTTCCTCTTTCTGCTTTTCCCTCTCAAATGAGGTGTGTGTGTGTGTGTGTGTGTGTGTGTGTGTGTGAATATGTGTGTGTTTGTGTGTGTGTGATGTTAAATAATGTTAAGGGGTCCCCTGAATGGGTCTTTTCGAGTTGCTATCTTTTCCAAAAACACTAACCTAGGGCATGCAGGAGGCCTTGAATATGTCAAGGCCACCACCCGCTAAGCTGACATAATGTGTTGTTTGCATCTCAAACTGGACTTCCTTTGTATCCTTGGGAGTCAAGACAGATGCCAGTCAGTCTGTTCTAGGCTGAGAAACTGCTTGTGCATCTGAGACCCTTATAGATAAGCAGAGCATCATATCTTCATGGTCTGGTCTAACAGTTCCCAAGGGAAAAGAATGTGGTTTTTGCTACTGCCTTGCCCTTCCCCTTTGGGAGAGGTTTTGTCCTTTTCCCAACTTTACTGCACCTTTCTCCCTTCCATGCCATGCCTCTTTAGGTAGAGATTTGTGTTTCCTCTTCCTTCCTTTGTATGTACGTAAACTTTTGTATGGATTGTGAATACTTTGGGTTCAACATGCATGTTTACTCTTCTTGTAACAATCCTAGTTTTCACATAACTTTGTGAAGTTGTGATTGCCTATCGACAGTGTGTGTGTGTGTGTGTGTGTGTGTGTGTGTGTGTAAAGAGCAACACACCCTCCTGAAAGGCTTCACCTCTCTAAATTCTATGGGTGCTGAAGTACAATAGTTGGTACTCCAGTCCTTTATTTAGTCAACCAGGAATTAGTAGCCAAAGCCTTTCTGACTCATTGTATATAATTGTCCCTGCCACCCACAAAAGTTCAGCCTAGATGGCATTCTCTCTGTTCCTTAGACCTCACAACCATTTCTCATTCCTTTTTCTTTGTACTGATGTCCCACATAGCTACAATTGTTTCTTCATAATAACATTTTATTAAATTTTAATTAATAAAACAATTCACTTTCTATTTAAACCATTCAAATATTCACTTACAAACTACATACTGCAGTGAGAGTAAGAATGTTAATATAGCAACTTCATTTTGTTTTAAGCCTCCATTTTGTGCTCATGTTGCTTTTCTGTAAAAGGTTTTTCAATAAGATAAGCACTTATATAATTTCATAAGTATTTTTCATATGTTCTCAACTAACTAATAAAACATGATTATCAATATAATATAATAATAATATAGATTATCAAAACTATTGTAAATAATTTAGTTTCCTTTTATCATCAGCTTATATAATAAATTATCAATCAAATTATATGGTTAAAAAATATAGGCATTGTACCATCAATCAAAACTTTGGCATCTAAGCAGTAAACACACTTAGCTAGAAATATAAGAAACCTATCTAAACTGCAGTCATCAGCTGGCTCCTAGGTTGCCACTAGGACAGACTTCTATATTCCCTGTACTCAAAGGCTCAAGCATCTTTTGTTCATTAACTTGACAGCAGTGCTGATTGATAGAGACTTACCAGAATGACATTTTGGAGGAAAATACACAATTTCTGATTGGGCATAAAGGGAATCTTGTCAAACATACCTGTATGAGACATGGTTACTGGGACCTTTAGGAATTGCATTGGTGGTTTATTCATAGAGGGGTTTATATATATATATATATATATATATATATATATATAAACAATATATATAGAGTTTAATAGATAACAAAGAGTGGTTTCATATTCATTGATGAGCATAATTCTGGTTTAGTGTTTTCACAGCACTAAGAATACAAAATACAGTGAGTCTAAATGTTCACTGTGAATAACAGGCATCACTCTATATCTTTTTAAGGTGATTTGAACCTTTATATTCATTCCACGGGTCATTTACTGTCCCAAATGACTAAATTTGTATAGGAGAACTGTTTCTTTACACTTCTATTTTAGGAGTTTTTATTAAATGCAAGTTGTTTTCAGATTCCTTTTAGGTGCTATCCTGTTTATCTCCAGAAGATACTATCACTTACATCCTTTACCAGTTGATATAACTTTTTCTTTATACACAAATATTTTTTCTGCCCCTTTTAACACTAAACTGATCCATATAAAAGGGCAATATCTTGAGGAATTATAACCACTTTTATTCAAGATTTTGATAAAAATGCTAGGCAGCACAGGCTTAGATCCCTTAGGTACTTCAGACTTTTAAAAAGATTTTGCTAAAATCTAAGTAAGCTGAATTTTCAGCATATTCCTGTTCTATTTGCTGGTGGAAAGCTTGTTAAAAATTGAAATGATGTTAGTTTGGAATGAGCTATTTGCATTGTTTACTTTGTAATTATTCACTAAGCATCATTTTAGTAATACAGTCTATAATTTTGCAAGCAATCAAAGTCCAACTCATTGTCATTTAGTTCCCAGACTTCATTTTCTTCCCTTTTCAAACAAAGGTGGCATTTACCTTTTCTAATCCCTCCCATTCTCCATAATCTACCAAAGATTACTGATAGTCACTGAGCAATCATATTTGTTATCCCTTTCTTCCTTTTGTTTGTTAAAAGACTCTGTCAGTGTCCCAAGTTTAAACTTTTGTGATAGTATCACTTTGTTCTTTCCTTGATATAGATTTGATATATAGCAGCTTCATTTTATCAGTGAGCTGCCTACAAGGCCAGTCCTACATGTAATGCAATTTGAAGAACAACACATCCCTGCTCCTTTTTTGCCCTTTTTGCCCTTTCCAAATTACCAGGGTTCCTGAATTTCTAATTTCTCTGCTACCTTGGTGAGGGAAAGAAGGGAGTCAAAGTACCATATCTAATTAACCTCTACCTGGCAAGATTAACATGTCAGCTGCCATTAACACATTACTAATAGAAATGAATTTATTAGATTGGCTGTCCTCCTCGTTGAAAGCATGGCTTTGAGAGAACCACAGTTAGAACAGACATAGTTTCCTGGAGGATAGTTATATTTTTTTTCCTAGATAGTCATATAGCTTTTTAAATAATAATTTCAAATAGCCTAGAAATAAGAGTAAGCAATTAAAGAAATAAAACTTCCAAATACCAGGTACTTTGTATACTATTGAGAGAGGACAAATATGTTTCTTCCTTTCTCCCACTGGGTCAAAAGGTGAACAGAAAGTAGGTAGTTGGACAGATTATGGAGAATGGATCCTTGTCTCTAGGGATAGAGCAGGAAGAAAGGTGTCCTGAACTGGGTTTGTGCATCTCATCACCCCCACAAGAAAGCACTCCTGGTTTGCTCCCACTCCTGGTAGCTGCCTAGGTTTCACTCAATTCTTGATCATTCCTGGTTAGCTCAGATATGCCCCTGGCTTCCTTACCACCCCCCCCCCAATAATACTCTGCTTCTCCCTGCAAAGGTGTCCTGGCACCCAGTCAGCATGGATATCGGTGAACATTATGGATTTTATAAGCAGTGCTCTTTTCCCACATCATGGATATTTCTCTCTTCAAAGAAAAAGTCCCTGGTTCAACTCTAGGTGATGCCTATCCACCTTCTAGAAGTCACCTATAACTCATCAAGTCTGGGGGGGGGGGTGGAATTCTATTGTTGGAAAATCTTATATTTGGTTGACTCCCTGTTTTATATCTCTAGCCATGATCTTATAACACACATCTTATTTTTAATCTGAATTTCTTTGTTGAAGTAGATCCTCATTGATATAATTTGTTTTAACATTATCTAAATTTCCTTCCTAACTCCGGTATAGATATTTTGATAAGTTTAAGAAATAATAAGTTTAAGAAGTTTTTGAAAAATAGGATACTGACAGAAGCAGGTGCACCCAGGTGCACAGCCAAGGGTAATATGAGGACATAAGTATCTGTGGAGATAAGGGAAATGGAGGCCAGACTGATTTTTGTCCATTTTAGTTTTCCTCTTACTGGCCTGGTTGTGCATTGCCTAATGGGATTGTAGTGTTTTAAACCCCATAAAATTCTCTCAATTATTTTAGGTTATTCCTAGGAGGAGCCAAACTGTACTTTACGTCCCTCGTCTCAAATACATGAAGTTGGATTTGCACAGGGGACACCTAAGACACTTAATTAAAAGGAAGAATTCTGGAGGCTGCTTTTGATAAGGATACTTAGCCCTGAAATCTTACGATGATTTTGATCTCTTCTTTACTTAACTCTCCCCCATGCAATCAATAAGTCTTGTTTATTCTCCCTTCTAAATATCTCGTACCTTTCCTCTCTTTTCTCCACTGCCACCTAGTTGGGTTATCACATCATGTCTAGACTATTGCAATTGCTTCTTGATTAGTTTCCTTATCTATAGTCCTTTCCATCCATTCCGTCCTGTACTATGCTCACAGATTAATTCTCCTAAAGCACCATGATTTGATCATTTCTTATTCAAATACCTTCAATGGTCCCTTGCTTCTTAAAATTTAAACATGTTAGTCAGAAATTCAAAACTTACCATAATCTTGTCCAGACCCACATTTCCAGACTTTTTTCTTACTATTTCCCAATAAGAAGTAGAGCTAAAAGTTGGTTGTTCCCAGCAGATGATGGTTATCTATTTCAAGGCAGTCAATGCGGAGTGTGCTCAAAAGCATTTAAGCCCATCTACAAGAATAGACAAAAGGAAATGTAAGACTAGAATTCCAGTCCCAGCTTTGTCATTTACTAGGTACGTGCAAGTCACTTTATTTCCTCACTTTCCTCACATACAAAATGAGAGGGTTAGTATTTGATCTTTCATAGTCTTTCCAGTTTTAAAATTCAATGTTTTGAGTGGAGGTGGGTAGAGCTGGACTCGTGAGGATAATTTGCTAAGATCCAAGGAAGCCAATATGAAAGGACAGAGAATTGGAAAATAGGATTGGAGTCTAAATTGATCCACTTTGACAGAGGTGAGATTCGGGATAGTTCAGAGAAAGAGCTATTTTTTTCTGATAACTATTTCCCCAATATTATATATTTTTACCTATGTGCCTACAAGATTGATCCTATATCCATAACGGTATTTTTTGGAGAATCTAAATAACCTTTGCACCCTCTTTAACAGACTTATCCCCACAGAGGCAGGGGAATCAATATCATTTTGTTAGGATGCTATTAACTCCATGGTAGAAGATAAGATCAAATTCCTCATGTCACTAAGTTTTGCAACCTAAATTTCTTAAGGGTTCTGTGAAATCAGGTCGGTTGTATTTTCCCCATACTTCAGGTTGCATATGATGATGGTTTATCAATGGGGCTAAGTCTTATTTTTGGGGGAAAGATGGGATTCAACATGGGACCCAAACAAAAGTAAAACAGCCAGGTTAAGAATCAGGATTTTTTCTCCCACAGAATATCAAACTCCAAGGTGGGGGGCAGGGTGAAACAGAAGTGATAAAACCAATGACTTAAGTAGAGATTTTTTTGAGCTGAGGAAATGAGTACAGCAGAAGTATCAACCCATCTGGCTAACAACACTCCTAAGTGAGAATAGAATCAGATTAAAATGTATTTGGGAAATATTTAAGAAAATAAATTAAAATGCAATAGAACACAGATAATGATAATATGTGGTTTTCTAAGTTAAAATGTAATCTGCAGGGGTCCTCAGGTATAGTTTAAAGGCTACTGTTTCAATTTTGCTTGACTACCACTGGTGTATAGTATTAGGAGATACAATAAGGTAAAATGATTGGTAGCATTTATTTCTCTTTTGCTTTGAACTTTTGTGATACATTATCCATCTTAACAATATCCTGATGTATTAGGTGAGGCCATTGGCTATTGGTAAGGACATCTGTGCCTTTTCTCACCCAGAAACACCACTGATGCCATGGATTCAGGCAATTACCTTGGAAGGTAAGAGAACAAGATTGTCCCAATTTGCTAAAGGGGGTATCACCTTCTTTCTCTTCTTTCTCAGAGTTCTTGTCCATAAACTCCCTACCTCTTTCATGGGAGAGACTGGGATAACATTGGTACTTGGAACTACAACTTAATCCATGAAATTGTCTTTTTCTGAGGTACTTTCAATTTCACTTTATTATTATTATTTTTTTGATTTGTTCTTCCTCTCACTGAGGCTAGACATACAGCAGTCACTCACTGGCCTGATTCCAGTACTGATAAGCACAGGTAATTTAGCTTTTGTTTTCTTACCTGGGTCTGTTTGGTCCTCCTTGGGCAGCCCTAAGGTTCCTCCTCAAGCTCCCAATTTGAGAGCAAGTAGACATCTGATTGGCTTTAGCCCTAGTGCCGCTAAGAACTCCCACACCTAAGCATTCCAGCAAACTCAGCATCGCCCTATGCGCAGTTTACAGGCTTATGCCTGTCTTTCTATAGAAATTTTTCTCATTTTAAGCTGCAACACATACACTTTTGCCTGTTGTAAAACCTTTTGTGCCTTTGTAGGCAAACAATAACTCCCTGCTCTGAGCTCTTCTAGCACCCACTATCTACGTTATTTCAATATCTGGCATGTAAACACAGTTGTATATGTGTATGTATATGTATATGTGTATGTATATGTATATGTATATGTATACATCTATGTCTATGTATATACATGTATACATAAATTTATATATTTGCTGACTTATATTATATTTTCCCATATATCTCTGCCACATCTTTCCAGTTAGATTATAAGAAAGTGACTTATTAATTGACTCATTTTATCAAGCCAAGATACTATAAGTCATAAATAGCAGAATCAGAATTTGAACGCAGATCATCTCTGGACCTTAGTGTCCTCACCTGTAAAAAGAGGGGTTGAACTACATGATTTTAAGTTCCTTTCCAGCTATAAATTTATGCTCCTATGACCTTGTACAGCTTCATACATTTCTAGTGACAAGCACAGTGTCTTCCTCATAGCAAACATTTAAATGTTTGTCCCTAATTATCAGACTAATTGTATTCAATTCTGGGAGCAACTTTTTTTGGAAATATGGATAAACTGGAGAACATGAAGAGGGTAAGTAGGAGTTACAAAGCACCTGGAATCTTTGTTATGTAAGGACTGGATAAAGGAACTGATAAGTTTATTAAGGAGGAGAGGGTGATGGACACATGATTGGGGGCAAAAGTCCTGGGTTTGGAGTAAGAAGATCTGAGTTCAAGCTCTGACTCTGTACTTATATGATCTTGAGTAAGTCACTTAAATTCTCTCATACTCAACGTCATTACTTGTAAAATAAGCAGATTGGACTAGATGAAGAGACCTTTACATTCCCTTCAAGCTCTAAGTCCAGGATCCTCTGGCTATGGTCCCAGGACCTTGCACTGCTTTGTACAACTCCCAGTGACAAGCACAATGCCTTTCACATGGCAGGATGATTTGTGACTGATTATCTTGGTAATTGTTTAGATCTGGGAGCAAAATTCTAAGAGACATGGACAAATTGGACAGTATCCAACAATGGACAACTAAGATTTGCAAAGCACCTGATGTATACATAGCTCCAGAGAGGAGAATTAAGATTGATGAATGGAAGTTAAAGGCAGAAAGATTTTGGCTCAATAAAAGAAACTGTATTATGTAAGACAGAATTGTCTAACAATTAGAGCTATCCAATAATAGAACGGGCTGCTGCACAAAGTAGATAGCTTCTCATTATTGGTCTTATTTAATTAGACACTAGATGATCCAATCCTCAGGGAAGCTGTAGAGGGCACTCTGAAGTGGATGGGAGGTTTGATGATCCTTATGATTCTATGATGAAGTACACAATAAAATGGTGATCAAACCTTTTATATAAATTCTTTTATTCTCTTTACAAAGAGGTGTCAAAATTACAGCATTTACCATAATACAGAGAAAGAAACTATTAAAATGAACAAGTGGATTGAGGAACAATTCCATTGAAGATGTTTATTAAGCAAGTTCTATGTAGATACTGCTTACATTAGTGAAACAGAGATCAAACAAAAAATGAAACAATTCCTCTCTACGAGGAACTTATATTTTACTGGCCTGTATGGATGTGAGTGTAATATAATATCTAAACAAGAAAGTATAATACTAGGTAATTTTGGGACTTAGCACTAACAACTGAGGGGACTGATGGAAGCCTACACAAAGAATGTGTCATCTAGGCCAAGCTTTAAAGAAAGACAAGGATTCTGAGTGATAGAAGATGGGATATCAGGTGGGTAGAATTGGAGAAGGCATTAATATGAAAGGTAAATAGAAAGTGAACTGTGCAAGTCTTTGAAATACTAGACTAAGGAATTTGTATCTTATCCCAGGGGTAATTGGGAACAACAGAATGCCTCTGAGCAGGGGAGAGACGTGGATGGACTTACATGTTAGAAGCTTTTTATAAATAAAAAGCTATATGAAAGCTAATGAAGTTTCTATATGATGTCTTTTAAAATGTTTATTGATGTAGGATCACAAAATTCCAGATTTAAGGCTGGAAGAGACATGAGTGACCATCAAGTCCAACTCCTTTATTTTACAGAGGAGGAAACTGAGGAAATAGTAAAGTTTATTGATTTGCCCAGACTCACACAATATCTAAGGTGGGATTCGAATCCAAATCTTCTGGGCTACAAGACCAGTACTCTATCCATGATATTTCCTTTTTGAGTTCAAGCCAAATCTGAATCTTTAAAATCTGGACTATATATTTACATACTCAAATATATTTGTGATGTCATTGACTTACTTGTTTTCTACAATATAGATTTTAATCCATCAATCCCTGCACATTCTGTATGACTAGTAGCTATGTCCTCCCATGCATTTGCCAAAGAGCATCTACCCAACAAACTAGAGATCTTCTAAGGATTCTTCCTGATAGCATGAAGGTACTCATGGAGGAAGACTCTGGCTTTCTATCACCCCTCCCTATCATGTTCTGTTCCTACATCGATTTTCTAAATAATATCTTTCCATGAAAGGTGGCCTAACCATACCAGATATTAAACTGCATTATAAAGCAGCAGTCATCAAATCTACTTGGTACTGGTTAAGGAACAGAGTGGTGGATCAGTGGAATAGGTGAGGTATACAAGACGCAGTAGTCAACGACTATAGCAATCTACTCTTTGATAAACCCAAATAATCCAAGTTCTGAGCTACGAATTCACTATTTCACAAAAAAAAAAAACTGCTGGGAAAATTGGAAAATGGTATGGCAGAAACTAGGCATAGACCAATATACCCCATATAGCAAAATAAAGTCAAAATGGGTTCATGATTTAGGAATAAAGGCTGATTTATAAACAATTTAGGAGAGTGAGGAATAGTTTACCTATCAGATTTATGAGAAAGGGAAGAATTCATCACTCAACATGAGATAGAGAGCATTACAAAATGCAAAATGGATAATTTTGATTATGTCAAATCGAAAAGTTTTTGTATAAACAAAGCCAATGCAACAAAGATTAGGAAGGAAACAGAAAATTGGGAAAAAATCTTTATAACCAGTATCTCTGATAAAGGCCTCATGTCTAAAATACACAGGGAACTGAGCCAAATTTATAGGAATACATGTCATTCCCCAATTGAGAAATGGTCAAAGGATATGAACAGGCAGTTTTCAGAGGAAGAAATTAAAGATATCTATAGGTGTATGAAAAAAATGCTCTAAATCACTACTGATTAGAGAAATGTAAATCAAAACAACTCTTAGATACCACATTTCTCCTGTCAGAATGGCTAATGTGACAAAATAGGAGAATGATAAATGTTGGAGAGGATGTGGGAAAATTGGAACACTGTTACATTGTTGGTGGAGTTGTGAACTGATCCAGCCATTCTGGAGAGCAATTTGGAACTATGCTCAAAGGGCTACAAAAATGTGCATACCCTTTGACCCAGCAATACCACTTCTAGGCCTGTATCAGAAAGAGATCACACAAGTGAGAAAGGGGCACACGTACAAAAATATTTATAGCAGTTCTTTTTATGGTCCAAAGAATTGGAAATCAAGGGGATGCCCATCAATTGGGGAATGGCTAAACAACTTGTGGTATATCAATGTAATGGAATATTATTGTGCTATGAGAAACAGGGAAGATACGGACTTCATAATAACCTGGAAAGACCTACATGATATGATGCTGACTGAGTGGAGCAGAACCACGACAACACTGTACACAACCAGAGATATATTGCTTCCGTGATGACTAACTTTGATAGACTGGGCTTTTCTCAGGAATACAAGGTTCATGAGGGAGAGAGCTATCTACATCCAGAGAAAGAACTAGGGAGTCTGAATGCAGATTCAGGCAAACCATTTGCTCTCTCTCTCTCTTTTTTTCTTTTTCTCTTCTTTTTTGGTTTTGTTTCTTCTTTCTCATGGTTTAGTCCATTGGTCATAATTCTTCTTTACAACTTGACTATTGTGTAAATAATTTTAATGAGAAGGTATATGTAGAACATATATCAAATTCTATGCCAACTTGGTGAGGAGGGGAAGGAGGGGAAGAAAATTTGGAACTCAAAAACATGCCGAACTGAGTGTTGTAAACTAAAAATTAAAAAAATCTTAATTTAAAAAAATCTCTTCACTACTCTTCTTTTTCAAAGTTCCTAATTGGTTATTTGTTGAAGCTTGTGTGAGGACAAATTTATATTTAGTTCCCTAGAGAGCCTTTTATTGCATATCTAATTGCCACTCTGAAAGAGCATAAAATGATGGGTTTTAAGTAACAGAGAAATTTGGAGTCATTAATGGTATGGAGTAATTTCCAATAGGTGATCAAGCTCACATTCACCTCTTCAATTCTTTGGAGGGGGGAAGGTAGGGCAATTGGGATTAAGTGACTTGCCAAAGGTCACACAGCTAGTAAGTGTGTCAAGTGTCTGAGGCTGGATTAGAACTCAGGTCTTCCTGACTCCAGGCCTGGTGCTGTACTTACTGTACCACCTAGCTGCCCCTGCACCTCTTCAATTCTTGACCCAACTCATTGTCGATATGCATTTTTTGTCACTGATGAACAAGCTGTATGGACTGTCCAATACAAGCAATCATTATCCAATTGGCGTTTCCTATGTAGATGGACAAGCCAAAATTTTTGAATGTCTATGTGTCTTTTGTAGGAAGTTCTGCAGTGTTCCAGCACTAGATGCTAGGGATGTGCTAGTAGATAAATAACAGGCACAATGAAGAACCTCATTACATAAAGGGAGTCCCTCTGGATTCTGAGATGGATTTCCTCTGCCTCAGTGGGAAATATTTTTTTTGCTAGCATACGTTTCCCTATTTTATGCCTTACTTGATATTTACAATCAAGGCTTTACTTATTTCTAAGCTTCTTGAGAACAAGAACTATTTTATTTTTGTCTTTGTATCTCCATTGACTAACATGATGCCTGATACATTGTGGACATTTAATAAATGAGTATTGATTGGTTCATTGATTGTTCCAGGGGTGTGCTGGTAAATGTTTAACAGCCTCTGAAAAATGTATGCACAACACACTCTTATGTCCAATATACATTATTAACATTTTCTCCATCACTTTCCTAAGTTCAATCAACCAAACAATAAATCATGCCTTGATTCATAATGGTTACCAATTTCTGAGGTATAAATGCTCACACTGAACATGTCATAGTTGGCTCCTCTGAGATGGTTTGAAATGGCTCCAGCACACTGCTGGATCTTTTAAGAAATCTTGAACTTTATGTACTCAAAAATTCTCAAAATAGCCACTTATGCTTGTATTCCTTGTTACCTGGGAAGGCTGAGGCTGGCAGATGTCTTGATCCAGGACCTCTGAGCTATAGTGGACCAAGCCAATCAGGTATTTACACTAATTTTGACAGTAATATGGTGAGCCCTCCAGAAGGAATGCATAAAGAAGGGCAAAACAACCCAAATTAGAAATGGAGCAGGTCAAAAATCCTGTGCCAAACAGAATGGTGCAGGTAGTGAGAAACCCCTGAAATTCTGGCCTGGATGAGAGAAAGAGACCTAGTCTCTAAAAAATTAAAATCTTAATTTGTATATAATAAGCACTTACGGTTTGTTGGTTTATTTTATTTGTTAAATTGAAAGTAGCTTTTCGATTCTAAAGGATTGCCTAGAATAAGTGATTTTCACCAAAGGGTTTTTTTTTCCTTCCGCTGAGATTGAATTGGAGGGAGGTTAGCTTGTAAACATACTGTTTTTGTTTTACTTGCAGAAGCAGAAACAGAAAACAGAAGCAAAAATGACTGGTTCTTATATATTCTGTATTAGGCATCATATTTTTTAATCTGCGTTGTCTTCACTTGGTGAGATAGAAGGATATCATGTGAACTGCAAAGGGAAGCATGCCATAGAACACTTGCTTATTATTTTAGTTGCATAATTGTCAAAAAAATCCATCAAATAAGAGTGAATATATGGAATAGAGTGGGGAAAGCAGGTGGTCCATTAAATAGAAAGAAAATTATCTCATGTTCAAATGGTGATTTTTAGATTACAAAGCATCTTCCTAACAATAATAGTATGAGGAAGCTACCCCAAGTATTATTACTACAGTTTTAGAGATAAAGAGATGAAGGCTTTGAGAGATTAATTTGATTTGCCCATGAACTCACAAGTAGTACATATGTAAGGTAGGATTTGAATTAAGTTGCCTGCCAGTTCACTATTCACTACGGAATGTTGGACAAGATTTTTTTTTCTTGACATAAAATTGAGTGCAAGAAACTTTAAGAAGGCAGGGAATAGGTAAGCGATACATACCTATCACCCACCAGCAAAAGCAGAAATGTGTTTCACAAAATATTTCCTTAGTGTTCATTTATTTTGTCCCCCTAAAATACGCCTGAGACACAAATAAATAAAGGCCGAAGGGACAAATGCTATAAATACCTACATAGTACCAACAGCCAGTAAAGTTCCATCAAAATAGTGGATGTGCACCCACCCAGGTGGATAAGCACCGTGGAGAAGAAAACTTATTAAGGAATTGAAATGGCTTGTGAGGCAGTAAATAGGACTTTCATTGGCTCAGGAATGGCCAATTGTCACCTTAACTCAGGTTACTGTGTCTCTTTGCTAGTTCCATAGATGGGTTCGGTTCTAAGATTTAAAATATAGCTTTCCACAGTCAGTCAGTTCACTTCAAATGATACACAGTAGATCTAGAAAGTGGTTATGGAGAGTAACTTATGAGCTAACATTGAAAAGAGGACTTTACTGCTCTACAAAAATGTGTCTCGCATCTGTTGTAAAACATAATACTGATGGCAGAGCACAGAACAAAGCTGTTGCTGCTTCAAAATGGATTTCTTATATTTTTCCACTTAATGGTATTTTATTTTTTCTAATTACATGTGAATCTAGTTTTTAACATTTATTTTGTAAGATTTTGGGTTCCAAATTTTATTCTCCCTCCTCACTTCCCTACCCCTCTCCTAAAGATGGCAAGCAATGTGATATAGGTTATACATGTACAATCATATTAACATATTTCCACATTAGTCATGTTCTGAAAGAAGAAACAGAACAAAAGAGAAAAGCCACAGGAAAGGAAAAAAAAGTAAAAAATTGAAATTCAATGTGCATTCAGACTTCATAGTTCTTTCTATGGATGTGGATAGCATTTTCCATCATGTCTTTTGGGGATTGTCTTAGATCATTGCATTGCTGAGAAGAGTTAAGTCTATCATAGTTGATTAACACACAATGTTGCTGTTACTGTGTCCAGTGCTCTCCTAGTTTTACTTACTTCATTCAGCATTAGTTCAGGCAAGTTCAGTTTTTTTTCTGAAATCTGCCTGTTCATCATTTCTTATACCATAATAGTATTCTATTACATTTATATAACACAACTTGTTCAGCCATTTCCCAGTTGATGGCCATCCCCTCAATTTCCAGTTCTTCTGTATAGGGTATGATAAATTTCTATACCCAAATGAATGTGTATGTTATTCCTTCTTTGAGCTAAATCCAATGAGAGTAAAGTTCGAACAATGTTTGTTCCCACTTCTTTCCCTCTTTTGTAATAAGTCTTTTGTGCCTCTTCATGTGATATAATTTGCCCTGTTCTGCCTTCTTTCCTCTTCTCCTAGTACAATCCTTTTTTTAACCCCTTAATTTTTTTATATTATCACATCAAATTCAACTTATAACACAACTTCTGTCTATGTGTACCCCTTCTAACTGCCCTAATAAAAATGCAATTCTCAAGAGTCACAGATGTCATCATCTCATGTAGGGATGTAAACAGTTTAACCTTACTGAATAACATTTTTTTTCTTTCCTGTTTACCTTTTTATGCTTCTCTTGTGTCTTGTATTTGAAGATCAATTTTTCTGTTCAGCTCTGGCCTTTTCATCAGGAAAGTTTGAAAGTCCCTTATTTCATTGAATGTCTGTCTTTTCCCCTGAAAGGTTATGCTCAATTTTTCTAGGTAGCTGATTCTTCATTGTAATCTAAGCTCCTTTGCTTTCCAGATTATCATATTCCAAGCCCTCTGATCTTTTAATGTAGAAGCTGCTAAGTCCTGTGTTATCCTAACTGTGGCTCCTTGATATTTGAATCATTTCTTTCTCACTGATTGCATTATTTTCTCCTTGACCTGATAATTCTAGAATTTGGCTACAATATTCCTTGGAGTTTTAATTTTGGAATCTCAGGAGGTGTTCAAAGGATTCTTGAATGAGTCTTTTACCCTCTGGTTCTAGCAAATTAAGGGAGTTTTTGTTGATAATTTCTTCAAATATGCTGTCCAGGCTTTTTTAAATTGTGGCTTTTAGGTAGTCCAACAATGTTTAAGTGATTTCTCCTGGATCTAATTTTCAGGTCAGTTGTTTTTCCAATGAGGCATTTTATATTTTATTCTATCTCCTTCTTTCTTCTGATTTTGTTTAAGTGATTCTTGATATCTCATGAAATCATTAGCTTCCAATTCTATTTTAGGGAATTTTTTTCAGTTAGCTTTTGTAACTCTTTTTTCATTTGGCCAATTCTACTTTTTAAAGAATTGTTTTCTTTAATTTTTGTCCTTCCTCTCCCAAGCTGTTGGCTCTCTCTTGCATATTTCTCATGTCTACTCCCAATTTTTCTTCTTTTAAAATTCTTTTTGAGCTCTTCCAAGAAGGTGTTTTGGGCTTGAGACTAATTCATATTCCCCTTTGAGGTTGTGCTGTGCATGTAGGCATTTTGACAATGTTGTCCTCTTCTGAGTTTGTGTTTTGATCTTCCCTGTTACTATAGTAGCTTTCTATGGTCCAGGTTCTTTTTTGTTCTTGCTCATTTTTTTGGCCCATTTCATGGCTTTTAATATTGAACTCTGTTCCTGGGCCTCAGAGGGCATTGTTCTAAACTTCTTGTGCTGGGAATCAACCAAGAATCACCTACCCAGAAAAATGAAGTATAATCCTTCAGGGGAAAAATTCAATGAAATAGAGGACTTTTAAGCATTCTTGAAAATTTGACTCTCAAATACAAGACTCAAAAGCAACATAAAAAGGTAAACCAGAAAAGGAAATTATAAGGGACTTAATAAGGTTAAAATCTTTATATTCCTGCAGGGGAAGATGATATGTGTAACTCATAAGAATTTTCTCATTATTAGAGCAGATAGAAGAAATATACATAGACAGGGGGTATAGATGTGAGTTGAATATGAAGGAATGATAGCTAAAAAATACAATTAAGGTGTGAAAGGAATTTCTTGGAAGAAAGGGAAAAGGAGAAGTAGAATGGGGTAAATTTTCTCACATAAAAGAGGCAAGAAAAAACTTTAACAGTGAAAGGGAAGATAGGGGAGGTGAGGTGGGGTGAGTGAACCTTATTCTCATCAGAATTGGCTCGAAGAGGGAATAACATATACACTCAATTCGGCATAGAAATCTATCTTACCTACATGAAAATAGGAGGGGAAGGTGATAAGAGAAGTAGGGGGGAGATAGAATGGAGGACAGATAGGGGAAGGTGGTATTAAGAAGCAAAACACTTTTGAGGAGGGACAGGGTAAAAGGAGAGAAAGAATAGAATAAACATGGGGGGAATAGGATGGAGGGATATACAATTAGCAATATGAACTATGCAAAAAATTGAAGCAAGTTTCTCTGATAAAGCCCTCATTTCTCAAACATGAGAACTGTGTCAAATTTATAAAAATAAGAGCCATTCCCCAAATGATATTTGATGAAAAGATATGAATGGTTTTCAGGTGAAGTGATCAAAGCTATCTGTAGCCATATTTTTAAAAAGTGCCCTAACTCACTATTGATTGGATAAATGCAAATTAAAATAATTCTGACTATTACAGAAATGTTTTGCGTTATTACACACATATAACTTATATTGAATTGTTTACCTTCTCAATTAGGGGTGGTGGTGAGGGAAGAAGGGAGAGAATTTGGAACTCAAAGTTTTAAAAACTGATGTTAAAATTATGTTTACATGTAACTGGGGAAAAATAAAATACCAAGTAAACAAAAAAACATGTAATTTGGGAAACATAAAATATTATTTAAAAAAAGAAAACAAGTATTCACACTCAGGAGTGTAACCAGAATGGCCTTTGTTTTCTTTGAGTGACTCAGTTTACCTCATTGAGCCTCTGGATGCTGTGGCTTGCTCTTCCAGGGCAGGAAGTCCAGCGACCATGCCAGGAATCAGAACTTCCTGTGTGATGAGTCATGGGGCTGGCTGAGGGGAGGTGTTAGCTCCAGAGCCATGCCCTATTGGGTGTTAACCTGGTCTACGCTAGGGGGGTGGGCCAGCTCAAGAACCAATTGGCTCTGGTCATTCAGGTGGCACTTGATGATGTCAAGGACTCTATAAGAGGGGAGAGGACAGCTTGAAGAGCTCTCTTTCCTTTTCCGGTCGGTGTGGGAGCAGCGGCAAGCAAGTGTGACTCTGGGCCAGCCCTTGCCCTCAGGCCGAGCCCAGATGTTGGTAACTATGAATTGTATTGGGTCTGTCTGTTGATATTTGTAATTTGCTTGTATTTTGGTTTTGAGGTTCGGGGTGCTGGTTTGTTTTCCCCTGAATTAAATGAATGTTTTGAACCTCAGGGTGCTGGTTTTTTCCCCTGAAGTACGTGAATGAATCTGCATTTGGTATATCTCTTGATGCTTGTCTCTTTGGTCCCCTGAACTAACTGAATGCTGGTGTTTTCCCCTGAACTAAATGAATGTTGTCTGTATGCTAACCGAATGCTGGATTAAAGTAAGCTGGTCAACCCCTTCACTGTGCTTTCCTTGTTTAAGCAGATAAAAAGAACCTGTGCTTTCCTGGCATCCCGGCAGCCTCCTGGGCCCTGGCAGCCTCCTAAGTGCTGGCTGTGGGGGCGGGGATCTTATGCCCAAACAGAAGCTGCTGGCTGGGTTGTTAAAACAAGGAGACTTGCATATGTATACTTCTAGCACAACGAAATTCAGAGCCCTGAATATTATGACTAATATCCAACTTTATATTTGCTATGCTAGAGGAAGAGGTTGGGGTTGAAGGAGGGAGACAAGCCACCTTTATCTACAAAAGCAAATCAATCACTTGTCTATATGGCCTTCTGGCAAACTGGTTGCTGTTGTATGTACAATCACCTAATTCTGTGTCTGATAAAATAGTTTAGGGATTATTCTAGAAGTTAACATTGGTATTATATTTAAGCTAATTGTCAACTGACCTGAGCGACTACAGAAAGATGAAAGAATGGATATAACTATTCTTCAGAGTGGATTGGACCATGGTAATTGCAAAAAGAAGAGAGTGATTTTTTATTGTTGTGACAGAGTAAGTAAAAAGCTGTATTGTTAAAGGATGTTTCTTCATTCAGGATTTCTCTGTGCTAAAGGAATCAGAACTCCAGGTCTTGTCTGTATTTATTTCTTTACTAAAGAAAATGATCTTCTGTCTCAGGAAGAAAGAATAAACTTGTCCGAAATGAATGGAAACCCAATATATTTGGAGAATTGACAACAGAGCATCTAGTTTCCCTGAAAGAATAGCCAGGCTTGGGCAGTCTCCCAATAATAGATATTCAAATCCAGCCTCAGCAGGTTATTAGGTCTTATTATTGTATTATTATTATTATATAGGTATTATTAGGTATACATGAATCTGTGAAAATTATTTGATCTCTGGCTACCTCAGTTTCTTCATCTGTAAAATGGGAATATACTAGCATCTATCTACCTCTCATGGTTGAGGAGAAAATGAGACAATATTTGTATAGTGCTTTGCAAACATTTGTGTTCCATAATAATAGCTATTATTATTATATACCACTTTAATAAATGCAAAATACACTACACGCATTGTCTCATTTGAGTCTCACAAAAATGCACCAAGGTAACTATTAGGTATTATTATTCCCATTTTACAGATGAGGAACCTGAGCCTTGGATAAATTAAGTAACTTATAGCCACTCTAACACTTATAGCCACTTTAACAATAGTTAAAAAGTATTAGAAGGAGAATGTGAACCAGTATTCCTGATTCCAAATCCACCATCCTATCCACTAAGGTCTCTACCTTACTCTACACTATCCACTAAGGCCTCTAGAGAGAACTGAAAGAATTTAAGAATATGGTTGCTGATGACCTATGAAAAACTGGGGAGAAAAGATAAAATACCATAGTACTAGTTGATGAGTTGAGGTTGTTCAAACTTTCAAATTTTAGCCCAATACAAGTGATATACACATATATATATATGTATATATTGGGAAGATGGAAAAGAGAATGGGTGCATAAGGGAAGAGTAAATGAACATGGCTGAGTGACAATGAAAGAGAACTACCTGACTCTGCTTTTAGCTCTGACCCAAGGAAAATTGTGTGTGGGGAGTCTGGGTTCCTTGCCTCATGCCTCACTCCTCCATCCCAAATCGAAAGCAGCAAGAAGAGCAGTCATGAGAAAATACTAATTAGAGTTCATCTCAAGCTACTAATGTAAATTCGGCATTTTCTGAGCATGGTTTGTTTTAGAGAAAGAGTGCCCAGAGGAGCATAGGCAAGTATGACTTCAAGCGACAGGATTATGAGAATATTCCATATGACGTTAACCCAGAAAAGATTTGGGGAGAAGTGATAGTTACCTTGAAAGTACTTGAAAGATTGTTATGTGCATAGATGGTGGCTGGAAAGCAGGGACTAGCGTGAGCTCCCTGCTGAGCCCCTCCAAAAATCTATAAAAAATGGCTCTGAACCAATTCTAGAACTGCAGAACCCAGAAAATAGCAGAGGGAAGCAGGGATACAGCCCAGGACAGCCTGGATGGTCTCTGGGTGAGGTCTATCCCACATGGAGCTGGGAGCAGAGGGGAGCCGAGGGGAGCCGAGCCCAGACTGGGCGGCTCCGACCAACCAGACCAGAAGCCGGGTGGAGTGTGTCCTAGAGCCCTGAATCAGTGAGCTGCAGCAGTTACCAGACTTCTCAACCCACAAACACCAAGGAAAACACAGAAGGTTAGTGGGAAAAGCTGCAGCAGTGGAAGGAGTTCGAGGTTCGGCTACTGCCCCAGGGCAGAGGAGGTGGGGAAGCTACGGAACTAGAGCTGCAGTTGCTTCTGGCCCCAGGCCCACCTGGTGGGAGGAATTAAATGGTGGATCAGAGCAGGAGTGAAGAGCCTGCTGAAGATCTAAGTGCAGTCCAGGTTGGGGGTTCTTAGGGAAGGAGGAGTGCTGGTGTGGCAGAGCTGGCGCATCCCCCCAGGCTTGGAACATAGTTCTCTTAACTCTATAAACACTGAAAAACTCAAGGATCAAGTTAGTTGACTGGGAATATGGCCAGGCAGTGAAAACACACCCAGATTCAGTCTCAGACTCTGGAATCTTTCCTTGGTGAGAAAGAAGACCAAAACATACAGCCAGAAGAAGTCAACAAAGTCAAAGAGCCTACAACAAAAGCTTCCAAGAAAAACATTAACTGGTCTCAGGCCATGGAAGAGCTCAAAAAGGATTTGGAAAAGCAAGTTGGAGAAGTAGAGGAAAAATTGGGAAGAGAAATGAGAAGGATGTGAGAAAACCATGAAAAACAAGTCAATGACTTCCTAAAGGAGACCGAAAAAAATACTGAAAAATATACTGAAGAAAACAACATGTAAAAAATAGACTAACTCAAATGGCAAAAGAGCTACAAGAAGCCAATTGGGAGAAGAATGCCTTGAAAGGCAGAATTAGCCAAATGAAAAAGGAGGTTCAAAAGACCACCGAAAGAAAATACTACTTTAAAAATTAGACTGGAGGAAGTGGAAGCTAGTGACTTGATGAGAAATCAAGATATTATAAAACAGAACCAAAGGAATGAAAAAATGGAAGACAATGTGAAATGTCTCATTGAAAAAACTGCTGACCTGGAAAATAGATCCAGGAGAGATAATTTAAAAATTATTGGACTACCTGAGAGCCATGATTAAAAAATGAGCCTAGATATCATCTTTCAAGAAATTATCAAGGAGAACTGCCCTGATATTCTAGAGCCACAGGGCAAAATAGAAATTGAAAGAATCCACCAATCATCTCCTCAAATAGATCCCAAAAAGATATCTCCTAGGAATATTGTCGCCAAATTCCAGAGCTCCCAGATCAAGGAGAAAATACTGCAAGCAGCCAGAAAGAAACAATTTGAGTACTGTGGAAACACAATCAGAATAATCCAAGATCTAGCAGCTTCTACATTAAGAGATTGAAGGGCTTGGAATATGATATTCTGGAGGTTAATTGAGCTAGGTTTAAAACCAAGAATCACCTACCCAGCAAAACTGAGTATCATGCTCCAAGGCAAAATATGGATTTTTAATAAAATAGAGGACTTTCAAGCTTTCTCAGTGAAAAGACCAGAGCTGAATAGAAAATTTGACTTTCAAACACAAGAATCAAGAGAAGCATGAAAAGGTAATCAAGAAAAAGAACAAGAAAAAGAAATTGCAAGGGACTTACTAAAGTTGAACTGTTTTGTTTACATTCCTACATGGAAAGATAATGTGTATGATTCATGAGACCTCAGTATTAGGGTAGCTGAAGGGAATATGCATATATATATATGTTTATGTATATATATGTATATGTGAGTGCGTATGTATGTATATATGTATGTGTGTGTGTATATATATATACATATATATACACACACACACACATATATATATATATATATATATATATAGAGAGAGAGAGAGAGAGAGAGAGAGAGAGAGCGAGAGAGAGAGAGAGTGGGCAAGGGTGAGTTGAAGATGAAGGGAAGATATCTAAAAGAAATAAAATCAAATTAAGGAATGAGAGAGGAATATATTGAGAGAGGGAGATAGGGAGAGATAAAATGGGGTAAATTATCTCGCATAAAAGTGGCAAGAAAAAGCAGTTCTGTAGGAAGAGAACAGAAGGCAGGTGAGGGAGAATGAGCGAATCTTGCTCTCATCAAATTTGCCCTTTGGAGGGAATACCATACATATTCATTTGGGTATCTTACCCCACAAGAAAAAAGGAGGAAGATAAAAAAGGGGGGATGATAGAAGGGAGGGCAGATGGGGGTGGAGGTAATCAAAAACAAACACTTTCGAAAGGGGACAGGGTCAAGGGAGAAAATTCAATAAAGGGGGATAGGTTAGGAAGGAGCAAAATATAGTTAGTCTTTCACAACATGAGTATTGTGGAAGGGTTATACATAATGATACACATGTGGCCTATGTTGAATTGCTTGACTTCTTAGGGAGGGTGGGTGGGAAGGGAAGAGGGGAGAGAATTTGGAACTCAAAGTTTTAAAAACAGATGTTCAAAAACAACAAAAAAAAAGTTTTTGCATGCAACTAGAAAATAAGATACACAGGCAATGGGGCATAGAAATTTATCGTGCCCTACAAGAAAGGTAGGGAAAAGGGGATGGGAGGGGAGTGGGGTGACAGAAGGGAGGGGTGACTGGGGAACAGGGCAACCAGAATATATGTCATCTTGGAGTGGGGGGGAGGGTAGAAATGGAGAGAAAATTTGTAATTCAAACTCTTGTGAAAATCAATGCTGAAAACTAAATAAATAAAAAAAGAAAAAGAAAAAAAAAAAGATTGTTATGTGCAAAAGGGATTAGACTTATTCTGCTTGACTCCAGAGGGCAAGTAACCTGGAGCAACAGGTAGAAGTAGCAGCTAGGAAAAGTTCAATTAGATTGATATTAAATTACAAATTACATTTGATTACAATGGTTAGAAACCTTTTCAAAAGTGCTCCTGGACAAAAATGAAATAGCCTGCTTTGGGAGATAGCTAACTCCTCATAGCCAGAAGTCTGCAACTGGAATCTGGATGGCCATTTATCAGGAATGTGGTAGAGGGAATTCCTAGTGAAGTATAGGCTGACCCAGTAATGTCTAGGATCCCTTCCAGCTCTGAGCTTCTGTGATGTTTTCATGCCATGACATCTAATATCCAAACTCAGTGATTTATCTCAGGCTTCATGTTTAGCTACTACTAAGTACCAGTTAATCTCCATAGTGATGACTAAATAGATGGCAATCCTCTGGATAGTAGATTATAGATTCAGTGACATTTACAGATGTGGATTGTGAATATTATGATTCTATTCTAAAAACTGTATGCAACAACTACTTAGAATCATTTTAATATTTGAAGTAGTTGAATATGAAATATGAAATAGAACAAAATATACAAAGATGGGGATAGGGAATAGACCTGTGATGATGATAATGACGTCAATTTGAATTAAAGAGGACTACCGAAGTAGTAACAAAAAATAGTCTTTTAATTGAGGCAAAGGGCTTGTAATCCAGGATCCCCACAGAGTACCAAGGTCCAAGAATGCCCAAGAGAGGCACAGTATGGCAGGGTTAAATACATTTCAACAGAGAGGGAGTCTGATGGGATTCACAGCTTTAAAAAGCTGTTAGGTAAGTTGTCTTGCATAACAACCTAAAGTCCATAGAGAAGGCTAGGAAGGCTTTGGAATGGTCACATCTGGTCAGAATGAGGGCTCTTCTTCCCCACCCCACCCCCCTTTTCTTTTTTATTAACTGGTTTCAATAATCCTTTGTAAACTGATTTCCATCACCCTCAGACAAATCTTGGCTCTGGGATCAGGCAAGGTCAGCTTATATTCAGCTGCATTCAACATGATAATGATGACAATGAAGACAATAAAATGATAATGAACTATCATTTTTATAGCACATTAAGGTTTGCAAAAATCCTCATCCAAAGCATGCACTCTAATCATAGGTGTGCCTCAGCATCCTGTCCTGGGCCTCCTTGTCTTCTGCCTCTATACCATTTTACTTACTGCTTTCATCATCTCCCATCTATTTAATTAGCATTTCTGCTGATTGTTCTCAAATCCGCCTTTCCTTCCCCACTCTCTCTGCTGACCTCCAATCTCTCATCTCCAACTGCCTTTCAGATGTCTCAAATTGGATGTTCAGTAAACATCTTAAGCTAAACATGATCAAAACTGAATGATTTATCTTTCTCCCTAACCCCTCCTCCTGTCCTATTTTTCCTCATTATAGATGGCAGCATCTTTCTTGTCCCTTGGGCTCACATTTTATGGGTTATCCTTGACTTTTCACTATTGCTTACCCCATACCTAAGTTGCTGCCAAGGCTTGTCATTTCTTCTATGTAATATCTCCAAAAATGCCCCCCTTCTGCTACTCTGATACTGCCTAGTGCAAGCCCTCATCACTTCAGGCACAGACTCTCCCCCATTCTAATCTATTCTCCATTCTGCCACCAAGGTGATTTTCTTAAAGTGCAGGTAAAACAATGTCATTCTCCTATCAATAAACTTAAGTAGCTATCTGTTACCTCTAGGATCAAATACAAAATGTCTTGATTGCAAAGTCCTTTATAACTTACCCCCTTCTACCTTTCTACCTTCATTACATCTTTCTCTCTGCCAGGAATTCTTCAAGCCAGTGACACTGGCCTCTTGGTTGTTTCATGAAGTAGATATTCCCATTTCTTGGCACCTTGGCATTTTTTCTTCCTGTCCTCTGGGCCTGGGATGCTCTCCCTCCTCAACTCCACCTTCTGACTTCCCTAGCTTCCTTTAAGTTCCAACTGAAATCCATACTTTTGAGTTGGCTGCTCTATATCTGGCCACTGGACCCAGATGGCTCTGGAGGAGAAAGTGAAGCTGGCAACTTTGTACAGCTCTACCTAACGTAAATCCAATTCACTTGCAAGTCATAGTATCACCTTCTTGATGTCATGGTCTTCTTAGAGAATGAAGGACGAAAAACAACCTCTGTGAGTAGTAGGAGCTGCCCCACTGGGAACCCAACTAGAACTGACCAGTTGGGCAACATAGCCTTTCCTTCCTTCCTTCCTTCCTTCCTTCCTTCCTTCCTTCCTTCCTTCCTTCCTTCTTTCCTTCCTTCCTTCCTTCCTTTCTTTCTTCCTTCCTTCCTTCCTTCCTTCTTTCTTTCCTTTCCCCCCTCCCTCCCTGTAGGTTCTCTGTCCCCAAATTTTGATCCCTGAAACCTCACAAGATATCTTGGGGATCACCAGCTAGATTTCTTTCTTAAGTACCATGCCTTAAACACAAATCACTCTGATTCTCATTGATTGGCCAAGAATAGGTCCCAGGCCAAGTCCAATTTGGTCATTGTTTGGGCCCTGATTGGTCCAGAGTGAATGTAAATAGCAATTCTTTCTGTTTGGTCCAGAAACTCTGAGAGTCTTCCCCTCCCAGATTGATTTTTTTAAAGTAAGTAAAAGAAGCCTTTCTTTGCCTCTTTTCTTACCAAGTCTTAATCACTGAATGGGAGCTGCATCAGTCAAACTGAGACCTGTTAAAAAGGCCAAGGTCCCCCACTGCATCCAGGGCTATCTCTAGTCACCCTAATCTATATCTGGTCTCTGGACCCAGATGGCTCTGGAGGAGAAAGTGAGTCTGGTGATTTTGCATAGCCCTCCCTCACTTAAATCCAATTCACTTGCATGTCATGGCATCACTTCCCTGACGTCATGGTCCTCTTTGAGAATGAAGGACATACAACAATAACAAAATCCATCTTTACTAGAAGCCTTTCTAAACTCTTCTTAATTCTAGCTCCTTCCCTCTGTAAATTATTTCCTATTTATCTATATTGTGTATCTTGTTTTTTTTATGTTAGTTTAGTATCTTGTCCATAGCATCTACTTAATTAACATTTGTCAAAGTAAACAATATATTTTACTGAATATGTTTTACTTTATATTTAAAGTACAGGTGATTTTTTTCCAAAACACGTTGTTTCCTACATTTGATTGTAAGCTCCTTGAGGGCAAGAATTTTTTTTTTTTTTGCCTCTCTTTGTATTCCCTCTTAGCAATGTTTGGCACATAGAAGTCACTTAATAAATGTTTATTGATTGATTTATTGATAGGGAACTCTCAGGTGAGGAAACCCTCTACCAATATAAGTTGGTACCTTCCATAGAACTTTAATCATAAAGTTTCCTAGAGCAATGAGAGATTAAGTTGTTTGTCCAGGTTCACACAGCCATTGTGTGTCAGAGGTGGAACTTGAACCGAGGTCTTCCTGAATTTGAAGCCTGCTCTCTCTCTATAACTTCCTACTACTGCTTCAGAAATGGCCAAAAGGATGCCCAAAATACTATGTATTGACAGTATTCACATTTGTTTATTTGCCAATTAGTAAGATTTCACATTTTAGTTAATTAGTTCTAAAATATGGTCTCAGAAATTAGTTGAGTCAACCTCTTAATCAAATCCTCTTCATATTCTGTCTGGATATACATACATGCAAAATATACATATATATTTGTATGTATGTATGTATATGCTTGCATGTATTTATGTGTATGTGGGTATAATTGAACCTGGGTTCAAGTCCTGCCTTTGACTTATGCTTACTGTTTTACTATCAACATATCATTTAACATTTCTGTGATCTATTTAACTCTCTAAGACTAGAAGATGCAGAGAAGGTGTCAACATGGATCAAATAGAGATTGTTCCTCATGAAGAGTTCCCTGTATCAATGAAATTACAGAAATTTATCTATCCATGCCTCTCTCTGCACCTGTCTGTCTATCTATCTGTTGATCTACCCACACATCTATCTACACCTCTCTCTCTCTCTCTCTCTCACTCTCTCTTTCTCTCTCTCTCTCTCTCTCTCTCTCTCTCTCTCTCTCTCTCTCTCTCTCTCCCCCTCCATCTATCTATCTATCTATCTATACATTGGGCTCGCTCTTGTCTATCTATCTTTCTATAGTTTGACAAGCATTAGTTCTACTCACTAACAACAGCAATATGTTTCCCTGTATAAAAAGGGAGATAGCACAGTGTAGTGAAAAGAGCACTGGGTCTGGAGTCTGAGGACTTGTGTTAAGAGCTCATCTCTACTATTTGCTTTTTATATGATGTTGGGTATGTCTCTCAACCTTTCTGGGCCTTGGTTTCCTTATCTGTAAAGAGAATATTACTTAAATACAAAATAAAATACATTCAGTAAAATACATTATTTAATTTGACAAACGTTAGTAAAGAAGCTTCTAGGTACAAGATACTACACTAAGTGCTGAGACTAACGGGACTTTTAAAAATTCTCAGTTTGATGACTAGATTAGTATTCTGAAATAAGAAGAAACAGTAGAAAGGAGCCAAACTACAGATAAAGCTACTAGAATAAGAATTTTTACACAGTTACCATGCATAAAGTAAGTGGTGATATGAGGTTTATGAGCAGGGGAATAACGTGACCAGATAAATATATTGGAAAGATTATTTTGGCAATGGAATAAAGAATGTATTGGAAAGGGGGAAAACTGAAGGGAAGAAACAAGTTAGAAGACTATTACATTTGTTCAAATGGGTGACAAGGAGGACCTGAAATAGTGGAAAGTGGGGAATAGATGGAAGAGATGTGTAGAAGGTCACAGCCTCAATGGGACATGACAATCAATTGAATCTGAGATGTGATGAGAGGGTGGAGAGTAAAAGATGAGGAGGTTTTGAAGCTTACTAGAGGAAATATGTTACTATCAGTAGGGAACATTATGAAGAAGGGTTAGATGTTTGTGGGTAGAAGAAAATGATGAGATCAGTCATATAAAATCCATAGCAGAACTTTTCATTAAAGAAAATGAAATGACAGTCAACAAAATTGGTTCTGTCACACCATCATTTCTGGCTTTAACTAAAAACATAGTCACAATAATCTCATTGAAATACTGGGTCAGGAAAGTGCATATATAAAATGCATGCATAGACAGCTATAATTAATAAAGCACTTATCACCAACTTCAAAAGGGCTCTTTTAGAATTCATCATAACACATGTAAAAGTCAATGAATAAATGGAACAGTGTAGTGAGTGTTATGATTTATTTCTGTTATTTTCTGAAAGGCAAAAATGTGCAACTTTTTCCAAAGACAAATCAGTCCTCTACTGAAAGGAAAATACATTTTAACTAAATACATTCAAAAAGAAAATGTGAATACATTCAATGTATCTATAATTATGCCTATGTTCCTGAGCTTCATTGAGTAGGAAAAGACATAGTGATATCTCCTGGGATAATTCATTCCAAAGTAATCAATTGAGGGTTGGGGTGTCCTTTCATATTGACTCCATAAAAAGTATGTATAATCACATAGATTTGATTTAGTTTCCAAGATGGCCATGGGGAAGTTCATAATAATAGATGAATAGTGGATGGAATGCTGCCATATTTTGATTGTGTAAATTAAAAATTGTGCAGGAGAGTTATTAAGCAATTTTTTATGATGCTAATGTTTAATACCATAAGGCTAATTTTCTTTCCTGTGTTTTGAGTAATCAATGCTACTTTCATACAATTTTAAAGCCTCTTGTTTAAACTGTAATGAAACTGGTTCATCATAAAAAAAAATTAGAGTAATAGATCTCTAGTCATGGGGAAGGTAAATAGAAAGATTAATTAATAAAAACATATTGCTACACATACAGCTAAAAATAGGTTTGATTTTTACTGTGTCTACATCACAATAAAGAATAACTTGGTGTGAAAGATAAGATAAGGTGTTAGCATAGTGTCTGCCAAACAGTAGATTCTTAAATGCTTGTTGATTGATTGGTTGTTAGATTTTAGAGAGTTAGATTTTAAGCGTGAGAACCTGGGTTCAAATCCTGTCTTTATTAATTGCTATCTTTGAGACTTTGTAAATTTCTTCATCTGTATCACAAGGGGACTGATTAAATGATTTCAAATTTTCCTGCCTTTCAGACAATTGGAGCTTCTAAAATTATCTTGACTTATTAGTCGTACCATTCTTATGGCATCATTGATTGGCTGTTGTTCTTCATGCTGTAAGAGGACCAAAATGATATCACTACATGGGGTCAAGGTACAGTGTGGCCTACTGTGGCTGATCAGACCAATTCAAGCTCAGGAAGGCTCTATCCCAGGTCTGACACAAATAGTCCATATGACATTTGGAGTGGAAATGTCTCTAAAGTTGCACATCTCACATTTCTTTTGAGCTACTGCAATTCTTTTTTAAATGTCATTTTATTTTTCCCCAAATTCATGTTAAAACAATTAAAAAGGCAGGGACGGAGCCAAGATGGCAGCTGGAAAGCAGGGACTTGCGTGAGCTCCCCGCCAGGTCCTTCCAAAAACCTATAAAAAATGGCTCTGAACAAATTCTAGAACTGCAGAACCCACAAAATAGCAGAGGGAAGCAGGGATCCAGCCCAGGACAGCCTGGATGGTCACTGGATGAGGTCTATCATGCACAGAGAAGAGGGGAGCAGAGCTAAGCGTGGGCAGTGGCAGAACCAACCAGACCAGGAGCTGAGCTGAACAGGCCCTAGCACCCTGAATCAGTGAGCTGTGGCAGTTACCAGACTTCTCAACCCACAAACACCAAAGACAAGAGTGGGAAAAGCTGCGGGGGACAGAGTTCAAGGTACAGCCACCACCCCAGGGGCAGCAGGGGTAGTGCAGCTACAGAACTACAGCTGCAGTTGCTTCAGGCCCCAGGCCCACCTGGTGGGAGGAATTAAGTGGCAGATCAGAGCAGGAGTGAAGAGCCTGCTGAAGATTTGCATCAGGTCCAGGTTGGGGGTTCTTGGGGAAGGAGGAGTGCTGTTGTGGCAAAGCTGGCTGTATAGAAATAGCTCTAAAATCAATGGCACATCCCCTCAAGCTTGGAACAAAGTACTCTTTGCTCTACAAGCCATCATACCTGACGAAAAACTCAAGGGTTAAGTAAGTTGGCTGGGAACATGGCCAGGCAGTGAAAACACACTCACATTCAGTCTCAGACTTTGGAATCTTTCTTTGGTGACAAAGAAGACCAAAACATACAGCCAGAAGAAGTCAACAAAATCAAAGAGCCTACATCAAAAGCCTTCAAGAAAACCATGGACTGCTCTCAGGCCATGGAAGAGCTCAAACAGGAGTTGGAAAAGCAAGTTAGAGAAGTAGAGGAAAAATTGGGATGAGAAATGAGAATGATGCAAGAAAACCATGAAAAACAAGTCAATGACTTCCTAAAGGAGACCCAAAAAAACACTGAAAAAAATATTGAAGAAAACAACACCTTAAAAAATAGACTAACTCAAATGGCAAAAGAGCTCCAAAAAGCCAACGAGGAGAAGAATGTCTTGAAAGGCAGAATTAGCCAAATGGAAAGGGAGGTCCAAAAGACCACTGAAGAAAATACTACCTTAAAAATTAGATTGGAGCAAGTGGAAGCTAGTGACTTGATGAAAAATCAAGATATTATAAAACAGAACCAAAGGAATGAAAAAGTGGAAGTAAATGTGAAATACCTCATTGCAAAAACCACTGACCTGGAAAATAGATCCAGGAGAGATAATTTAAAAATTAATGGACTACCTGAAAGCCATGATCCAAAAAAGAGCCCAGATATCATCTTTCAAGAAATTATCAAGGAGAACTGCCCTGATATTCTACAGCCACAGGGCAAAATAGAAATTGAAAGAATCCACAGATCACCTCCTCAAAAAGATTCCCAAAAGAAAACTCCTAGGAACATTGTCGCCAAATTCCAGAGCTCCCAGGTCAAGGAGAAAATACCACAAGCAGCCAGAAAGAAACAATTTGAGTATTGTGGAAAAATAATCAGGATAATACAGGATCTAGCAGCTTCCACGTTAAGGGATCGAAGGGTTTGGAATATGATATTCTGGAGGTCAATGGAGCTAGGATTAAAACCTAGAATCACCTACCCAGTAAAACTGAATATCATGCTCCAAAGCAAAACATGGATTTTCAATAAAATAGAGAACTTTCAAGCTTTCTCAGTGAAAAGACCAGAGCTGAATAGAAAGTCTGACTTTCAAATGCAAGAATCAAGAGAAGCATGAAAAGGTAAACAAGAAAGAGAAATCATAAGAGACTTACTAAAGTTGAACTGTTTTGTTTACATTCCTACATGGAAAGATGATGTGTATGATTCATGAGACCTCAGTATCGTAGTAGCTGAAAGGAATATGCATATATATACATATATATATATATATATATATATGTGTGTGTGTGTGTGTGTGTGTGTTTCTATGCATATATATGTGTGTGTGTGTCTAGGCATGTATATATGTAGGTATATATATATATATATATATATATATATATATATATATATATATATATATATATATATAGACAGAGTGCACAGGGTGATTTGAATATGAAGGGATGATATCTAAAAAAATAAAATCAAATTAAAGCATAAGAGAAGAATATATTAAGAGAGGGAGAAAGGGAGAGATAGAATGGGGTAAATTATCTTGCATAAAAGTGGCAAGAAAAAGTGGTTCTCTAGGAAGGGAAGATGGGTAGGTGAGGAGGAATGAGTAAATCTTACTCTCATTGGATTTGACCTGAGGAGGGAATACCATACACACTCAGTTGGGTATCTTACCCCACAGGAAAGAAGGAGGAAGAAGATTAAAAAGGGGGGATGATAGAAGGGAGAGCAGACAGGGGGAGGAGGTAATCAAAAACAAACACTTTCAAAAAGGGACAGGGTCAGGGGAGAAAATTCAATAAATGGGGATAGGTTAGGAAGGAGCAAAACATAGTTAATCCTTCACAACATGAATATTGTGGAAGGGTTTTACATAATGATACACATGTGGCCTATGTTGAATTGCTTGCCTTCTTAGGGAGGGTGGGTGGGAAGGGAAGAGGGAAGAGAATTTGGAACTCAACATTTTAAAAACAGACGCTCAAAAACAACAACAACAAAAAAGTTTTTGCATGCAACTAGGAAATAAGATACACAGGCAATGGGGAGTAAAAATTTATCTTGCCCTACAAGAGAAGAAGGGAAAGGGGGATGGGAGGGGAGTGGGGTAACAGATGGGAGGGCTGACTGGGGAATGGAAGAACCAGAATATATGCCATCTTGGAGTGGGTAGGAGGGTAGAAATGGGGAGAAAATTTGTAATTCAAACTCTTTTGAAAATCAATGTTGAAAACTAAATATATTAAATAAATTAAATATATTAAAAAAATTAAAATTTTTTTTGAAGTTTTGAGTTCCAAATTCTTTTCTTCCCTTCCTCCTTCCCTTCTCTCACCTCTCCCTGAGATGGTAAGTGATTCAACATAGGTTATAATGCATATACAGACACATAAATCATAGAAAAGATTCCTATATTATTCATGTTGTACAAAAAAAATAAAAATAGTATGCTTCTGTCTATATTCGGACAACATCAGTTCTTTCTCTGGAGGTAGATAGCTGTAACGAAAATCTGCTGGCACTTGTTGTAGGGGTGTAAGACCCACCCACCAACATCTAGCACACAGAAAGCTGACAACACAGGTTCTTTGATGTGCTTTACTAAGGAGAGTAACTTTAAGGGATTAACAATCTCATTTTAACTAAACATACATATATCATTCACTTAGTCTAGGAGGAAAAGCCAACAACCTGAACCTCAGAGGAAACACAAACAAATTACAAACATACAGTATAAGCAGACCAAATACAAATCAACATCTGGGTTAGCAAAGCTGTGGGGCAGTTACAGCTTGCCCAGAATCTCAACAGTCCTTCCATGAGTGTGCCCCAAAAGTCACACTTCAAGTTCCCCTCAATTATATCCTGTTCAGAGCCCTGAGGGCTAGGTGTGTGAAAGTTCCCCATCCCCTGTGTCACATCGTATACAAGTCAATGGCTCCTGATTATCTTAATGCTGAGAAATAGCTGAGAAGCATTCCAAGACAAACACAGCAAAAAGGTTTCCTACCCATTCAAATAAAAGGGACACTTGATAGTCTTAGCATTCCAAAGGGGAAGAACAGGGAAAAGTCTGATTGCCTTAACAATAGCATGTTTCATCATGAGTCTTTTGGAACTATTTTGGATCATTGTATTGCTGAGAATAGCTAAGTCATTCACTGTTCTTCATTGTACAATATTGCTGTTGATGTCTATAGTGTTCTACTGGTTATGCTCACTTCACTTTACATCAGTTCATGTAAGTCTTTCCAAGGTTTTTTGAAATCCATCTGCTCATCATTTAAAAAAAAACAGACTTATTTATTTTTAGTTTTCAATATTCATTTCTACAAGATTTTGAGTTACAAATTTTCTCCCCATCTCTCCCCTCCCACACTCCAAGATGGCATGTGTTCTGATTACCCCTTCCCCTACTCTGCCCTCCCTTCTGTCACTCCATGTCCCCCTCTTATCCCCTTTCCCCTTACTATCTTGTAAGGCAAGACAGATTTCTATACCCCATTGCCTGGATATCTTATTCTCCAGTTACATGTGAAAAGAATTTTTAACATTCGTTTTTAAAACTTTGAGTTCCAAATTCTCTCCCTTTTTCCCTCCCCACCCACCCTCATTTAGAAGGCAAGCAATTCATTATAGGTTATACATGTGTAGTTATGCAAAACGCTTCCATAAGTGTCATATTGTGAAAGACTAACTATATTTCCCTCCCTCCTATCCTGTCCCCTATTTATTCTATTCTCTCTTTTGACCTTATCCCTTTTCAAAAGTGTTTGCTTCTGACAAGCCCCTCCCCAATGTGCCCTCCTTTCTATCATCCTCCTCTCTTATCCCCTTCCCCCCTACTTTACTGTAGGGTAAGATAACCAATTGAGTATGTATGTCATTTCTGCCTTAAGCCAAATTCAATGAGAGTAAGGTTCACTTATTCCCTTTTACTCCTCCCCTCTTCCCCTCCATTGTAAAAGCTTTTTTTTTGCCTCTTTAATGTGAGATAATTTACCCTATTCTATCTCTCCCTTTCTCCTTCTGGCAATATATTCCTCTCTCTCACCCCTTAATTTTATTTTTAGATATCATCCCTTCATATTCAACTCACCCTTCTGTAAATATATATTCCCTCCAACTACCTTAATACTGAGAAAGATCTCATGAATTACAAATATCATCTTTCCATGTAAGAATGTAAACAGTTCAACTTTAGTAAGTCCCTTATGATTTTTCTTTCTTGTTTACCTTTTCATGCTTCTCTTGATTCTTGCATTTGAAAGTCAAATTTTCTATTCAGCTCTGATCTTTTCATCAAGAATGATTGAAAGTCCTCTATTTCATTGAATATCCCTTTTTGCCCCTTAAGCATTATACTCAGTTTTGCTGGGTCGGTGATTCTTGGTTTTAACCTTAGCTCCTTTGACCTCTGCAATATCATATTCCAAGCCTTCTGATCCCTTAGTGTAGAGGCTGCTAGGTTTTGTATTATCCTGATTGTGTTTCCACAATGCTCAAATTGTTTCTTTCTAGCTGCTTGCAATATTTTTTTCCTTGACCTGGGAACTCTTGAATTTGGCAACAATACTCCTAGGAGTTTTCTTTTTGGGATCTTTTTTAAGAGGCAAAAGGTGGATTCTTTCAATTCCTGTTTTACTGTCTGATTCTAGAATATCAGGGCAGTTTTCCTTGATAATTTCTTGAAAGATGATGTCTAGGCTCTTTTTTGTGATCATGGTTTTCAGGTAGTCCAATAATTTTTAAATTATCTCTTCTGGATGTATTCTCTAGTTCATTGGTTTTTCTAATGAGATATTTTACATTGTCTTTTATTTTTTCATTCTTTTGGCTCTGTTTCATAGTTTCTTGATTTCTCATGAAGTCATTAGCTTCCATTTGCTCCATTCTAATTTTCAAGGAATTGTTTTCTTCAGTAAGCTTTTGAACCTCCTTTTACATTTGGCCCATACTGTTTTTTAAGGCATTCTTCTCCTCATCAGCTTTTTGGAGCTCATTTGCCATTTGGGTTAGTCTATTTTTAAGGTGTTATTTTCTTCACTATTTTTTTTGTCTTCTTTAGCAAGCTGTTGACTTGTTTTTCAGGATTTTCTTGCTTCACTCTCATTTCTCTTCCCATTTTTTCCCCTCTACTCTTCTTACTTGATTTTCAAACTTCTTTTTGAGCTCATCCATGGCCTGAGACCAATTCATATTTTTCTTGGAGGCTTTTGATGTAGGAGCTTTGACTTTGTTGTCTTCTTCTGGTTGTATGTTTTAATCTTCGACGTCACTTAAGTAAGATTCTATAGTCTCAGCTTTTTCATGCTATTTGCTTACTTTCCCAGCCAAGTACTTGACTTTCTAACTCTTTGATAAGGTAGGACTCTGCTTCGAGTGAACAGGGTGTCTTGTCTCAGACTTCCAGTGTTTTGTGCAGCTGTTTTCAGAGATACTTCTAGAGACCTGTAAATTTTCAGTTCTTCTAAGGTGGTATGACCAAAAGAGAGGTGTTTACTCCTTTCCTGGCCTATGCTGTGGTCTGTGAGTGACCACAAGCACTATTTTTGCCTGGGAACTGTGAGGAGGATTCCCTTTCCACCTCAGCCACAAGTTCTGCCACACCAGTGCTCCTTCTCAGCCTAGAACCACCACCCAGGACTGCACCCCAGATCCATGTAGGGCAAAGCAAGAGAATCCTGCCTCAGTACCAGCAAAGAGCCAAAAAATCCCCACAATCTGCCTCTGATTGGCCACTCTGTGGGCTGGGAACTCTGGAAGTAACTGCTGCTGCTGGTGCTACTGACACTGCTGCTGCCTCCACCCTTGCTGTCCTGGCACTTGGGCGGGATGGTGCTCCGACCTTTCCCACTGACCTTCTATGCTGTCTTTGGCATTTGTGGGTTGATCAATCTGGAAACTGCCACAGCTGCCAGTGATTCAGTCCCCTGAGGCCTGCTCCAGCCTTGTCTGTGAGGGTGTGGCCCGTGCTGGGGTGTGTTCCTCTCCTAGAACTGTGCAATAGACCTTTCATGTTCACCTTCCAGGTGGTCTTGGGCTAGAAATTTGTTCCACTCTGTCATTTTGTGCATTCTGAAGTTCTAGAATTTGTTTAAAGCCATTTAAACAGGGTTTTGGGGGAGAGCTCAAGCCAGTCCCTGCTTTTACTCCACCATCTTGGCTCTGCCCCCCTGCTCATCATTGCTTATAGCACAATCATATTCCATTACATTCATATACTACAACTTGTTTAGCCATCACCAATTGAAGGACATCCCATTGGTTTCTAATTCTTACCCACCACAAAAAGAGCTGCTATAAATGTTTTTTTTTTGTACATATATGTTCTTTCTCTCTCTTTTTTTATCTCTTTGGAATATAGACCTAGTGGTGGTTTTATTGGATCAAAGGGTATACACAGTTTTATAGCCCTTTAAGCATAGTTCCAAATGAGCTATTGCAATTCTACTTTCATTCATGTGTGTTTAAAAAGGTATTCTCAAAGGCTTTTTTGAGTGGGGGAAGGATGGGAAAGGGGAGGGGGACCAACAATAGTGATTCAAAAAATGTAGAAAAGGAAGAAGAGGATCATTGATGTCTTTTAAAATAATGTGAAGAAGTGAACAAGGAAGTCCAGAAGAAGAAAAGTCAAGCAAGCCAACTCTGAAAGTAATATATTGAATTTATTATATAACTGTTGGAAAGTAAACTGTAAATCACAGAGATTTATTTTCATGTGTTAATAAAAAGGATAATCAAGGGGAGATTTTTTTTTGGTGACACTCTCACAATTGGATTACTATCTCTAGGAGGAGCTGTTATTCCAAGGAATAAAAATTAGGTAACCCATTACAAAATGTAGTTCAAAGATGGGGAGGAGAAGTAGAACTCTTTAGAAACCAAGATCCCCCTGGAGGCATGATAACTTTTATATACATATATATATATATATATGCATATATATGTTTAAAATATCAATATCATATAATTGTCTTTTGCTAATTATGTCACCTTGTGCCTATCAACTGCTTAGTTTTCTGATCTGTAAAAATGTCAGTGAATTGAAGTGAATAGAATTAGTATCAAACTAGATATTATTTGTAAAGTGTTCAGCACAATGCCTGGTACATAGGAGACACTATATAAATAAAATGCTAATACAGTAGTGGTAGTAGTAGTAGTAATAGCAGCAGCAGCAACAGCAGTGGTACTAGCAGTGCTAATAGTGGTGGTGATGGTTCTAGTGGTGGAGTCATTCAGGTTGCAGCAGCAACAACGGGAACAGTAACTGCAGCCCTGGGACTGGTTCATTTCTCAGTTAAGTATTGTGACTAACTCATGCCTTAGGTAACTGTGTGACCAACTGTAGACTCTTAAACTCTTTGAATCTGTTTTCTGATGTTTTAAGTGAGGTATCTTAATTCATAGGATTGATGAAGCAAAAGCGCTTTGCAAACCTCAAAGTACTATAGAAATGAGAGCTAATCATGTTAGATATTTCCTTAATTCCTATCTGGCTCCAAGATTGCAAATTTTATGGATAATATGACTATGCTTCATTTGATAATGAGTTAGTCATGGAGTGGAGAAAATGGGCAGTTCTATTCTTATTCAAATGAGACAAATCTATTCCTAACATTCGGGTGAATTGCTTCTTATGAATGCTGTGCTTAAAATGGGTTATCGTGAGACTGTTTTGCACATTACTCATTACATTGGAGGCAGGCAACAATTTTGAGAGCTACTTATGAATACTTAAGAACCTCATAAAGTCTAAAGAGTATTTCCATTACAATTATTAAGATCAAGCTAACAAAAGAAAAAAAAAATATTTCACCAAATATTGTTTTCACTTACAAATGTTGCTATTGTCACTTAGGAGCATCCTATCCCTTGAGCTTGATATAGTGAGATGTTAGAGTCAACCCTAACAAGAGCCCATTGTTAAATTTTCACTGTGAGACTTTATACTACAGAAATTGACCATCCTATATGAATGCTTGATTTATTGTTTTGTTGATTGCCTAAACTTAAGAAAGTGTTAACAATGCAGATTAAAATTAAAAGGATATTTCCATTTTTTAGCACACCTTTTTATTACTCTATAAGCATTGCTTGAACTCAATAGGACCTCAGTAGAAGGCTCAGGAAATTAAGTCATCAATAGAAGGGAGGCTTGGTGACTGCAGACTAATAGCAATGCTAATATTAACTAGTATTTATATGTGCTTTGATGTTTGCAAAGTACATTATCTCATTTGAGTCTTTCAACAACCCTGGGTTCATATCTTCTGACTATGCTACCCTCATCTAATACTTGGTACTGTCATGTACTACTCTTTAAAATAACATTTTTTTAAACTTTCTCTTTGACTTTGGAGAACTGCAGCACTTTCCTCCCATTCTATCTCATCCTCTTCCATTCTTATGACTTTAATATCTAACTGATGATTCTTCTAGCACCCTATTTTCATAATTCCTTGCATACTTCAAATCATTTGACACATCTCTATTCTACTTCAGCCAATCATCAATCAGTATATTATTAAACCGCTCCACCTCTAAATCCTGAAGTCTTTAATTCCTCTGAGAGTCTTTCTCTTATACGTTTCTATCTCTCTTATTTCCTTATTTCTCCAACAACTCTTCTTTACCCCACTCATAATTATTTATTTCTCAATTTGTCCATATTTTGAGTCTACTAACTTTATTGTAATCTCTCCCCCTCGAAACAGGAAGGCAATAATAACAGCATAGATGATAATTGTCAAAATGCCTATGCAGTTCTATATGGCCAAGTATACAAGACTCCCCACATAGAAGGTAGAAGAAGTAAACCATTTATTCAGACGCCAGAAAACTATATCCCATAACCAAATGCTCAGCTTCCACAGCCAGTCAGTCTACTTCATCATAGCAGCAAGGAACCCAAAACATTCAATACAGAAAATCACAACATGAAGCCTCAACTTCCCAAAACTTCTCTGACCCCCTGCCAGGGTCTTCCCAAAACAAACTCACAGTACAGCTAAGTCAGCTTGTTCAGTTATAACAATCATGAGGGCAAGCCTTAGCAGCCACTAGCAGCCATATTCTCTTTCTCTCTCTCTCTCAGCATTTTCCGTGACATAACTTCCTTTTCCTGTCAGGAAGCTCCTCCTACCTTGTAACTTAGGCTTCCTGTGATGTAAGCAGGTCACATGACCTACTAATGGGTGGGAAAGATCTTCAAATCAAAATTGCTAATACCTCGCCCACTCTCCCCCATCTAGTCTTGGTCTTATGGCCAGACATAGTGGAACTAATAGTTCTGTGACCCATTTTGCCTGTCTCCTACTTTCTTTTCAGTTCCTTTTTATGAGTTGTCCTCTCCTGTTAGAATGAGGGTAAGGACATTCTTTTTGCTTGTATTTATATCCCCATCATTAGGCACAATAACTGTCATATACTAAGTCCTTAACAAATGTTTGCTGACTCATTGATGTATTTGTTGTATAGTGCATAGCCAGAGAACTAAAGAGTAGAGGAAATCAGGGCAGGGTGACAGTGTGTATATGGAGCTGCACCAGATCTGAAGTAAATAGGAGTAGAATCCAGATGAGGCTGGATCTATCTCTCTAGAAGTTACTCATGGCAGGGATTAATGGCAACAGAAAATGAATTCCAAAACTAGGAGAAGTCTGAGATCACTTTGAGTTCTAGTCCTGGGGGATCCACCATAAAAAAAGAAGACAGAAAATGAGTGATAGCAGAATATCAGCTATCTAAGGAGGAAGAAAAAATTAAAACTAAGCACAAGCAGATAAATCAACAAGGAAGGTATTATTAACAGAAGGAAAGATGGGCTTCAGTATATCTAAATGAGACAAAGTATCTCAGAATAAACATTGTAAGATGAAAGGAACCGAATCAACTTGATAAAGTAGGGAAGCCTATGCATTCCCAAGAGACCATGAAAGCACAGCATTTTTTTCAAAAGAAAAATATGTATCATGAAAGAAGAATTTATGGCCTGAACTGCAGAAATAATCAGCAGAATGGGGAAAAATAAATATGAATCCACTATGATGAATCTCTCCAAAGAAACAAGAGAGAAAAATTGATGCAAATAAAAGTATATAGAAGTGAAGTACAATCTGGAATAAGAAAAGCAATAGAATTAAAACAATAACATTAAATAACACATAATCTCCATACAATCAAAACATGCTACATAACTCTCACCAAAAAAAACCTGAACACCATAATGCAAGAAATAATATCAGAAACTGCCCAAGATTTCTGAACACAGAAAACGGTGTCAACTGAAAGAACTCAGACACCTTCAGAAAACAAAAGAAAACCAGGAACAAACTCAAAGATGCAATTTCAATGACATACAAGAATTTTTTTCAAGTGATCAGAAGGAAATTTAGAAATAAAATAAAGGAAATTTGAATAATACGAGACTATTCTGAATCTACCGGAAACAATAGAAGGGAATAGAAAAAATATGCTCCGACCAACAAAGGAGATCAAGTTGCAGTCCAAATGTGACATACCATGCAAACCTAAACCTAATCATCCATGGAAAATGTTGCATTTAATAAAAGGGAGGCATTTGAAGCTTTCCTCCCAAAATGACATAAGGAGAAATTCAAGTGGATCAGCAGGACTGAGTAAAATCAAGTATCTGGACAAAAACTATCAGTCAATATTAATATTATTTTAGGACTATAGAGACATATTAAGTCCCAAAGCAGTGAATCAATGCAGAGGGGAAAGATATAATGGCAAGCAAAGTGGGACTTTTTGCTGTTTTCTCTTTTGAAGTGCTTCTCAGTGCTAAGGCAATCAAATGCCTTTGATTAATTCTTGCCTTTGATTGAATCAAGCGTCTTTGATGACCTGCTTAAGTCACAAGAAAGCCTAAGTCACATGAGTTTGAGTTACATAGTTGTGATGCCCTCTGATGATGAAGAAGTGTATATATACTCTGAAGTTAGCATTTTGTTTTGGGGCTCATTCACTGGAAGAGTGTTCATGTGATTGGAGCAAATGAGACTCTGGGTAGCTGTTAAGAAGCTCCCTGGCTTTGAAAACCCGGATGTTGGTGCTTCTCTCTCTGGTAACTATGTATGTACTGCTACGGACAGATAGTTAGAAGCCCTGTCTGCTGATTTGTGTTATTTCCTCTGTTTATATAATTTCTACTTATAATTTCTGTTTGCGTTTTTTTTTTGAAGTTCAGGGTGCTTACTTTTCCCCCTGAACTAAGTGAATGATCATTTATGTTTAATTAAAGTGAGATTGTAAACCTCTTATAGTTGCTTTCCTTAGAAAAGCAGATCAAAGAACCTGTGCTACCAGCCCTCCTGTGTTCTGGTGTTATTGGCCTTACACCTCCACAGTAGCTGCTAGTAACATTGTTGTTACAAAAGGACAGATGAAATCTTTTAAATTCAGGGTTACATTTTCAAGTAGCAGTGGAAGAGGAGAACAAAGTTCAAATAGTAAGTGATCTGAGCAGAATCAGGAAGTCAATTAGTCATCACTGGGGAGTTCAGAGATGCCGATATTTTGGACATAGTCACAGAAAAATTAGAGTATTGGCAGCAGTGTGCTGGTAAATATTTAACAACTGGCTATCCAAAAATGTATTCATGACACACTTTTAAATTTAATCTGCATCATTGAAATTTTCTTCAAAACTCTATTAAATCTAAACACTCAATAAAGCAATACATCAAAGCCTTGATTTGTGGTATAGGACATTTCCAAGGTATAAATGTTCACATTGAAAATTGAATATTTTCTCTTGAGCTTTTTTGAAATGGGTCACTGAGGAACTGGGACTGAAAGATCAAAATTGGCCCAGCAGAGATATTGATTTGATACTGAAGTAGTAATTGAATTCTAGAGGTCTCCTATTCCTCCTGCCTAAGGTAAATATTGATCCTGGAAATTATACCATGGCTAAGTCTTCTGATGGGAGTAGGTAGGCTCGTTGGCTAGTGTAAGAAGAACAAAGGACTAGGCAGTCAGGCAGATCATTGCCATCTATAGAGTTTACTCACTATAATCACATACAGTGGATAGAGATCTGGCCACATAGCAGGAAGTACTAGGTTGAAATTCTGTTTCTGACACTTACTGGCTATATTGCTCTGGGAATATTGCTTAACTTCTCAGTGGACTAGAAACTCTGTAATAATATATGCCAGTCTGCAATGGTAAAAGGAGTTTCTTATGCCAATGAAATTATAAATCCAGCCCATATTTTTGTTATCCATTCATTCAGTCATATCCAACCCTTTATGACCCTATGGGCTATAACATACCAGGCCCTTCTATCTTCTACTATCTCTTGCTGTCTGTCCAAATTCATGTTTATTATTTCAATGAGACTACCTATACATCTTATCCTCCGCCCTCCCCTTTTCTTCTTGCCTTCAATCTTTCTCAGTATCAAGATCTTTTCCATTGAGTCCTGTCTTTTCAATTATCTGGCCAAAGGATTGAAGCTTCAGTGAATCATTTGAATTAATTTACTTAAGTATTGACTGATTTGATCTCCTTGCTGTTTAAGGGACTCTAAAAACTCTTTTCCAGCACCACAATTTGAAAGTGTTGATTCTGTAGTGGTCAATTTTCCTTATAGTCAAACTCTCACAGCCATACATTGTTACTGGAAAACAAAAAAAAAAAAAAAAGAAAACAAAACAAAACAAAACAACATAGCAGTGACTAAATGCACCTTTGCTGGCAAGGTGATATCTCTGCTTTTTAGTATGCTTTCCAGATTTGCCATACCTTTCCTTTCAAGAAGTAAGCATCTTTTAATTTCATGGCTGTGGTTGCCATTTGCAGCAATCTGACACTGTTTCTATTTCTTCTCCCTCTATTTGCCAGGAATTAATAAAATCAGGTGCCAAGATCTTAGTTTTTCTTTTTTTATGTTAAGCTTCAAGCCAGCTTTTACATTCTTCTCTTTCACCCTCTTCAAGAGGCTTCTTAATTCCTCTTCATTCTTTGCTATCAGTGTGGCACCATCTGCACATCTGAGATTACTGTTATTTCTACCAGCACCTTTAATTCTGTTTTTTGATTCATTCACTCTGGCATTTCATATGATGTACTCTGGATATTGTTGTTGTTTGTCCGTCATTATCAAAGAGGAACATGACATCAGGAAAGTGATTTCATGATGTGCAAGTGAATTGAATTTAAATGAGGAAAGGATATGCAAAGTCACCAGCCTCATTTTCTCCTCCAGAGGTATCTGGGTCCAGTTGCCAAATATAGATCAGGGTGACTAGAGATTGTCCTGGATTCAGTGCAACATCTTGGCCTCTTTAAGGTAAGGTCTTTAACTGGACTCACTTTGACTAAGGCAAGGATGATTCAGTGACTAAGGCTTTGTAAGAAAGAGGCAAAGAATGGCCTCTTTTACCTGGTCAAAAAAAAATCAGTCTGGAAGGAAAAGACCCTCAGTTTCTGAGGCCCAAACAGAAAGAATTGCTATTTACTTTCACTCTGAGCCAATCAGCACCCAAACAATGACCAAGTGGGGCTTGGTCTGGGACCTATTGTTGGCCAATCAATGAGAGACAGAGAGATTTGCGTTTAAAGTATGGTCTTTGAGAAAGAAATCTAGCTCATAAACCCCCTAAATATCTTGCAAGGTTTCAGAGATCAAAATTTACATTGCTTTGGGCAGAGAACCTGCAGGAAAGGAAGGAAGGAAGGAAGGAAGGAAGGAAGCAAGAAAGGAAGAAAGGAAGAAAGGAAGGAAGAAAGAAAGAAAGAAAGAAAGAAAGAGCGAGCTATGTTGCCCATCTGGCCAGTTCCAGTTGGGTCTCCAGTGGGGCAGCTCTTACTACTCAAAGAAGTTGTTGTATGTCCTTCATTCTTGAAGGGGATCATGAACATCAGGGAGGTGATGCCACGACATGTGATTGATTTGAATTTAAGTGAGGGAGGGCTGTGCAAAGTCACTAACCTCCCTTTCTCCTCCAGAGCCATCTGAGTCTAGAGCCAGATAGAGATCAGGACAATTGGAGGTGGCCCTCAGGTTGGATATAAGTTAAATAAAAAAAAAAAGAATAATTAAGGTGACAACACAGAGCCTTGTTGCACTCCTTTTAAAATCTTAAATCAATCAGTTTTTTCATGTTTGGTTGCAACTGTTGCTTTTTTGGTCCATGTGCAGGTTCCTCAGAAAACAGGTAAGATGATCTGATACTCCACTCTTTTGAGGACTTGCCACATTTGTGAACCACACAGTCAAAGGCTGATGTCATTTCTTTTTATCATTTTGGTATTGTCCATGAGGTTTTCTTGGCAAAGATACTAGAGTGGTCTGCCATTTTTCTTCTCCAGTGAATCACCTTTTGTCAGAACCCTTCACTATTGCCTGTCATCTTAGGTAAACTTATATGGCAATAACTTATAGTTTCATTGAGGTATGCAAGGTCCTCTGCCATGACAAGGCAATGATCCCTTTAATATCTATCACCTACAAAATAACTGTGAAATCCATTAAAATACAGAAAAAAATAGATTTTTTTTTTACCTTCTCAGTTGATATTATGCAAACTGAAACACAGATTGAATTTAAGGCTTATCATGAGACACTTTAGTAGTATACCAAATTTAATCAAACTCATTCAACTGTCTTCAAATTTATCATGGAACAGACAGTTGAAGCAGAGATATCCCTTAATTTAGTCTTGTGGTCTCTCTTGATGTGCAGAGTCACAGTGGAAGAAACCAAACTTGAAATTGGAAGACTGACAATATTAGGACTTTTTGTACATTAAGTTTGAGAAAACATTAAATAGGATTTGAGATTTCACATATTCTTTAAAAGTGGAAAGTGTAGGCTCTTGGCAAAACTAGGGACACACATGAATGGATTGTAGGAATAGTCAGCAGCAAAGGAAGGCATAGAGCTTGAATAGAAAAGTCTTGCAGAGAATATATCAGACAGATGACAGTGTTTAGAACAGAGGTCATAAGAGTAAGAAGGAAATGACTTTAGACAATCAAAAACTGTGTGTGTGTGTGTGTGTGTGTGTAATTTTAATCTCACTTATTTTACCTTTTGTCCTCCAAATAAAGGATTTTTCCCCTCCTGGCTTTATCTCTTAAAATGTACTATTAAAAAGTGCTCTAACAACTATTCTTCCAAAACAACATGGAAAACCATTCATTTCTCTTCTCCTCCAAGGGTAAACAAAATAATACAAACCTTTCCTGTATAGCAAGTCTCAAAGACAATTGCAAAGACTAGAAATACTCAGTAGTATTGCATTTGTGCTGTATCTTTGTATTTTTATAGCCCCTTATTACCGATTTGGATTTTTTTTTCTTTTTTAAAAAGTATAGCAATTGTTGAGTAGCATGGTACTTTTCTGTGGATTAATGAATCAATGAATGAAAATAATTCATCAAATGCTATTTGCTAAAGTACATTGTTTAGTACTTGGACTACAAATACCAAATTGAGACAGTAGGTACCTCTGGTATATTCTAGCATGTGAAGCAACATTTAAAGGGGAATGGTGGCTACTGAAAGGCCTGGGAAAGTTATATTCTAGAAGACACAATGATGATGAGTGGAATAATAGAGCAATCTATTGTAATTACTTTCCAGAGGCAATGGTAGTGATGATTTAATTGCAGTTCTTTGAGTAAAAAAATGGAAAGAGTTGGGGGACGGGGAATTTGCACTTGGTGACAGGGTAGAAAATTGCTGGAGTAAAGATAAGGGCCATATCCCAGGGAAAACAGAACCAAGTGGCTTGGATCATCATTGGTCTCCAGTGGTCTGCTTTGGAGGGTAAGGCACCTTTAGGAGTAGCAGGATGAAAAGTGCAGCATAACTTAGGTATTTTTCTTTTCACACCTCACCTTCTGTGAAAGAGGATTGGTAGTAAAGCAAACAAGGCATAGCATACAGAATATTGTGGCAAAATTGCAAAAATAAAGATTCAATTTATCTAATTGTCCTGCTAGTTAGGTCACATGTCTTAATAAATCACAGGGGTTCACTAGTACTTGTTTTTCTTCCTTGTTTCAGCCTTCCACACTGCTGTCCTGATGAAGCAATGAAGGGCCCTTTAAATCCAATGCTACTTTAAATGAAGTTGGACTTGGTTTCAGCTATGTTAATTTTCCAGTTATCTGTTCTGATGTGCCAATTTGGACTTTGGCATATACTCTGTCCCCATGTGTGATTCATCCTCATTCTGGATTTGACTTCCTATCTACCTCCCAGGGCCTTCCTACCCCATATAGTAATTCCTGGATGCTTTTGATTTTTAAAAATGGATACTTGTGAGCATTCTCTGCTCAGCTAATCTAACTAGCTTTCCCTTTCCCTCCTTGGGGAATTCACGTTTTCCCCATTGTAGGTCTGGCTGCCTGCTTCTGGACTCTATCACTGCACTTTGATCTTTGGCTTAGATGAATTTTAATAACCTGAATCCCTATCTTAGTTTTAGTATCGTCTGCCCCCAAGCTGGCCACTTACCAAAATTAACTGCAAAGCATGTTTCTCTGATCCTAAGCTTCTCTCAGGCAGTTATTTGAACCACTAATCTATCTGTAACACACCTGGTCATTGAAGACTAACCCTTGGTAACTAAGCCTATTTGCTCAGAGCTGACATTTTTGAAGTCTTGTAGACTTATGTCAATAAATCAATTCCACAGAACCTATTAGCTACATCTGATTCTTTTGTAAACATATAGATTCTTCTAGATAGCTAGAAGAATAACAAACTTTTAATCTCAGTTGTGTATATATTTAATGAATCAACAAATATTTGTTAAACACTAAACATCATCAGTAAGTTTTAGTGCTAGAAAGAAATTTAGAAACCAGGTGTATAAACCATTCATTTTATAGATTAAAAAACTGAAGCCTGGAAAGGTCAAGGAACTTGCCCAAGGTCACATCATCAGTGCTAGAGCTAACCCAATTCTGATTTAATGCCATAGTGTGTTCTACAACACCAGCTTTGTGTCCTTCACTGGTACCAGAAAACAAGTTTGCTCAATTCTTTATTCTATATATTTTTTCCTGGTGAAAATGGAGATCTAAAACATGTGGGTTTTGCCACACAGAAAAGAGAGATGGAAGAAGCTGATAAAGGCTGAAAAGTGCTATGAATAACTGTGACTAGCAGCAAAATAAAATAGTGGATAGACTACTAGATAGTCAGGAAAACCCAAGTTTAAATCCTGTCTTAACACTTCTTAGCTATGTGATTCTGGGCAAGTCACTTAACTGGTCTATTTCTTTATCTGTAAATGAGAATAATAATAGGACTTTCTTCAAAATGTTTCTTTTAGGATCAAAGTAGATAGTATATAAAGTGATATGTATACCTTAAAGCAGAATATATACATGTAACACACACACACATATACACAAATTTTTCTAATATTTTTTCAAGCTCTGGAACATAAATGGGGAAATGCCAGGGAATACATTCTCTTATTGCAGAATAATGTTGCACAATTAAATTAGAAATCCAATCCTGATAGGATGTTTTTAAACAAGCCATTTAAAAATGAATCTAAGCAAAAATTTCCAAAATAGGTGACAGTTATGGGTGACTTTTGTTTGGTCCAAATTGGCTAGTTCCTCCATCACTAATGACAAAATCATGACACTTGGTATAGCTCATCATGTTTGGAAAAGTCCCAATGCTAACATCCTAGATTTCTTGCAGCATAACTGGTAAAATGTAATGCAATCAATCAAAATATAAAGCATTCAATTCTACAGATGTGCCAATTATATATAAATAAAGATATAATCTGTTTGAGTAATAATATCAGGAGAATGTAATAATCAGACTTGGCACCCAGCAGATGGCTGATTGCCAGCATTATGTAAGCATGACTGCAACATAAATACTGTTTCCTGAGATATTTATCTGTTTGTCCAAGAGAGTGACAGAAATGGTCATATTCCACTTGAAAGTTGCCATGGATGGACAGGAAAAATGGATGAGGATTCAAGCACTGGAAAGCAATAAGATTAAATGAGATTGGTGAGATTCCATTTGGAAAGAATGTATTGGTTAAATTTCTAACAAAAATTTCTTGGTTGAAACAAACATATCTATTCTTCATTCTGAAAAAAATAGCCTGGAAAATATTTTACATAGTTAACACTCGATTATAGGTAGACATGAAGGGATGGGACCTATTGCTTGAATAATGCTCTGAAAGGATACCAACCTTATTCAAAAGTGCAATATAGGTTTAAAGAAAAGCCTGAGTGTAGGAACAATGTGTAACTATAGAAACAAAAATATACATGTAAATATGCATGTATGCTTATATGTTGTGTATATGTAAATGTCTTATAACTTTTAAAATAAATTTTATTTTCAATTAAGAAGCATTCATTTTTTTCCTCTTCCCCATTAAAAAGAAAAAAAGTAATGCATATAGATAATTCATTTCTATGTCTGTCTCATACTACACCTTAAATCTATCAACTCTCTCTCAGAAGGTGGATAACATACTTCATCATGGATCCTCCAGAATCATGTTTGGTAATTTCATTGATCAGGTTTCTCAAGTAGTTCAAAATTGTCTATCTCTACAATTTATTTGTTATTGTATGAATTGTCTTCATGGTTCTGCTCTCTTCACTCTGTATCAGTTCATATGAATGTCCCTACATTTCTATGAACCCATCACTTTGGTCATTTCTTTTAGCACAATGGTGAACAAATTGTAATAGATAAATATAATGGTAGCATTGTGTATTAAGAAAGTATACCAATAAGAGGAAATTCAGCAACCAGAGAAGAAAATATCATGGAAACTCTTTGGATGCAAATGAAGTGAAGCCCAAAATAGAAACAATATTGTCACTGAATATATTTCAGATCATGGAGACAGAAAAAGGGATCAGATTAGGATGTTATATAGCTGATTACAAACCTGAAGGGGAAAACCTTGCTATAGTCATGAGGAAAGAATTCAGTTATCCAGAAATTTGATGAGATTTCTGTTCTTGGTACATCTTAATGATCATTTCAACCTCCCCAGTGGAAGAATAAACAAGGGAATCATGTATTCTGAGCTACATCTTCACTAAGGAGGAAAAAAATGTTTTCTGAGATAGAAAGGATGGACATTTTTTGTTGTCATTCAAGAGGTCAGTGAATATTCCAATTTAAAATTTATACTAAAGAGACAGAGAAAAGCGGAAATTAGTGTAATTTGTAGCAAAGATTTTTGGAGAGAAGATTTTAAAGGTTTCAGAGAACATATTGGTAGGAAACCATCACCTAAAATTCCATATTGAGGCATAAACCCAGGAGAGATGAGAAGCTCTTGAGAATGAAGTTCTGAAGACACAAAGGAAATGATACTCATGAAGAAGAAAATCAAGACTGATTAAAGAGACCAACCTAAATACACTTGGAATTCACCAACCAGCTCAAATTTTAATAAGACATATAGAAAATGAAATCAAGGACAAGTAATGAAAATTGAATACAAAGGTGGCAAAGGTAGCAAAGTTCTGTAAGAATCAGGAGAGCTAAAACTCAAATCCCAAACACTAAACACCAACTTTGAAACCTTGAAAATAAGAGGAGATATTAATAAATTGAAAGGAAGAAAACCATTAAATTAATAAATAAAATTAGGAGCTGGGTTTTATGGAAAAACAACAAAATGGACAAACAATTGATTAATTTGATTAAGAAAGAAATAAGAAAACAAAACTACCATGTCAAAATGAAAATGGTGAATACACTTCCAATTAAGAAGAAATTAAAGCAATTTATAGGAACTAGATTGCCAAATTATATGCCAATAAATTTAACAACTTAAGTGAAATGGATAAATATTTATAAAAATATGAAATGCATAGGTTAACAGATAAAAAAAACTACTGAAATAACTCTTTATTAGAAAAAGAAATTGAACAAGCTATCAATGAGCTCCCTAAAACAAAAATCCCCAGGATTAGATGGATTCACAATGAATTCTATCAAATATTTAATAAAAACCAGTAAATTCCAATACTATATAAACTATTTGGAAAATAAGAAGAAATCCTACCAAATTCCTTCTATGACACAAATATGTTGCTGATACTTAAATGAGGAAGAGCAAAAGCAGACAGAAAAATTTTCACATAGAAAATATAGAAAAATTTACACATAGACCAGCATCTTACACCACAGACACATAAGGCCAAAATGGTTACATGATTAGACATAAAGGGTGATACTATAAACAAATTAGGAGAGCAAGGAATAGTTTACCTATAAGATTGTGTTGGTAAGCAAAATGGGCTCTTAGCACTTAGTTCAACAAGTGCCCTTGAAGAGTTTGGCTTTTGTTTCCTTTGAGTAATTCAGTGTATTTCATTGAGTCTTACTAAGTGCTAAGCCCCAGGCTTGAACCCCTATTAGGTGTTAACCTAATGTGGATATGAACCTCCCAGGGTCCTAAGGGGAGGGGCTAACTCAAATGCCAATCATAGCAGCCTAAGTTCTGGTTATTCAGATGACGTTCGATGATGTCTGAAACCCTATAAGAAGAGAAGACAGAGCCATTTGCGCAGGGGCTCTAACTTGTGGTGGTGCTGAGGTGGAGACTCCAGGCAGCTGTAGCTAGGAACCCTCCAGCTTGTAACCTGGATTCTGAGACTTTCTTAATCTTTGGTAACTATGTATTGGGATTTGAATCAAACAAGGTCTGCCTGTCGATGTTTGTACTTTGTTTGTATTTTGCTCTGAAGTTCAGGGTGGTGGTTTTTTCCCCTGAACTAAGTGAATGATATTTGTATGCTGAATTAAAGTAAGCTTGTCAACCCCTTAATGTAGCTTTCCTTAGTTAAGCAGATCAAAAGAACCTGTACTTTTGCAGCATGCTGGCAGCGTTCTTGTTGTTGGGTTTATGTGGGTCTTTCACTCCCACAACAGCTGCTAGCTGGATTGTTGAAACAAAGATCTATGGAGAAGGGAAGAATTTAGGACCAAACAAGTGATAAAGAACATTATGAAATGCAAAATGGATAGTTTTGATTACATTAAATTAAAAAGTTTTTGCACAAACAAAGCCAATAAAACCAAGGTTAGAAGGGAAGTAGAAAGCTGGGAAGCAAAATTTACTGCCAGTGTTTATGACAAAGGCCACATTTCTAGAATATATAATCAATTGAGTCAAATCTATAAGAATACATCATTCTCCAATTGACAAATGGTCAAAGGATATGAACAAGCAGTTTTCAGATGAAGAATTAAAGCTATCTATAGTCATATGAAAAATGCTCTAAATCACTATTGATTAGAGAAATGCAAATTAAAATAACTCTGAGGTAACACCTCATACCTACCAGATTGGCTATGACAGAAAATGAAAATGATAAATATTGGTAAAGATGTGGGAAAATTAGGACACTAGCTCATTGTTGATGGAGTTGTGGACTGATCCAACCATTCCAAAGAGCAATTTGGAACTATGCCCAAAGGGCTATAAAACTATACATACCCTTTTATCCAGCAAGAGCACCACTAGTTCTATATCCCAAAAGAGATCATGAAAAAGGGAAAAGAACCCACATGTAGAAAAATATTTATAGCAGCTCTTTTTGTAGCAGCAAAGATTTGGAAATTGAGGGAATGTTCATCGATCAGGGAATGGCTGAACAAACTGTGGTACATGAACGTAATGGAATACTATTGTGCTATAAGAAATAATGAGTGTCAAATTTCAGATAAATCTGGGAAGACTTACATGAACTGATGCTGAGTAAAGTGAGTGGAGCCAGGAGAACATTGTATGCAGTAACAGTATCATTGTGTAATGATCAACTTTGATAGACTTGGCTCTTCTCAGCAATACAATGATCCAAGACAGGAGTGGGAAACGTGTGGCTTTGAGGTACGTGTGGTCTGCTAGGTCCTCAACTGTGGTCCTTTGACTGAATCCTTTAAGGATTTTTCCTGTAAAGTTTAGATTCAGTCGAAGGGCCATACTTGAGGACCTAGAGGGCCACATGTGACCTCAAGGCTGCAGGTTCCCTGTCCCCAATTTCTAAAACAATTCCATAAGTCTCACAATGGAAAATGCTATTCACATCCAGAGAAAGAACTATGGAGCATAAATGCAGATCAAAGCATATTATTTTCATTTTTTTGTTTTTTTTCTTCCTCAGGGTTTTTCCTTTTCATTCTGATTCTTCTTTCACAACATGACTAATGCGGAAATATATTTAATATGATTGTACATGTATAACCTACATCAGATTGTTTGCCATCTTGGGGAAGGAGGGAGGGGAGAGGGAAGGAGAAAGGGAGAAAAAAATTGGGAACTCAAAATCATGTAATAGTGAATGTGAAAACTAAAAAATGTGATGAGCAGGATGTCTTAAAACAACCTGGAAAGACTTACATGAACTGATAAAAAGTGATTCAGTGACCAGAAGCATTACACACAGTATCAGCAATATTGTGTGATGATTAACTTTGAATGACTTTGCCATTCTCAACAATAATAATGATCCAAAACAACTCTGGAGGACTTATGATAAAAAATGCTATCCACCTCCAAAGAAAGAACTGATTGGAATCTGAATGCAGATCAAACTATATGTTTTTTTCTTTTAAAAAGTTTTCTGCTTTTATTTTTATTTTTTGGTCTATGTTCTTTTCTGCAGTATATCTTAATATGGAAATATATGGTTCATGACTGCACATATATAATCTATATCAAAGTACTTGCCTTCCCAAGGATGGGGGAGGGGAGGAATTGAGAGAAGGGATTTGGAACTAAAAATATTTTTTAAAAGGTTAAACATTTTTATATGTAACTGAGAAAAATGAAACATTAGTAAATTTTTAAAATGAGATGAGTCTGATAAGAACAGAAAGAAGTATGTAGTAACACTTAGTTTTTCTGGCAAAAAAAGAAAGATCAAAAAAGTGATTAATGCAATATTGGGGCAGAGAGCAGTTCCCTCTGTATTCCTATACTGAAAAGTCAAACTACCAAATTTACTTGCTAAATCTTGTTGGAGAAGGAAGAAGTGTCACAAAAGCAGAGAAGAGCAAAAGGAAGAAAATGGATTTTAAAAGCTATTGGACAGTTAGGACAACTATGATGTATTACAAAATTCTAGAACATAACATTTAAGGGATAGTTATAAACAGGTAGAAAAGGAAACAGTGACAAGCGAAAGCCATCATGATGTCATCAAGAAGAATTCCTGCCAGACTAACCTCATTTCATAATTTTATAGGATTAATAGATTGAGGTGAATGCTGAAGATATAATTTACATAAATCTTAAGAAACATTTTGAAAAAAGCCCTCATGCTATCTTGTTGAAAAAAAGTGAAGAAATATACATTAGAAGAATGGAATTATAAGTGGCTAAATGACCACTTCCAAATATTAATCACTAATTAGTCAGTGCAGATTTTTAAAGGTTTCTACTACAGAATCAAGGATCTATTTGTGGGTAAGTGATGATGAGCATTTTTATCAATGATTTTTACCAAGGCATAGATGATATGCTTACCAGATTTGCAGATGACACAAAGCTATGAAAGATGGATAACATGTTGAATAACAGATAATAATTTTCAAAATTGTCACTATTAAAATTCATCTTGTTTAGTATGCTCCCCAAAGAACTCAGTGTACTAGGACTTTGGGTCAAATTGAATAAGATGAAATGTATTTGGGATAAATCTAAGTTATTACATTTGGGTTTAAAATTGACTTCAGAAGCACAATATGGGAGGGGGAGATCTGCCTATTAAATAATTAATTTGAAAAACATTTTAAGGTTTTAGTCAATTGCTGGCTCAATTTGAGACAACAATGTGATGTGGTAGAGACAAAGGTTAATGTGAACACAGGCTACATTAACAAGGGAACAATACCCAGTAGTAAGGGAGTAATCATCCTGCTAGGGTTTGCTATGGTTGGATCATAATATGAATATTGTGTTCAATTCTGGGTCCCACAATTTAGAAAAGCCATTGACAAGATAGAAAGTTTCCAAGTACTTCTACAATTGTGAAGGGCCCTGAGATAATTCTATATGAGGGTTGATTGAATAAACTAGGAATGTTTAGACTGGTGAAGTTGTTATTGCTGTTTGTCCTTCATTCTTGAAGAGGACCATGACATTAGGGAGGTGATGAATTGCAAGTGAAATGGATTTAAGTGAGAGAGGGCTGTGCAGTCACCAGCCTCACTTTCTCCTCCAGAGCTTGACTAGTGAAGAGAAAGACATGAAGGAATTGTAAGACTGCTTGTCTTTAGAGCTTGAGTTCTTAATGGTGTGTGCATGTGTGTGTGTGTGTATGTGTGTGTGTGTGTGTGTGTGCGCGTGCGCATGTTGTGTTGGGCCCTTTTGACTGTTGTGTGAAATCTATGGACTCCTCAGAATAATATTTTCAAACCAAATGAAAAGCTAAATTTCAGAGGATAGAGCTAAGATGGGGGAGTGAAAGCAGGGACTCACCTGAGTTCTCCCACAAACACTTTCAGATTCCTCTAATGGATGAATCTGAACAAATTCTAGAGTGGCAGAATCCACAAGGAGACAGGGTGTGCCAGATTTCTGTTCCAGAACCATCTGGAGGGTGGACAGGAGGGGTCTGTTGCACCAGATTGGGAGAGGAGCCCTGTCTACTGCATGGGCTGTACCAGTGTGTACTTGATTGTGGTGAGACTGGAGCAGACTCCAGCAGACTGAATCAGTTTCATGCCCAAGCCTTTACACATTTTAGAATTTTTTTTATTAGGTTTCTTCCAGAAGTATCTTTTAAACTCATCTGAATTACCAGAAGTGGGTAGCTGGCATCCTTTTCAATAACCTTGCAAGGATCTATGTTATATCTGAGATCCATACCTCAGGAAGACAACAACCCATAGGCAGACAAATATCTCCCTTGGTACTTCTGAGTAGGGAATCACTACCGGTACTCCTTCCTCTGACTCTTAGTGGGTATCTCCATTTATAGCTTCTGTGGTTCTACAACATCATTTTTTGGGAGAACAAGCAGTTTCTTCCTCCTCAGACCTTCTGAATACTTATAATTATTACTATTAATCAATTATTTTATTATTTATTTTATTTTTTCAGATAAAGATCCACTTTCTCTACTACACACACACACACACACACACACACACACACACACCCAGTTGAGAAAATAAGAAAAATAAAACCCCCACTGTAAATATGAATAGTCAAGGTAAAAAATATCCCTACATTGACCATATCAAAAATTTTTCTTTTCTTTCTTCACTCTGAGTCTATCACCTCTCCATAAAAAAGTAAATAGTCTTTTTCATCATGAGTCTTTTGGCACTGTGAAGGGAATTATGATTTTTATAACAATTGATAGGATATTTATAATGAATATACTAATAGGTTAGATTTTTCAGAATTGCCTCTTTTGTGAGTCAGACTCATAATGCCACTTGAACGGATAAATCAAACCCTTGACAAGGTTCATAATCACTGGCATCCTTGTGCCTGTGTACCTGGAGTGAAGCAAATCAAAGATTGTAGAACCTGTTCCTGTCACAGAAGTCTTGTCCTGTGACCCACCAAGTAAAGAACCCCAAGGACTCAAGCAAAATTACTTCCACAGGACTCCAGAATTGTATTATTTTCCATTTGTGGGTTGGTCCTAGGAAACTACTCTGGTCCTGGGAATGATTGTAATCCACCTTCCCCCGCTCCCCTTCCCATTGTGACTTATGTATACAATCTCTGTCTTCATTTCAGCAAGGTAAAATTCTGATCAAGACAATTAAAAATTTACGTATCTGTTCCTCATAATGAAACTAATTTATTAAAGGCTATCTGATTACTGGCACTTCTCTGGCCTGTTGTTTCATCATTCTCAGGTTATAGACTGGTTTAGTAAAATCCTGTTTACAGCATCATGGCTGTTTATTGAGATGATCAGAATTGCTAAGTCTTTTGAAGTTTATTGTCTTTACAATATTTTTATAATTGCATACATTTTTCTCTTGGTTCGGGTCATATCACACTCTGCAGTTTAGGAAAGTATAGCCAAGTTTCTCTGAAATGATTGCCCTCATCATTTTCTTTTATAAATTATTTTATTTCATTAATATTTCTCAATCACATGTAAAAAATTAACAACCATTTTTTAAAATTTTGAGTTTATAATCTTTTTTATGTAGTTTCTGGGTTTGTGAAGAGGTAGTTGGAACTTGGAAGGACAATAGTTTGGCAAATCTTTTATCATACCTACTTCTGAGTCACAGTTCAAGGATGGAGAGGAGCACTTTTTTGAAATATGATAGCTAGTCTCTTTCTTTGATCATGGCTTTCAGGTAATCCAATAATTCTTAAATTATCTCTCCTCTTTATCCAGGGAGGACTCTTGATCCATTTTAATTACAATTGATACTGATCCTCAGGGCCCATCTTCCCTTGGAACAGGAAATGATGCTGTTCCTCATGGTCCCTTATCCTAGAAGCCAGAAGTGATACTTCTCCCTTGGGGTTTCTACTACCTCTTGACAAAAAGTACTCCTCTCCATCCTTGAACTATGACCCAGAAGTGTGTATAGGCAGCAGAGTTGCCAAACAGTTGCCCCTCAGAGTTCCAACTACCTCTTTACTGAAAGTGCTCCTCTTTGCCCTTGAACAATTACCCAGAAGTGGGTCCATGGGTGAGGAACCTGTGGCCTCAAGGCCACGTGTGGCCCTCTAGGCCCTTTGACTGAATCCAAACTTCACAGAATAAATCCCCTTAATAAAAAGATTTGTTCTGTAAAATTTGGACTCAGTCAAAATGCCATATCCAAGGATCTAGAAGGCCACATGTGGCCTCAAGGCCTCTGGTTCTTCACCCCTGGTGGCAATGGAGTTGCCAAACAGCATCTGGTCCTGCACCCAGTGCTATAACAGGGGTACCTTGTAATCTCTCCCATCCACTTACTGTCTCTAGCTTGAGAGCTCCCAACGCTGCTGCTGCTTCTGCCACCACCACCTAATCTCACCACTTGTATTTCAACCACATGGACTTCAGGCTAGCCTCCAACCCCCGTAACAGATCTCACTTTCTGACCTCCTAAATTGTCTTAAGCTGGAAAAATGTCTCACTCTGACCTTTTATTGACTCCACTACTCCAGAATTTGGTTTGAGGAGGGCAATGTTGGGAAAGTTCAGCAAAATCCTTCCCTGTTCTTCCATCTTGATTCTGCTCTCTGCTTTTCAACATTTCTCACATAGCAATAGTGTCCCATTACCTAAATGTGCCATAACTTGCTCAGCTATTCCAGACAACGAGCACCCCCACAGTTTGCAATTTTTTGCCACTGTAGATGAAACTATAAATATTTTTACTGTGAATATTTTTGTACATATGTATCCTTTCCCTCTTTTTTTTGATCTCTTTGGGTACAAACCTAGTAGTGTTCTTCCTAGGTCCAAGGATATTCACAATTCAATAACTTTCGTGACATAGTTATAAATTGTTTCCCAGAATGACTGGACCAGTTTATAACTCCACCAATGGAGCATTAATGTTTCTTCTTTTTCCCTCAAAGCCCATTCAGCATTTGCCATTTTCCTTTTGTGTCAACTTTGACAATATATTAGGTTTGAGGCAGAACTTCAGAGTTGTTTTAATTTGCATTTCTCTATTAGTGATTTAGAATCTTTTAACATTGTTATTAAGAATTTGGATTTTTTTCTTCTGAAAAATACCTATCAATATCTTTTGACTATCAATTAATAGCTCAAATTTTTTAAAAAAATATGTTTCACTTCTCTATATATCTTAGAAATGAGACATTTATTGGAGAAAATTCCTGCAAATATTTTCTCCCTTTACCTGCTCCTCTTCTAATTTTAGCTGCATTTTGGGGTTGTACAAAAACTTTTTTTTAAAATAATATTGGGTAATGAAAATTGTTAATGTTTCTCCTGTGAAAGTCTTTAATTTTTCATCATGAACCCTTCTCATCAACAGATTTGCCAGGTAACTTCTTATTGTTCCTCTAATTTGTTTATGATTTTACTTTTTGTGTATATGATCTTATCTTTTATATCTAACTCCCATCTGGGAGCTTGTCTAGGTATATAGTAGAAGATTATTTCCTAGACTTAGGTTTTGGTAAACTGCTTTCTTGTTTTCCCAATGATTTCCATCAAATGATGACTTTTTGCTCCAATAGTTGGGATCTTTGGGTTTATCAACAATAACTAGGCTAATGTGATCATTTTATTCTCAATGATATTTATCTAATCTATGCCACTGGTATTTCTAATTTCTTTTAAACCTGCACAAAATTGTTTTGATGATTACTGTTTTGTACTATAGTTTGAGGTATGCCACTGCTAGGCCCCTTCCTTTCCACTTTATAAACTAATTCTCAACTTTTTTCTTCCATTTAAATTATATTATTATTTTTAAGTCTATTAAGTAATCATTTTCTAATTTTATTGGTCATGGTACTAAATAAACTAATTTAGTCAGCATTGTTTTTTTATGTTACCTCAGTCTAGTCATGTGGAATTGATACGTCCACATTTATTTAGATCTGCCTTATTTGTGTAAAGTAGTTTGTAGTTTTGGTCTTTGTAGTTATGGTCTTATTTTTCCTCTTTGTGTCTTCGCAGATAGACTACCAAATATTATATATTTCCTGTAGTTTATTTTAAATGAACTTTCTCTCTCTGTTCCTGATGGTTTCCTTTTTTTGGCAACATATAGAAATTCTGATGATTTGTGTGGGTTTGTTATATATCTTGGAACTTTGCTGAAGTTGTCACTTCAATTATGGCACTTGAACAAGTAATAATTCTTTTTTTCTCTTTGCCTATGCTTGTTTCTGAAAATCCATTTTCTTATCTTTCTTCTATATATAGAATTTCTACAACTATTTTGAACTGTGATAGCAATGATGGACATTCTTGCTTTACTAGTGATCTTATTGGAAAGGCTTTTAGGTGGATTTATTTTCTATCCTGCAACTCTGTCAAAGTTGTTCATTATTTCAGTTAAGATTTTAATTGGTTTTCTAGAATTCTCTCAGTATACCACTGTATCTTCTTCAAAGAGTGAAAGTTTTGTTTCCTCAGTGTCTATTCTAATTCCTTCAATTTATTTTTCTGCTCTTGTTGATATAGCTAACATTTCTAGTATAATATTGAATAATAGTGCTGATAATGAGCATCCTTTCTTCATCCTTCATCTTATTAGGAAGGCTCTATTTTATTCCCATTACATATAATGCTTGCTTATGGTTTTAGACAGCTGCCATTTATCATTTTAAAGAAAGCTCCATTTATTCCTATGATCATTAGTGTTTTTAATAGCAATGGGTGCTGTATTTTATCAAAGCTTTTTCTGCATTTATTTGGATATTCACATGATTTCTGTTGATTTTCTTATTGATATAGTATATTATGTGGATAGTTTTCCTAATGTTGAATGAGCTCTGCACTTCTGGTATAAATCTTAGCTTGTCATAATGTATGATCCTTGTGTAATCTTGCTGTAATCTCATTGTTAGCATTTTATTTTAAATTTTTGAATGAATATTCATTAAGGAAATTGCTCTACAGTTTTATTTCTCTGTTTTACTTCTTTGTTTAGCTATCAGCATTTTATTTGTGTCATATAGGGGTAATTTGTAATGAAGGTGCCAAGGACAGCTGAATATATGTATTCTCTCCCCCTGCTTCATTAACAATCTTAAGAACTTAATCTTATATAACTTTTCTAAAATTTTATTCGGGTCCTTATTTAATTTTATTTTTTTTGAGCCAGATATATCTAGACTTGAGAGGTATAAATCATAATCTCCCATTATAGTTTAATGCTCCATTTCTCCCTATAGCTCATTTAACTTTTCCTTTAATAATTTGCTTGCTATGTCATTTGGTGGATATATGTTTATACTGAAATTAATTCTTTGTGGTATGTTTTGGCAACATGTTATTTACATGTGTATTTCTTTTATTAGGTTTATTTTTTCTTGCTTTATATGAAATCATGACTAATACCTCTGCCTTTTTTTACTTCAGCTAAATCATAATAGATTCTGCTTTAGCCCCTTATTTTAGCTCTCTGTGTACTATTTGTAGCATTAAAAAGTATGGTTGGATTATGATTTCTAATTCTTTTTTTAATCTTTGTCCCATTTTATGGGTAAGTTCATTCCATTCACATTCACAGTTAAGATGATTAATATTCTATTTACCTCCATCCTGATTATCTGTTTCCTTCTCCTTTCATTAATCATTTGCTTTACTTCTTACTATTCCTTTTAACCCTTTCCTTCCTGTCTCTCTGTTTGTTGAAAACTATTTCTGTACTCAAGTTTTTCTCTGTCTCTGTCTCTGTCCATATTGTTTCTTCCTTTGACCAGTTTAGATGAAATTGGGGTTTGACTATCAATTTCCAACATTCTGTCCTCTATTTTTTTAAAAATAAACTTCTACTTGCTCAGCTAATTTATGTGAAATAGTTTTCTCCATGCAGATTTCTCTGTATATGTCCCTATTCTGAATTAGGTATGACATAATGTGATTTTTTTTTCTTGGAATACCAAATCAGCACCCAGTTTAGATGATTTTCATCTCTGAAAAGACACTGGGAAACTTGAGTTATTTGTCTCCCTGTTGCTCTACCACCTTTGTTCTGCCTTCCAGATCCTTATTTTTTAAGAAGCATCTCAAATCCGATTTTAAGTTATATTTATATATCTTTAAGTTATATTATTCAAGTTATACTTGTATGGCTATAAATATATTTGTATATTTCCCTTTCTATTCTATGTAACAGAGGATCAGGTCCACCTCCACCTCAGATTCCTTTTCTTTCCATTGAAGCCTTGCTTCTGTTTCCTTTAGGAATGTTTCATTCACTCTAAAAACTTTAGTATGGAGAGAAGTTGTGAAAGCTCCTTCACCTTTTCCTCCAGGAGGGAAATCAGTCAATAGTTGGAATATAGTCATTTAGATCTGGCAGAAATATAAGACAGAGCCCTGTCAGTGAAAGTCATTGTACAGTTTCCCCTAATCTCTAGAATGGTTAAGATTTGTAGTCTTTTTTAATATTCTGAGTTGAGAGAAGTAGAATCAGAGAACATGACAAAGCTAATGAAAGAAGGATTGCAAAAAGGGGGGGGGTGACAAATACTGTCAAATGTTGGCAATGACCACTCTGAAGCAATATTTTATGTTCTGGCCACCATTGCTGATGATGAACAAATTTTCCAGTTTACCTTAAGCCCTTTTTCTTCTGATCCCTCTTTCTCATGAACTAGATGAAGCTGACATGAATAGGATCATGCAATCATAGATTTAAAGTTGGAAGATACATTACAAGTCACTTAATCCATCACTTTCATTTTGCAGATGAGGAAATTAAATCCTGGAGAAGTTAAATAATTTCCTCTATAATAGTCTCATAGGAAGGAAATGATAGACATGACAACTCACTCACCATTTTTTTTTCTACTGGACCATGCTGTAATCCCCTCTTCCCACTTTAGGAGATTCTTAGATCCCACTACTATTGAATTACCCTTCCCACTACATACAAAACTATCTTGGATCTAATTAGCATTCCTATTATTCTTGCTTGATGTTAACATACTATGAACTTGCTTCTGTGTGAATAAATATAAGTAATGGGCATCTCTAGAGGTCCATAATGCTCCCAGGTAGCATTGGGATCAGAGAAACTATGTCTTATTTGGCATAGGCATTCAGGATGAGGTTGTTTCTGAGGCATTTTTTGGAGAGGTGGACAGAGAAGAAGAAAAAGGAAAAAATCTGAAGCATTGTGTATATTACAAATTTCTATCATTGCCTAGATGACAGTACCTGCCAGGACGTCCCATTCTCCACTACCCAGAAGCAACCTGTAGAGTAGAAGAGAGTTGAACCTTGTCTCTAATAAGAAGGTTCAGTGCCAACAGATGAGAAATTAGCTTAGGCACTTGACCCATAGTGAGAAGACACTACACTGTAGCACCTCTGCATCAATTAACTGTCTCTTTCCTTTTCTTGCTGAATATATTATGTAGAGGCAGCAAAAAAAGCCCAGGCTGGTTAATTCTGACCTGAGATCCAGCACATCCAATGTATCAGCAACATTCATTTTTTTTTCCTGGGATGCCTTTTATGATCTTCATTCTGTGATGTGGGAGCAGTAATTGAGATGAATAACCTCTTTCCAGGCCAAAGACCTGGACTTGTCAATTTAACCTTTTGTTGTTTATTTTGTATGCTATTTCAAGTAAATTATTTTCATTTTGAACCTACATGTCCACTGGTTAGTCTGGTAAAAACAAGCACCAAATAAGTACCCATCCACATTCTAAGAAATCACAAGCCAGGCTGGGTAGAAAGGTTAGAATTTTGCCACCATGGCCAAATTTACATTGCTCAGCAATAGGCCGATGGACTACATTCTAGCTGGAACTGGAGAGTTGTTTGCCTTCAACTAGAGCCCAAGCATTTGACATTGAGTTCATTTCTAATCATCCAAATGAGAGTAAGGCAGAAACTGGGAACAAGGAAATGTCTTTTGAGGACTTTCTATTTTAATGGGTTTGACCTTTTTAAGACTGTATTTTATGACAGGTAGCATTGCAAAGAAAAACTTGAAAGCAGTTGGGAGCATAAAAGTGTGATAATATGAAAGAATGAACTTTGGAATAATGCAGGTGGCAAATGGCCTCAGCTCAGCTGACCTCACTAAAGAAATGGCTCTTTCAGCTACTAGCCCAGCTCTACTCCATACTACATACTTCACAAACACTTGCTTTCCATCCATTGCTTCCATCTAATTCCCTAACACCTTGGTCTTGACCTCACAGCTTTATTGACATTGATCTCTTCACAATTACCAATTGCTATCTCCTGGAAAAAACTAATTTTCTTTTTTCTCTTCTTATATTTGCTGATCTCTCTCCCCCCCCCCCCTCTCTCTCTCTCTCTCTCTCTCTCTCTTTTATTGAACACCATTGGCCAAGTCAGAATCATAGATTCTATAAGTTGGGAGGTTCCAAAGCAGACATTTAATTCAAGTCATCCTTAATCAAGAAAATTTTCTCACAATATCCTTAAAAAGTTTCTATATAGCTCTGAAAACAGCAGTGCAAAAATAAAAGCCTGAAGCTTGGGACAGTGCCCCCACACACCCACACATAAGTGAGTCCAACTTTAACATAAAATCCAAAGTCAAGAAATAGGCTGCAGGAAAACTTAGCAACCAGTAAGAAAAGAAACCTAAGTCTAAAAAGTTAATATGGTGATGGGAAAGACCAAGACATAAATTCAGAAAAAAGACACTGATATCAAACAGCTACACGGAAAGCCTCAATGCAAAATGTGGATTTGATCCAAGCCCAACCAGAATTCCTGGAAAAGCTAAAAATAATTTTAACAATCTAGTAGAAATGGTTATAATTTGGTAAGCAATTATTCAAAGCTTACTATGTATATCTCTCTCAGTTCATACTCGAAAGGTGTCCCAGTTTGTTAGGGATTACCAGAGACTGTGTACTTCTAACAGAATTCTTGAGAACTAGTATCTCTTTCACACCACAAGGAGGCATAAGAGAAAAACTGTAGTTAACTACCAAGAATAGTAATTTTTCTATTTATTGGCATATATTCCTATATTTTTTGAAGTCCTATGCAAAATCTGTCCAAAAACTGTGTCCAATCTTTCATTTTGTAGGCAAGAGACCAGAGGAGGTTGAGTGGCTTGCTTGATGTCATTCAAGCAGTTAGGGGCAGAACTGAGTCTAGAAATTAGGTCACTTGACTCCCAGGCTAATAGTTTCTACTATGTGCCAAGTATTTTGCTAAGTACAAGGGGCAGAAAGAAAGGCAAAAGGCAGGCCCTGTTCTCAAGGAGCTCACAATCTAATGGAAGGTATAACATGTAAATAATCCTGTACAAATATGTTATAAATAGTATAAACAATCAAGAGAAGGAAGGTATTAGAATTAAGAGAGATCAGGAAAGATTTCTTGTAAGAGGTGAGATTTCAGGTGGGAATAGAAGGAATGCAAGAGTCAGAGAAGGGGGAGGAAAGCATTCCAGGCTTGGGAGAAAGCCAATGAAAATGGTGGAAGCTAGGGGTGAAGTTTTGTCTGGTAAACTATAAGGAGGCCAGCATCACTAAATCACACATTACTTGATTGGGGAGAGAACAAAGTGTAACAATGCAAAAGTAGAAGGTGCACGTTATCAAGGGCTTTGAATGCCAAATAGAGGATTGCCATGCCATCACATGCTTGCATCATTCTTTCTCTTTCTATTACTATCTTTGAGAACAGAGTGAATCTAAGCATTATGATTCCTAGAAGGAACATGTCAGGAAGGATTGTGGAGTAGCTCAGAAGACCTTTGGCTCTCCGAATTTCCTCCACAAAGAAAAAAGACAGAACATTGCCTCAGAGTGAATATAGAGCAGCAGAAATAAACAAAAGTTAGGATTAAGCAGGTGTAATACAACTCGAGAAGACCCTAGGAAAGGCCTGACTTCCAGGGGTGGAAGTTCAAAATGAGTGAAGTGCAAACACCTCCACCTGACTCTGTAGATTCAGGAAACAACAAGCCCTGGGGCAGCTGGGTTGGGAGGCAGCCTCAGCCTTAGAAACTCTCATCTCAAAGACAGTGTGGGGGTCTGACTACTAGGTAGGAGATTGAAGGACCTTTTGATTGAAGGACGGCTATAGTTTGCAACTGCCTAAGGGACCACAGAGAGCAAGATAATTTGTAAGAGAGTATGGCTAAGGGTCCTAGCAATGGCTAAAGTGGGAAGGAGAGCCCAAGGTTGAGTCCTGGAACAGAACTCAGAAAATAACAGTAAAAGGGACCTGAGAATTGGGAATACATTCCCCATACCTCAGGACTGTAACTTGATTGTGCTAAAATCAGCTAAAAAACCAAAATAAAACAAAAAAAAAATGAGTAAGTGAAGGAGAAATAGTGCAACCATAGATAATTACTATGGGGATAGAGAAGTTCTGAATTTATATCCATAGGAAGATAATGGAGCAAAAAAGCCACTCCCTTTTCAATGAGAACTGTCAAATGGTCCTAAGCAAAAAAAAAATAGTTCTTGCAGGAAATTAAAAAGGACTTTAAAAATCAAATAAGAGAGACTGAGTAAAAATTAGGAAAAAAATGAGCAGTCCAAGAAATCAAGAAAATTATGAAAAGAAAATCAACCAACTTGAAATAGAGGATCAAAAACTTAAGAAAATAATTACTTGAAAACTAGAATTGGGCAAAAGGAAGCTAATGACATTTTAAGACATCATGAAATAATAAAATGAAATGGAAAGAATGAAAAAATAGAAAAGAATGTGAAATATCTTGTCAAAGAACAATGAATCTGGAGAACAGAGTGAGGAGAAATAATATAATAGACTACCTGAAAATTACAATAAGAAAGAATAATATTGATAAAATATTACAAGAAATTTTCAAGGAAAATTGCCCTGAAATTTTTAGAACAAGAAGGCAAAGCAGAAATAGAAAAAAAAAATCCACCAATTAGCATCTGAAAGAGATCCCAGGAGGAAAACTTACAGGAATATCATAATTGAGTTTCAAAGCTTTCAGGTTAAGGAGAAAACTTTGGAAGCAACAAGGGAAAAAACAATTTAAGTATCATGGATCTACAGTAAGGATTTTACAAGACCTAGCAACTACTATGTTGTAGGGCTGAACATCTTGGAATACTGTATTTCATAGAGTAAAAGAGCTGGGGTTACCATCAAGGGTGACTTACCCAGCAAAGTTAACTATAATCCTGGATGGAAAAAATGGATATTTAATGAACTGATTGACTTTCAAGTACTTGTGACAAAAACAGCAGAACTTAAGGGAAAATCTGACATATAATATCCAGGAGAAATATAAGGTAAGAATCAAAGACCAATTATAAGGGACTCAATAAGGTCAAATTGTTTACTTCTTATATGTGAAAATATTATCAGTACTCTTATGACTGTCATCATTATTTGGGCAGTTTGAAAAAAAGGTTTAGGCTGAGCTGTGTATGATGTGGTGATTCTAAAAAAATAAAACTGTGTAGAGAGATATAAAAGGAGTAATTATCATACAAGTGAGGCATAAAAAGAAAAAAATTATACAGAAGAAGCTAGTAGTCATGGAATCATGTAATCTTACTCTCTCTGAGATAGGTTAAAGAAGAACAACATATATATATAGAGGAGTATAAAGTCTTCTAAATACATAAAGAAATAATGGTGCAAGGTGATAGGTGGGAAAGAGGATAAGGGAGAAGCTTTTGGAGGGATGGGTAGATTAAGGAATAGGAGGGCAAGGTAGTGGTAGAAGTAAAGCAAAGAAGTGAGAAGGGATAGGAATAGGTTGAAGAGAGTGAGGAAAAATAGGAAGGAGGAAAATATACAAATAATTATAGCTTAGAATGTGAATGGGATGAATTTGCCCATAAAATGGAAAGTGATAGCAGATTAAAAAAATCGAATTCATTAATATATTGCTTTCAGAAAACACTAAATATGAGAGATACACACAAAGATAATATAAAGGTAAGGAATAGAATTTATTATGTAACAAAAGTAGGGGTAGTAATCACGATCTCAGATAAAGTTAAAGCTAAAATTAGATTTAATCAAATGATGAAAATGGGGAAACTATACTATGTACAAGCAATATTATTTAATAATGTTGTAGACCATTTAAAATAACTAGACATTATAAGGTATCTGAGAATATACCTGCCAAAACAGACACAGGAACTATACGAACATAAACATAAAACACTTTTTATAGAAATAAAGTCAGATCTAAATAATAAAATCAATATTTATTGTTCATGGGTAAATAAAGCCGATAAAATAAAATGACAATTTTGTCTAACCAATCTATTTGTTCAATGCCATCCCAATTAAATTACTAAGTTAGGAAAAAAAGTTCATATGTAAAAACAAAAGGTCAGGGACTTCAAAGAACCAGAGGGAGAAAGGAGGAAAAGGAAGCAGATTCAGCATTATCAGATCTTAAACTATATTATAAGGCAAGAGCATTGTTGAAGTATAAAATGGATAATTTTGATTATTTTCACTATAATTTTCTTGTATAAATAAAACTTAAACCAAGAATAGAAGGAATGCAGAAAAATTGAGGAAAAAAACTTTCATAGTCTTTAAGATAGGGTGTGATTGGGTTGGAATATTTTTGTGGTGTAGGAAATGGTGAGCTTTTTGATGTAGAAAAACAAGAGATGACTTGGACTTATAAAGGGAGATGCTATCCACTCAGAAAAACAGATCACAAGTGGAAATAAGCATAGCATGGTCTTCATATATGTGTAAAAGTACATGTGTGTGTGTATGTGGATGTTTACAGATATCCATCAATATGTATATGTGTGTATATGCATATATATATATATATATATACATATACATATATATATACATATACATATATGCTTATTTGTAGTTTTAGGGCAGAGGTCAGGGGATGGGGGAGAATAGGGAGGGGAAAAAGTAAAGTAAACAGTGCACAGCAGAGAACAAAAGAAAATCTACAAGGAAGCAAAGAAAAGCTGGGCAGCTTTGAAAACAATGTGAATTATTTATTATATAGGTTTTCTTGAAATGGATATTTATTGTTTTATCTTGCATCCCCTACTATGATCTGCTATGTATGTAGCAATTTTTTTTCTTTTCTCATTTTGTATTTGTTTAAAATAAATAACAAACTTTACAAAGATAAGAAAGAATATGTCAATCAATTGCAAAATGGCTTCACTTATGTTTCCTGTCACTCCCTAAAATAAAACACATTTCCATGACCTCTACCTCCCTGTATATGTTGTCTTCCCCATTAGAATGTAAGCTTCTTGCTTGCGGGAAATATATTAATTTTTTTTCCTTTTTTTTTGGCATTTGTAACACCAGTGCTTAGCACAGTGCCAGAATCATAGTATAAATTTAACAAGTGTGTCACTCAGCTTCTTCCTCCCTTCCTTCCTTTCTTCCTTTATTTCTTTTTTGATGTTACTTGTTGTATACAAACAGCAAGTGTGTACTGGAATGACTACTATATTTGAAGGCAGAGGACCTACATTCAAGCTCTTGATCTGCTTGTAGCTACTAATGCATCCTTAAGTAATTCACTTGCCCTGTATGCACCTCATTTTCTTCATCTGTAAATGATAGGAATAAATTAGGTGTGTCTAAATGCCTTTATTATTCTAATTGATATGATAGAATGAAATTACATATTCAACTAATTCAATTCTTTTGATGTTTTCTTCCCTAAAACTGAAAAGTGATGTAAAAACAAAGTTTAATTTTTTTAAAAAAAGTTTTTATCTTCTGCTTATTATTTACTCTTTTTTTTGATGCACCATATACTATCTCCATTTTTTCTTAATGAAAATTTTGGAAATTTTCTTGTGTAAATGTGCTAGCTCTGGTGTAAGTGTACTGACTTAGAGATCCTCATGCGTGTCTTCCATGAGAGCTAATTGTCTAAGCCCACTGCCCAAAGGCTGCAAGTGGCATGGCAGAATTAGAGAAGCAGATTGCCCTGGAATAGGACAGACACAGAAAATACATACTCTGCTGCAACAAAGTGGCCAAGACATAGAGGAAAGGGAACATAATTTTAAGTGCAGCCTTTGGCACATCTATAAGAAAATTTTACACATACATATACATACATACTTACATACATACATTTATATGCATCTAAAAGAAAATTGGGGGTGCCTTGTGCATAATTTGACAAGCACTGGGGCTGACAGCATGATGTCCTCCATCAAGAAAGAGGAATGGGTTTAAAAATAGTATGCAAGCATGAATACAAGCCAGTTAAACAGGATCAGAGGATATGGTTAACTCCTAGGACCCTGAGATACAAGGTTAAGCTAAAGACAGTTAAGTTAATAGCCAGAGTAGAAGTCTTAAGTCAGGGAGGGCATCAGGAGTTATTTTGACAGGGAGACTGAGAAAAAGACAATTTTCAATGAATCAATATACCTTTCCAATTTTTCGGTCTTTTGTGGTAGCAGATACATTCTTCCCTCTGTTCATGTCTGATGTGTACTGTAATGGATGGGTTTCTCTGACCTAGCTGTGCCTTTTCCTGAGTCAACCCTGCCAATGAAATTCTAGGCTCAGATACTTTTACATGTATCACTCATTAGAAAGAATAAGGAGATAAGCTAGCATTTCTAGGAGTACTTCTAGTCCTACAAGTGAAATGGACAGGCTGCATGCTCATCCTCCCATTCTTAATAGGAGGCAGATAGTCCAGGCATTTGAGCAAAACAAATTGCTTCCTTGGCTATTTGATACCTTTGATCTTCCTTATTTAAGGGTAACTGGTTTCTTATTTTGACCTTGGCATCAGATCCATCATATCTGCCCTCTAGGTGTAATTTACTATATTACACAGACATATTTCTTGCTCCTGGCCCGTTGAACTCTGTTTTGTTCACTTGGTATCTGCCTTATCACTGTTCCTCAGACAAGTCTCTTACTCCTGTCCCTGAATTTTATTACACTGGTTCTTGACACAAGTCGTGGTACACATTAAAATCTCAGTCACAGCTCCATTCCCACATGCTATGGGATGCCTGAGACAAGTGACTCATATTCCAGGTACAGCATCTGGCTACAGACAAGGTTCAACTGGCTATTTAAAGGTGCAGGCCCTGGCCAGGTCTTGACCCAGAAGGCGACAAAAGAAAAAAAATAATGATACAAATGACTAGATATTTTTTCATACAGACCCATCCAGATCCAATACTCTGACTAACCTACAAAACAGATGACTTTGAGAATTCTCCAAATCAATGAAGGTGGCCAGGCAATTAAACAAAAGAAGATATTTCATTAATAGGTAGAGAAGACTACCAGCATTATTTTCTCAGCCTTCTCAAAAACGAATGTCTTCTAGGAAAGTTATATAGTGGGAAGCTACCCTTATGAGTAATGTCAATTATGTCACTCCAAAGTTGTATTAGAATATTCTTTCTAAGTATCACTAGAGTTCATGGTTTCAACATATCCCTATCATAATCCTATTTAAGGAAGAATGTCCAATTTATTAGTTTTAGGTGCTTAGACTATCCAATGTAACATGCAAATTATAACACTAGCACTTAATTGTAATTAGAAATATGTATTCATTTTTATTTGAACATTTTTTTCATTAAATTAGAGCAAAAGGGTATTTTGAATGAATGTTAGACACATTTTTTAGCCTCAGAGATAAAAACATTAGAGTTAAACATCCTAGTGTCACATTGGATCATGGAAGCAGCTAGGTGGAGCAGTAGATAGAGATTTGGGCCTGGAGTCACAAAGGCCTGAATTCAGATCCAGCCTTAGACACTTATTAGCTGTGAGACTCTGAGGAAGTCACTTAACTTCTGTTTGCCTTAGTTTCCTCAACTATAAAATGGGCATAAAAATAGCACCTACACAACAGAATTGTTGAGGGATCCAATGATATTTGTAAAGTACTTAACACAGTGTGTGTCAAATTGGTTCTATATAAATATAAATAGGCACTATATAAATTTTTATCCTGCTTATAGTGAATTACAGTTCTATTGCTTCCAGTAGCCAGTTTTTGAAGCAACCCTTGCCTCAGAAGAGGAAGAGGAAGAAGAAGAGGAAGACAAAGTCTAAGATGAAGACAAAGATGAAGAAGCAGTAGCAGCAGCTGATGTTATTTATGAACCTAACTAAGCATGTTATTAATTCTGATGATTGTCTATAATTACTCACACATTTCCTGATAAGAATGAATAATGCTGCTAAAGTCTTTGGAGGGATTAGAAAACTATGATGGATGGCAACATTTTGAAACAATCCTAGCAATTATTATCATTTAAAAATTCTAATGGCTTCAGAAATGGTTTAGCCTATCAATCGTTCTAATTTCAATTAAGCTACTGTGGATACCCAGAACATGAAAAATATTGAAGGGAGACAAAGATTGGCACCAGATATGTTTCTTAAGAAGGGGTAGCATGGCATAGTGAACTGAGAGGCAGCATTGAAATCAGGGATACCAGGTTTTGGGGCTTTCCTTTGATATATTCTAGCTGCATGGTCAAGTAGCTTGACCTCTCTAGACCAAAAAAAACCCAAAAAAACCCACAACCCTCTCTATGACTATAGGTTGGTGACCTCAGGCAGAAAAATTTCAGTGGAGTTATGGGAATAGACCCAGACTTTAAGGTGACATGGTTGGGGTGACAGGGAAACAGTAAATCTCTTCCATTTAGATTTTTGGCAGTGAAAGGGAGGAAGGAGATAGAACAGTGGCTCAATGGAGTAACAGGAAAGAGCAACATTTTTATCCACTAATAAATGTGTTCCTGAGGATGAGATGCAGAAAAAAAAAATTGAAAAGGTGATGCTGGTCAATGAATGCAATAATCTTTGTTCTTTTGTGTTATCTGCATAGAGTTTTTTTTAAACATAGAATGGTATTGTTACCATGGTGAGCTAGCAAACTCCAAGAGTTCAAGGAATATCCAACTCTGCAAAACAAGCAACATAAATTACATTACATATACAGCTCATATTCTCATGATGTAAGTTTTAGAGTCAAAACAGATCATGGTAATCCCACGGTTTATCCAAAGCTCATCTCTGTTCCTAGCCTCCTTATTTCTATAGAAGGCAATCCTTCAAGTGGCCAAGGTTGACAACCTTAGAGTTATCCTTTACTGTTCATTTTCCTTCACCCCACATAAATTAATTATCAACCAATTCTAACTTCATAGGCTTCCTTCCACTCATCCACAGTACACTAGTTTCCCACTCTCATCCTCACCACCTACCTATACTATTGCAATAGCCTCCTGATTAGTCTCCCTGACCCCTTCCAAAACATCCTTAAATTACAGCTCTGTTGATGTCACTTCCCTGCTTTAGAAGCTCTTGTGGATTCCTATTCCCTATAAGACAAAATGCAAATGACTCTATTTGGTTTCCCTACACTGTCCAACTCTAGATTGTCTTTCTAGAATGATTTTATATTATTCCTTTTTATGCACACTATGTTGCAGTCAAACTGGCCCATTTTCTCTTCCCCATATGTGTCATTGCAAATTCTGCCTTTACAGTAGCTGCTCCCTTCCCCGCTGCCCGCCCCCCCCCCCCGCCCCCTTGGGCCTGGCATATTCTTCTACCTTTTTGGAAGCCTAGCATCTTCCAAGGCTCATCCCAAGTATCATTTCTGACAGTAGGCCCTTTCTGATCTTCTTAGTTCATAATGCTCTCCTCTTCCATTAAAACGTGTTGTTTTATTTTGTATTTATTTATCTGTGGAATCACTATTTCCCTCCACTATAAGTTAAGTTTCTTGAAGAGAATAACATTTTCATGTTTGTCTTTGTATCCTCAGAGATTAATTCATGACTTCTGATGGTCATGACTTTCTTGTAAAAAGAGAACATGCTTCAATATCAGAAATAATAAAAGCCATGTTAAGTGGCCCAGGTCAGTTTGCAAATGAAATCAATATGGTTAATTTTAGAGAAATTCCATCACATAGGCTATTGAAAGTATGCATATATTTTACTTTCAAGGTTCACTACCTGACCAGCTCTACTGAGGTCCCTAAATTCCCAATTGTACCTGAAATTGAACTGAAATTGACAATGGCTGTGAACTTCCTAGATTGATAGATGAAATAAGTTACAATAAAAACATTAAGACATGTATTTGTTGAGAATTGTAATTTGCCATTATCAAAATACAAAGTACAGAATCTAGCAGTCTAAGTGACATAAGTCTAATCAAGAATATCCCCTAGCTTTTTATTTTGAGACTTTCATAGGAAGATAACACCAATAAATTAATAATATTTAATTCATATTAATAACACAATTTTAAACAAATAGATTGAAAAATTCTGAAGACAGATCATATGTCTTGAGATTTTCTTTAGTTACAAATGAATAATGACATAATGCCTCTTAGATTGAATCGAAGCAGAGAATGGACCAAGAAGGCTGTGTAGACACACAAACCAGTTTGATTGTCGTGCTTTTGGAAAACAAAAGGAAAAGAGCCAGTTTTGGGGGGTTTCTAAAATTTAAATTGATGTAACTGGTCATTAGTCAATATAATCAAACCAATTTTTGTTAGTTAATACATTTAATTAGAAGCAATGAAATCCAGCCTCAGGGCCAAGAAGACCCATGTTCAAGTCTTGCCTTTGACACACATGGGCTATGTGACCCTGGGTAAGCCACACCTTCTCGGAGGTCTAAGTCATTCTCTAAGACTATAAATATCAAACAGAGTGACAACTGGTAGTAGTAGAGTTCCCAATGTTAGTAAAATTACATGCCCATTCCCTATCCCTAAACAGCTTTATTAATCAGTGTACTTCATTGGTAATTCTAAAGATGTATCCGTAAAAAATGAAGGGAGATTTTGAAAAAGGAAAAAAAATAGCAACACTGCTGACTAGAAGTAAATGAAAGGTGGTGATGCTGATAAGAAATACTAAGGCATAACAGTTTATATATCTCATGGAGGAATAAAATGGGGTAGTAGGATAGCAGCAAGAATACCTACATTCAAATCCCCCTTCTGTTATTTATGACCCATGTGACTTTAGGCAATTGATCAAGATCTCTAAGTTTCAATTTCTTCATCTGTAAAATGAGGATATTGGACAAAATAATCTTTAAGGCCCATTCTAGATATAAGTTGAAAATCCTATGAATATTTATGTATGTTGTTGATATTTTGTTTTTGAGGATGGGTTTAGATCTAAAACAAAGAGTAGTTGGATGAGACTTCTCTTTGCAGTATCTGACCTAGGTTCTCCCATCATCCTCCGCCCCTCACAGCTAGGGTTTGATATATGGGCTTGTCCATCCTCCAGACCTGGGACCATTTGGGTACTTAGAGGAAATAAAAGGACCCCTAGATCCATACATTCATGAAACATGAATAACCACTTATGAATAATTTCCATTCACCTAAACAAAATAACTTCCTTTTCTTCTACTGATAAAGTACTTTGGATTCTCCCCTCTCCTCTTTTCCATTTCCCTTTAAAGCTGTAGAACTCATTACTGCCTGGGAGTTCTGATCCTCGGACAAAAGACTGACTACATCAAGCAAGGTATTTCTTTGTCTTGCTGCGAGTAAATCTTGACTAATATTCTGCCCTGCTAATTCATCATGGTGCAAAGGTAATTTTATATTCTTGAAGGTTGTGATATCAGGTCCTAACTTCTGACAGGAGCATTGAGGTATAGCAGAAAGATAGATAAAGAGACATGCAAACAAACTGTGGGCCTACAAGTTTATTGGCTCTGGGACCTTGAATAACTCAATTTATCTCTCTGAACATCAAGTTCTTCATCTTTAATGTGGAAGTGATAATATTAATTATATTACCTGCCTTTCAGGGTTGTTGTTGGGAAACATTTGTAAACTATAAAGTCCCATATTAATGTAAGTGATTTTTTTTGGACCAATCCTGTAATTTCCTTGGTAGAGAAAATACCTATTAATTCCTTCAACCTATGCAAATAGGCATATCCTATAGATTTACAATCTTAGAGACTTGACTGTAGTATTAGGAGACTGTGCCTAGCCAGTATATATTAATGCTAGGACTCAATACCAGATTTTCTCATTCTAAAGCCACCTTTTTATCTACTATGCTATTCAGTTTCATATTATTAATACCTAGCTGGGAGATATAGAAACTATGTGGGACTCTGAGCCTGTTTTCTAAAGGAGGCCAGTGGGTGACGTAGTGAACAGAACATGGGACTTGCGACTCAAAGGTCTGAGTTTGAATCCAGTCCTAGACATTAACTACTAGAGTGAATCTATGCAAGATTGCACTAAATTATGTCAAATTCTCTGTCTCAGTTTTCTTCATCCAGAAATGAAAATAATGGCACTTTCTTCACAAGGTTATTGTGAGATAATATATGTAAAACTCTTTGCAAACCTTATAAATTCTAATTATGGTTGTTACCCAAAAACCAGCCAGAAGTTTGCAATCAAACAGTTGGCTATTAAGTGATGAATTATTTTGGGGCCCAGCAAATCATAAAATTCAACAATCAAAAAGCATTTCTTAAGTGTCAGGAACTCTGAAAGGAGTTTGATGCAGGACAAAGAAGGGCTTTCCAACCAGCTCCACGTGCAGACAGAAGTGAATCATGAATTAAAGCAATTGCTAGTGGCTTCTGTTGGAGATGATCTGCAGTATCACTTTGAACGTTTGGCTCATGAGAAAAATCGGCTTATTTTAGAAAATGAGGCCCTGGGTGGTAACATAGCTCAGCTCTCTGAACAGTTAGAACGCATGTTGATACAGTGTGATGTGTGGCGAAGTAAATTTCTAGCAAGTGGGGTTATGGCTGATGAGTTAACTAATGCCAGAGCAACTTTACAATGTCAAAGCCAGGATGCCCAGAGTGCTATTCAAGATCTCCTCAGTGAACGGGAACAATTCCGGCAGGAAATGATTGCTATTCACAATTTATTAGAAGAGCTTTCAGTTTCTTTGAAGTGGGGTAGAGAGGAGAGTTGCTACCCTAGTGAACAGCCCCACAGCACTGCAGAGCTAGCATCAACAAATCATAGACTGACCACAGCACTGAATTCCCATCTCCTTGGAAATATTGGCACCAAGAATTCAAAAAGGGCTCCCCTTCCATTTGAATTTTGTAGTGCTCCATTAGAGAAAATGGCTGAAACAATTCTGCAAATTTTAGATCCAGCCACCTATTCAGAAAGCTCATCTGAAAAAACAACAACATATTGGACAATTCCATCCATATACAAGATATGAAAATATAACTTTCAACTGCTGCAATCACTGCCAGGGAGAAATTTATTGCCCTTTAAAAGCAGTCAAATCAATGTCTTCAAAATGGCCTAGAATCTCTTTGTCATACTAGAGTTAGCTATTTTGGGGGTAGGGTCTTGTTAGGGTGCCGTGTAACACACTCTACTTACATGCTGGATTTCTCCAAAGAACTTCCATGTATTGAACTTCAGATCTTTTTCATAGTTATCTCCTCAGGGTATAAAAAGCACAAAACTCTAAAAACATTCATCATCAATAATACAAGCTTTCCAAAGCTTCATATTGTGTTTTCTTTGAAGTTTGTAATCTTGGAATTCTCTTCATAGTTGGAATTTTAAAATCTCTCTAAAATGGCTATATTGATTTTTACCAGTCTATGGGTTCCCAAAAAAGCATGCCATAGGCAGTCTTGAAAAGTGTTTACCTTACTGGAAGGGGGAAGAAAATAAAGTGTAATAAGCTATGTGGTTCTGAATAAATAATTTGTAAAAACGTTCAGCACAAAGTGTGCATGTGATGTTAGGAGTTTTTCAGATAATTGTGTAAAGAGAAAGAAGAGACCGTTTTAACCATTAAACTGAATCGTAGCAAATGTGATGCACAATAGTGGTGATATTGAACATACATTTTACTAATAATAATAGTGTCAGGAATGGTCCTGAGTGCTGAAGAAATAATATACTAAGTTCCGGAAGGGTTGCAAACTATACCAGTGGATAGAATATTGATGCCACAGAAATCACAGATTTTTTTTGAAGCATTACAGTATGAATACTTTGGAAATAACATGCTTCTAGGACTGGATTAAGGCATACTGATACCTAAGCTATATCATTTTTAGTAGACTCCCATGTTTTTACATAGGTACACAAAAGTATCATTATAATAGAAAAGACTTTGAAAATAAAGATAATAAAATTTTTATATTTGAATGCATATTTATATATTCAAGAATAGAGTTAAAAACTAATACATAATTTCAATAGAGAGGCATCACAGAGTAATGGATAGGGAGTTATCTTCAGAGCCAGGAAGACCTGGGTTCAAATCTCACCTCTGAAACGTACTAGCTATGTGCTCTTGGACAGCTCAATCTCTCAGAGCCCTCAGGTAATTCTCTGTGGCTCAAATTTGATAAACACTTGCAAGTTTGCTCACTGGGAGTTCCCTACACTAATGAAATTACAATTCCACACTGGAAAAAAAAAATCAATGTCTATTTACCTATGTAATATCTTTAAATGAAAATATCTTGTGACTTTTTAAACTTAGCAAATATGAAAATTTTAAATGTATGAAGAACCACAAGTATTATTATATAAGTTTATATGTTCATATATTTATATGTCTAAAAATTACATAAGTTTACCACTTATTAAATGGAAGTGGCAATATTACATGCACTGGGCATGTTATGCATGTTTGACAAAATTGAAGATGTTTTTGTGACTTTTTAAAGAGTAAAGCCATTGATTAAATCTTCAAATTACAAGTTGCGAATTTTGTGATTAATGATAATATATGTATAACCAAATAAAATATTTATGTTTTTAAGCATGTATGAGATCTTCAGGATAGTTTTTCTTAGAGTATTGCTTTTTGAAGTTTATTCTTGATCTTCTTTCTGTGAAAATGACTTTCTCAGCACTTTGTTACTATCAGACTAAAATAGAGCAAAATTTTTGTTTTCCAAAACTAGGGGAAGTCAGCTAAATCTTTTCTGGATGGTTAGATACAACTCCTGGAGACATAAATGTTTTTCTTAATATGTGTGCTATGTAGGTTTTGGATTTCAAGAAATAGACAAAGCCTCACACTAAATTATCTAACTACAGGCATTATTTTAAACTGCACAAACTCCACAGATAAATTCACCCGTATAAGAAGACCTATGCACATCTGCTTCACTACTAAGTCCCAATCTTTGTCTGGTATGGGGAAATGAAACTGTACAATTGCTCCCAGAATGTGACCTATCCAGACATAACCCAACCACCAGAGGGCACAAAGACTTTAGGGGCTTTGTAAATTTATACTGAATTTTAAAAGGGGAGGGGTGAGATCAAGCTTCATTTCAATTTTTACATCAGTAAGATAGTGTGCTACATTTATCTTCCCATTTAGAGTGTTTGCTTATCCTAAATAGATTAATTTTAATTTCATTCAACAATCCTCCATTGATTAACATTATTCTGACTGAAATTCATTTGCTTTATAACCAAGAGAAGTTCTTGGAAATTCTAACTTCAAGTCAGATGGTTTGTTAGTACAAGGACTGAGATTTAGTGCTAGATACAGGAAGATCAAAGGGCACACTTCTAGCAATCCGCTGAGCTTTTATTCGAAGTTCTTATCTGAATGTAGAGAATCATATCTTTGTCTCTAAACTAGAATTTTTCAGCCTATCCTTATCAGGAAGAGGCTTTCTAGTCTCTGCAATACAGCAAAGTTGAAATGGACAGCAAAACAGTAATTACTAAATATTCGGCAGTGACCGCAAGAATAACAGAGGGTGGTTGATCAGGGTGCCAAGAAGAGGCGACATATCCAACCTTATAATAACCTTAGAAAAGAATGTAGAATGACCAAAATGATGGCAAGAATAGTTGGAGGATATGATAAATAAATCAAAGGAAAAAATAAGGATTTTAATAAATAGACTAAAAGACGGGAATAGATCTAAAAAAAAGAGTAGAGGAGGAAGAACTCAAAAAATTCAATGATACAACCATAAATATCAACCAGGGAGAGATAAGATAGAGAAATAAAACTATAGAGCCATATCAATGACGAATATGAATGCGCAGATATTGAACAGGATATTAGCAAAGAAACTATAGCAATAAATTAAAAATTATTTATTATTTCCATCATATATATACCCTGTAATAAATGTAAGAAATGAAGAGATGGTACAACATCAGAATAATGGATCATATTAAAAATTAAAATCACATGAAAAAACTTTTGACACAATTTAGTACTCTCTAATACGAATATTACTAAGAAGTATGGGAATAAATTAGCATTTCCTTAACATGAGAAACAATGGTTATCTAAAGCCAAGAACTAGCATTATTTGTTATAGAGAAACCTTTTCTTAAGAATAAGGAAGAAAGTATTGTTGTCAGTATTATCTGATATTGTTCTAGAAATGGTAGCCATATCCATAAGAAAAGGAAATTGAAAGAATAAGCATCAGCAAGAAGAGACATAATTCTCTTCTTTTATAGATGATATGATGGTTTATGTAAAGATTACAAGAGATTCAATGAAAAAATAATTAAAACAATAACTTCAGAAAAATAGTAGGACATAACATAAACCCACAAAAGTCGTAAGACTTGGTATATTACTAATAAAACCCAGCAGGAAGAGACTGAAAAACAAATTCCATTGAAAATAACTACATAATGCATAAACTATATTGGAACTAATAATTATAATAATAATGCATACACATCAAATACTCTAAGGCTTATGAAGCACTTTTCATGCTGTGGAAGGCCTGCTCTGACCAGGCTGGCTCAGGTCTGACCAGGTCACTTGGGTATCACACATTCAGAATTAGAAAGAAGTGAGACATTCATAGTCAATCTTACAGAAAACAAAAAGAAGTTTCTTTATCCATAACAGGGGAAGGAAAGTGAGAGCTAGAAAAGAATCACTGAAAACTCAGCCTTGATTCATTTGAATGGAGCTTTCCTGTGCTGGTATTGGTCATGTTGCCAGTCTGTGGTCAGATCCTGAGGGAAGAGAACCAATCCTTTATGTTCTGGCTCTTTTTTCTACTCAGGCCATGAGAAAACTATTCTAATGTCCTAAAACTTAGTTCCCTGAAGAAACATGGCTCAAACTATTATGAAGAGAGTTGCAATATGTAGCATGGAAAAACTAGCCTTGGCTACATGGGACAGGCCATTAGGAAATGCTGTCCAATTTTTGTTGGACATTCTTCACCTTGTTTGATAATTAGTGCTTGGAGGTAGATGTTAATGTTTCCCTTTTACAGACAATGAAATTGAGGCTCAGAAATACTAAGTACCTTAAAAAGGTCACATCCAGTGACTTGTGAAGGAATACACATCTAGCAACTGTATGAAGTATGATTTGAAGGAAGCCAAGAAGGCCAGAAAGCAGAGACGAGGAAGGAGAGAATTCCCAACATGGGGAATAGCCAGTGAGAATGCAAAGTCAGAAGATGGAATGTCCTGTCTAAAGAAAAGCAAAGGAGCCAGTTGAAATGGAACATAAATTAAGTGGAGAAAAGTAAGGTTCAAATACACTGGACAGGTAGGAAGGGGCCAGAATATGAAGGCCTTTAAAAGGCAAACAGGATTTTATATTTGTTCCTAGAGGCAATAGGAAGTATCTTTCATAAGTATGACAATGAGGAAATTCATTAAATAATCAAGGATAGAGGTGATTATAAGACACAAAATAGAAAATTTCAATGATACAAAACGAAAACTGGCTTTTTCACAAAATCAATAACAGTAGCTAAATTGGTAGAGTAAAAAATAGATCTCTGGGAGTCAGAGAACCTGGGTTCAATTTCTGGCTCTACTATTTGCCACCTATGTGATCAGAAATACATCATTTTACCTTTCATGGCCTCAGTTTCAACTATAAAATGAGTTATTGGGATTATATGACTGTTAATATCTCTCTCATCTCCAATTCTATGGTCCTGTGATAGAATAATAAAATAACCTATCAATCTGGGCAAAAAACATCTTTTATATCAAGTATCTTTCATAAAGCTCTGATACCAAACACATATGCAGTTAGTCCAAATGCATAAAAAACAAGAGCAATTTCTCAGTATACAACTAGGCAAAGAGTTATGAACAAACCACTTTCTGATTTCTTTGTTTTAATCTTTTTTTGTGGGGGGGGGAAGGCAGGGCAATTGGGTTCAATGACTTGCCCAAGGTAACACAGCTAGTAAATGTCAAGTGCCTGAGGCTGGATTTGAACTCGGGTCTTCCTGACTCCAGGCCAGTGCTGCCACATAGCTGCCCAGTTTTCCACTTTCAAAGGAAAAATACAAACTCTCCAAAAAGACGTGAAATAATGTACCAAATCATTAATGAGTAAACCAATGTAAACTAAAACAACTATTTGTTCTTACATCCATTAGTTTTGCAAGTGATATAAGATGAATATGGTCAAAGTTGGAGGGGTTTTGATAAAACAGTGTAATAACAATGTTACTTGCAGCTGATGTGGAGGTGAAAGGCCAATAACACCAGTACGCAGGAGGTCTGCTAGCCCTCGTACTTTGATCTGCTTTTCTAAATGAAAGCAACTTTAAGGCATTTACAATCTCACTTTAATTAAACATACATATATCTTCATTTAGTTCAGGGGAAAAAGTCAGGACTCTTAATTCAATCAAAGACTCTTGATTCAAACAAAGGCAAGACTCAATCACAGGCACTTGATTAACTTAGTGCTGAGAAGCACTCCAGAAAAAAACCAGCAAAAAGTGGCATTAAAGACAGGCACAATGATGCACTGTTGGTGGAACTTTGAATTCATCCAACTGTGACAGAGAAAAAAAATTGAAATTATAATAGAAAAGTCATCAAACTATGCCTTTTGATCAAGGAACCAAAAGGAAGGGTTATAAAGCAAAATGGGCGCATGTTAGTTGAGAAATGGCTAACCATATTGTGGAAAGAGGATAGCATAAGAAATTGTGAACTAGTTTTTTTTCTTTTTTTCTTTTAAACTTAAATACTAAAACTTACATATACAAAAAGAAAGGAAACATATTATAAACTTAAATATTGAAACAAATACAAAAAGAAAAGAAAACGAAATCATTGCCTTGTGCACAGAACATAAGAGAATATTCAAAATATACAGCAAGAAATTTCCATTTCAAGAAAGCCTATATAATAAATACTAAGCACTGTGTTGAGAACTGTCCATCTTTGCTTTCTTGTAAGTTTTCTTTTGTTCTCTGCTGTGTGCTTTTTGCTTTGTTTTCCCCCCCTTCCTCCCCCACTCCTAAAAGATGCAATTAAACACATATATACATACACACTTAAACATACTTTATATACATATATGTATATATACATACACATATATATATGTTTGTGTGTGTCTATTTATAGACACACACATTATACATATATGCCTAAGAATTAGGTTTTTAAAAAATAAATTGTACTATATTATATTAAGGTTAAGATTAGATTAGATACAGTGTTGCAAAAACTATAGTGAAATTTTAAACTTGAATAATTTCAGAAGTATAGACACTATAAACTAACAAAAACATCGACTGAAAGTTTATTTAATTTTCTGCTATACCTTTTTAGCTGTTTTAGTTTGAATAATATATTTTGGATGTTAATATTGACAAGACTGGATACTTTGTGTGCATTGGTTGTGTGACAGTTTCTGGATGTCACTTTCTCTGAAGGGAGGATTGTTAAAGAGGTCCTCTTTCTTGCCCACTATAGTCATCTGATCTATCTCCCTTAGACTTTTAATTATAGAGTCACATCAAAACTGTCATGTAGGAATCAAAACATTTTGGTTGATCTTAAAGCTAGGATTACAGATACAATCCTTTCAATCATTGAGTAGCTGCTGTTAAAGGTTTTTACAGAGTTCAAAAAATGATGTACAGCACTACGGTGCTTGGTGAATTTTAATAAGAAACATCAATATTTTAAAAAATTAAATTATTAGGTTTTCAAATCACAAACTTGGATAATTCATACTTGAAGGTATTGAAGCTTTAAAATGAACTAAGACTTTTGGGATACCTTGCATAATTTCTTTAAAAAAAACCCTGAATTTCACCTCTCTCCCTCTCCCTCTGCCTTTCTTTCCCTCCCTCCCTACCCCCTCTCTCCCTGTGTATATATGTGTGTGTGTGTGTGTGTGTGTGTGTGTGTATGTGTCCATGTGAATGTATGCATGTATAAAAGTACACACATATCTGTATGCATATTTCACGTATACTTACATATAGACATATGTTAATACATAAATACATACATATCTACGTCTAGCTGTATTCCTGTTTCATTCTCTAATTCTGGATAGAGTGGATACACCACACCCCAACCTCTAGGTCTGCTTCTGGCCTAGGCCTTACAGAAATCATCAAGGGAAGCAACCTCCATGTAGAAGGAGTCAGTCTTCCTCAGCAACTACCAATCAATTGGCACCCTCAGGTTAGGCAAGGCAGCCTTGCTGGAGCAGCAAGGTACCCTCAGCAAGAGATAGAAGTAATATGTTCCAGGCAAGTGAAATCACCATCGCTAGCTTAACCACGTCTCCTTACACACCAATGAAAAAAGTTTAGGACCCTGAAACCAAGAGCCTTTGGAATAGCATTATTATTATTATTATTATTATTATTATTATTATTATTATTATTATTATTATTATTTTGTCCAGTGCTCAAGCCATCATTCTTGAAAGCAAACCCCATGGAGATTCAGGCTGGCAATTGCTCCTTCAGGTGCTACAACCACAGCTCCTCAAGACTCTGAAAAGAAAATTCTGACTACCAAAGCTCTTTGCTCTGTCAGGTGGTTCAAATATTAGAAATGACATTAAAGACAGGTATTACAATCTACTCTGTGGTCGTGCCCCAAGGAGATTTTTTTTTTATCTAACTTGAAGATATGTTGTTCATAGGTGTTGTCTCCTCCTTTAGATTGTAAGCTCCTGGAGAGGAGGAACTGTCTTTTCTATTTATATCCCCAGTGCTTAGAACAGTGATTTACACCCAGTGAGCACTTACTAAATGTTTTCTTTCATTCATTCATTCTAGTCCATTACCTCTCTACCAAGCAGTGGGAGATGATTTATCATCAATCTTTTGAAGTCAGGATCAGGTGTCTGCTGTTTTGGTCAGAATTCTGAGGTGTTTTAACCACATCACCCCTTACGCTATTATTGTAATTATCACATAAACCAATCTCATGAGTCTTCTCATTTCATTGTATATCAGTTCATACTCGTCTTTCTATATTTTGAAATGTCTTACATATTCATTGTTTCTTAATGTATCTTTCACTTTTTTGTGGGTTGGGTTACTCCTCTCCTGGGCATGAATTTCTCTCTAGTTACTCCCTTAGTCCTTCCACATGGGGTGTAAAATAAACATGTTAATTTTTACTTCCTGTGTATAAAAATGTATAATATACAACATGCCTATTATAAAAGTGTTTTGCATGCCTACACATGTATAACTTACATCAAATTGCTTGCCTTCTCAATGAGGGTGGGTGGGGAGGGAGAAAGGGAGAGAATGTAGAACTCAAAATTTTAAAAATGAATGTTAAAAATTGTTTTTACTTGCAACTGGGAAATAAGATATATAGGAAATGGGGTATAGAAATCTATCTCCCTCTACAGGAAAATAGAAGGGAAGCAGGTAAGATAAGATGGGGGATGATAGAAGGTTGGGCAGATTGAGGAAAGAGGTTATCAGAATGCATGTGGTCTTGGGATAGGGGGAGGGGAGAGATGGGGAAAAATTTGGAGCTTAATTTATGGAATCAAACAAGCATTTCTATAACAGTACAATAAAGAGATGATTGCACATGAAACTGCAAAAAATGTGTAATATAATAGAAAGCTGTGGGATAGCACTTGCATTCTACAATTAATCACTTTAAGCAAATCACTTTACAATTCTTGGTCTCATGTCTCATCTCGAAATCCTGAAGCCAAAAGAATGGGTTGGAGGTGTTCTATCAACCTCTGTCTTCACCCTTACCCCTCCTTACCACTAGGTTAGCAACCTTCCTACTGTTACCATTGCTTTGGTTACTCTGTTGCTGGGGCTCCAGAACTGGAAGAAATAAGGAGACTGTTCCATTCACCTAATAAGCCTACCTCATACTATATAGGCTTCTTGGGGAAAAGGGGAACGTGACCTACTAGTGCTCACCACATTTTTGCCCCCTTTTCCAAAGAAGTGATTAAATTAATGATGTTTTCAGCTTTAAGGCCAAGGGATTAAATTTTGCCAGTTATATTTCGGCATTATCCAGAGAGAGGAGATTTGGATCTTCTTAGTCTTGATAAATTTATAAAAGGCTGTCTCTGCTGTAGGAAAAGCAAAAAAATCTAATTAATAACCAAAATACTTTTAAAATTTTTTATTTATATATTTTTATTTCTTTTGCTTTTTTAATTCCATACTTCATTATTTAATATTTTTAAGTTTTCAGCATTGATTTCCACGAGATATTGAGTTACAAATTTTCTCCCAATTTCTACCCTCCCCCCACTCCAAGATGGCATATAGTCGGATTGCCCCATTCCCCAGTCAGCCCTTCCTTCTGTCACCCCCCCCTTTCCCCTTACTCTCTTGTAGGGCAAGATATATTTCTATGCCCCATTGACTATAAATCTTACTTCCCAGTTGCATGCAAAAACACTATTTTTTGAGCATCTGCTTTTAAAACTTTAAGTTCCAAATTCTCTATCCTCATCCCTCCCCACTCACTCTCCCTAAGAAGGCAAGCAATTCAACATAGGCCACACATGTATCATTATGCAAAACACTTCCATAAATAGTCATGTTGTGAAAGACTAACTATATTTCCCTCCATCCTATCCTGTCCCCCTTTATTCAATTTTCTCCCTTGACCCTGTCCCTTTTTGAAAGTGTTTGCTTTTGATTACCTCCTCCTCCTATCTGCCCTCCCTTCTATTGTTCCCCCTTTCTTATCCCCTTCCCTCTACTTTCTTGTGGTGTAAGATACCCAATTGAGTACGTATGTTATTCCTTCCTGAAGTCAAATCCGATGAGAGCAAGATTCACTCATTCCCCCTCACCTGCCCCCTCTTCCCTTCCAACGAACTGCTTTTTCTTGCCACTTTTATGCGAGATAATTTACCCTATTCTATCTCTCCTTTTCTCCCTCTCTCAACATATTCCTCTCTCATCCCTTAATTTGATTTTAGATATTTTTTAGATATCATCCCTTCATATTCAATTCACCCTATGCCCTCTGTCTACATATGTGTATATATATATATATAATATATATGTGTATATATTATACATATAATATATACATGTTATACACACACACACACACACACACACACATATATATACATATATTCGCTTCAGCTACCCTAATATTGAGGTCTCATGAATTACACACATCATCTTTCCATGTAAGAATGTAAGCAAAACAGTTCAACTTTAGTAAGTCCCTTATGATTTCTCTTTCTTGTTTACCTTTTCATGCTTCTCTTGATTCTTGTGTTTGAAAGTCAAATTTTCTATTCAGCTGTGGTCTTTTCTCTAAGAAAGCTTGAAAGTCCTCTATTTTATTGAAAATCCATATTTTGCCTTGTAGCATTATACTCAGTTTTGCTGGGTAGTTGATCCTTGGTTTTAATCTTAACTCCTTTGACCTCCAGAATACCATATTCCAAGCCCTTTGATTCCTTAATGTGGAAGCTGCTAGATCTTGTATTATCCTGATTGTGCTTCCACAATACTCAATTTTTTTTTCTTTCTGGTTGCTTGCAGTATTTTCTCCTTGATCTGGGAATTCTGGAATTTGGCAACAATATTCCTAGGAGTTTTCTCTTTGGGATCTTTTTTAGGAGGCAATCGGCGGATTATTTCAATTTCTATTTTGCTGCTGGCTCTAGAATATCAGGGCAGTTTTCCTTGATAATTTCTTGAAAGATGATATCTAGGCTCTTTTTTTGATCATGGCTTTCAGGTAGTCCAATAATTTTTAAATTATCTCTCCTGGATCTATTCTCCAGGTCAGTGGTTTTTCCAATGAGATATTTCACATTGTCTTCCATTTTTTCATTCCTATTTCATAATATCTTGATTCCTCATAAAATCACTAGCTTCCACTTGCTCCAATCTAATTTTTAAGGTAGTATTTTCTTCAGTGGTCTTTTGGACCTTCTTTTCCATTTGGCTAATTCTGCCTTTCAAGGCATTCTTTTCCTCATTGGCTTTTTGGAGCACTTTTGCCTTTTGGGTTAGTCTATTTTTTAAGGTGTTATTTTCTTCAGTATTTTGAGGGGGTCTCTTTTAGCAAGTCATTGACTTACTTTTTGTGATTATCTTGCATTACTCTCATTTCTTTTCCCAATTTTTCCTCTACTTCTCTTACTTGCTTTTCCAAATCCTTTTTGAGTTCTTCCATGGCCATGAGACCAATTCATATTTTTCTTGGAGACTTTTGATGTAGGCTCTTTGACTTTGTTAACTTCTTCTGCCTGTATATTTTGATCTTCTTTGTCACCAAAGAAAGATTCCAAAGTGTGAAACTGAATCTGAGTCCATTTGTGTTGCCTGTTCATGTTCCCAGCCAACTACTTGACCCTTGAACTTTTTGTCAGCCTATGACTGCTTGTAGAGTAGGAAGTACTTTGCCCCAAGCTTTAGGGGCTGTGCTGCTGTTTTCAGAGCTACTTCTACACAGCAAGCTCAGCCACACCAGTGATCCTCCTCCCCTAAGAACTGCCAACCCAGACTGCGACCCAGATCCAAGCAGGCTCTACACTCCCGCTCTGATTTGCTGCTTAATTCCTCCCATAGGGTGGGCCTGGGGCTGGGAGCAACCACAGCTGGAGCTCTGGAAGCATCTCCAGAACTGTACCACTTCCACACCCCCAGGGCTAGGGCCAACTGCACACTCCTTTCACTTTGATCTAGCAGTTTTTCCACTAACCTTCTCTGTTGTTTTTGGCATTTGTGGATTGAGAAGTCTGGTAACTGCCACAGCTCAATGATTCAGGGCCCTACAGCCTGTTCTGCCCATTTCCCAGTCTGGTGGGTCCTGGCACAGCCCACACTGGTCTGTGTTACACTACGTTCCCAGCTCTGAGCGAAAGACCCTTCCCAGCAACCATCCAGGCTTTCCTGGACTGTAGCCCTGCTTCCCTCTTCTATTTTGGGGGTTCTACACCTCTAGAATTTGTTCAGAGCCATTTTTAGAGGTATTTGGAGGGACCTGGGGGAGAGTGTAAGCAAGTCCTTGCTTTCCAGCCTCCATCTTGGCTCCCCAAAATACTTTAATATAGCTCGATATTGGAGAAAGAGAAACTAAATATACTTGAAAATTGATGAAATTTGTCAACCTTTATCAAGATATTTGGGGTCATGGGCACTTAGCCAAAAAGAAAAAAAAAGGCAACATGGCAAAATGAATAAAGTGTTGAACCTGAAGTAAACAAAAGTTGAGCTCAATTGCAACCTTTCACACCTACTTCATGACCACTGCCCAAATCACTTAAAGTCTCTGGGTATCAGACAACTCTCTGAGAACATAAGTTACTGGGAAGGGGAAAGAGGAAAGGAATAAGCGTTTATAGAACATCGACTATGTCAGACCCTCTGCTAAGCTCTTTACAAATATTGTCTCATATTTTATGAGTCGATTATTTCTATAATTCACATATAAGTCATAGAACAGTGTGTATTATATCAATGGAGAGAGCTCTCACAGCAATACTGGTGTGGGCAAATGAAGGAAGAAGCATTTACTAAGCAATTATTTGGCACTGGGGATACAGATATATATAAAAAAAACAAAACTGTCATCCCATGCCCTCAATGTATTCTATTAGTGAAATTGCATTCTATTAAATTCTATCCACCCCCAAAGAACCGATAGACTCTGAATACTGATTGAAGCATGCTTAAAAAATAGCTTTTTTTCTTTTGGTCTATATTTTCTTTTTCGACATGGCTAATATGGAAATATGTTTTGCATAACTGCACATGTATAATCTATATTAAATTGTTGCTTTCTCAAGGAAGGTAAAGGGAAAAGAGGGAGGGAGAGAATTTAAAACTCAAAATTAAGAAAAAGAATATTAATTGCTTTTACATGTAATTGGAAAAATAAATTATGGAAAAGTGAAAAAAAGAAATTACATTCTATTAGTGAAAAACAACACAAAGAGTCAGCTACAGAGAGCTGTTTTCATCAACAAAATTACAAGAGATAGTGACTAGGGTCATAGTGCTATTGATTTAGGTGTCTTTTTCCTGGATTGATGTTTGTTTAATTTATATTCTCAGTTCTACTAGTGGGAAAGAAGGATGGTATGGATAGGGTGGCTTGGCATAAAGATGATCAGGAAGCACAGTGGTGAGTCTAAGTGGGAGGAAGGTATGATGAATGAGTACTGATTAGAACTGCAACATCCTAAGACACATATAGCCCAAGTCTACTCTCCTACTGATCTAGTCTCATCTGGTTTTGACTGGTCAGACCTGCTTTTAAGGTCAAAGCATCAATGAATGTGAGAAATGGATGTGATCTAAATCAGCCCAGGAGGAGAACAATTTGATAAAGTGCACTGTATTACAGTGGATGAAAAGCTGATTTTAGCTTCAAGAAGACCTAGATTCAAGTCCTATTTCTAATATACACTGACTAAGTTGCGGTGGTTAAGTAACTTAATCTCACTGCCTCAGACATCTCCCTAAAACTATATATTGCAGATCTTCATTGGTTGAAGGATTTTCTCCCAGGAGTTTCTTAGCTAGATAAAATCACAGGTCTAGAAAAAAAATACAACATTCACCTAGAAGACCTTAATTTTCCTGTCCTTGTTTGAGCAAACAAAAGGACTTGGAAAAGTATTTGAAAATATATGCATGTAAGTTATGAAATAGAAGCTTTAGGGACATATTTCATAGTAAAGCATGATATGTCTTCTGCTCCAGGATGCCTATAGTCTGAGAAGCCCAAATTTTTTCTAGGCCATCATTCAATTAGTAATTTTATAACCGTATTTCCCAATTCATTGAGTTTCTTTGTATAACTTCTCTGTCCTCAATTAGTGTGAACAATGAGTTTTATTTAGTACCATCTGCAAAGTTAATTAATGTGTGTTTACCTTCTCTTCCAGGTGATTAATGAGGGAGATGTTAAATACTGGGTCTCTCCCCTCCTATCTCTTTGACATTCCTCTTCACAGCCTCCCTTTCACCCAGCACATTAAGAATCATTATTACCCTCTTCATTTTCCTTTATCCCTCAGCTAGTTTTTAATCCACAGCTCTATTTCAAAAGAAATGCTGATGGGCTTTTTCTAAGAGGTAATGAGACTGTTGAACATCTCTGTAATTACTATGCAGTTCCCACTTAAAAATACATTGTAGAGATAACATGCAAATACCAGAGATACTTTTTTGATTTTATTCATTGGTTGTAGGAAGCAATTCCTTCTTAAAGTTCTGTATATCCTGTAGAGCAAATTTAGTTCATATTTTCTTGGACTAGTTGGAAGAAAGATGTTACAGTTAGTGTAGGATACTGCAGACTCTGAACATTTTCTGTGCATCCATAAGGGAACATTCTATGAAGAAACATCAAGGTCTCTGGAAATGTTTACATTGTTTAAACTAGGGGATACCACTGTAGCAACCTATCATCTTGCCCTGAGACGCCACCACCAAGTAATTCATTGAAGAATAAAGATATGAGACAGATCTTTGAAATACAAATGCCCTCACAGAAAAGGGGAAGACCTCAGAACTAAATTTCAGACAAGCATCAGATAGTTGGGTCTATAGATAGCTATTTTGTCAACTCCCACTTTTGTCTGCTCTGTCTGTATTCCCACAATTTTTGCCCATATGGTTCTAGATATGCTTCTACCAGCAACCTCTGGAAGATATTTGTGTTCATCTCTTACTGTTATGTATTTTTTTTATTTGTAATTCCTAGACTCTCTCTCAATCCACTTTGACTCTTGCTTGCATCCCTGGGTAGTCTCAGCAACAGTCCCATATCAAACCTGACCCTGCACAGGTCTGCAAATCTCACTTAACATTGCCATCTCTGGTCTTACATCCTTGACTTGTATGCAGCACCTGGGTACTAGAGAAGTACCTTGCCTACATAAATTTAGGCACAGTAAAACAAGAAGGCTAGTGTGAATTTTTATTAACTGTAGGTAATTTACCTTCTTTGGGGCTGCCTTTGACCATAAGGCACTCGATCCATGAAGTACATACAAGTGCACACCTAGAAAATATTTTCTTCCCTTCCTTTTTAGAAAGTAAGTATATTGTAGTAGGAAGAAAATGAAACTTAAATCCAGGAATACTTGCTTTCGAGTCACAAATTGCTTTTCTGACTCCGAATAAATTGTTTACCTTTTCTGTGTGTGAGAAAACTAACTCTCTAAGACTCTAAGTTGTTGAGAAGATGCTGACTTACCTTGCTAAAAGGAGATTCTTCACCTGAGAGTCCCCTGTGCCAGTGAAATTATAGGTTCATTCTCTGTTCTCCTTTTAAGTCTCCGGGAGTTGGATAGTCATCCCTTTCTCCATTGTGAAAAATATTATCACAAAATTCAAAAGCTGGAATAAGAAACATTGGTTATTTTGGAGGCTACACTTCCTTCACTTCCTTTTAGTTCTCATTAATAATTAATTTTCAAAATAAATATAAATAAGGCATTTTAATTAAATAAAAACAAGCATTTCTGGCAGAAGGCATTCCATACTCAAAGACTTTTCACCACAAATCTACTCAAGTTTAACTGCCAGTAAAGATAGCCAATTCCACTGTAGTAAAACAAATCCCAGTCTATGTAGAACAGAAAAATGTAGAGTAACTTGAGCTCTTTATGAGATGGAAGAAAAGGAGTCCCATATCAAGGAATGGTATCATCTTTCTCTAGGCAAGCAACCTCAGGAGGAATGCACACAGTAGGAGACCAAAGATGGCAGAGCAGGAAGAAGCATTACAGCCCACCCCCTCCCACAACTGTTTCAATAATTACTGAGGAAGAGCACCGGTCCAAATGATGGATGGGAAATTCAAGGAGAAACCACACTGGGTTATCTTTTCCAAGCAAAGGGAAATAGTCAGAGGTCTGTGGACTTTGGGGAGGGGAGGGGAGGGGAATCCAATCAAGAAGGCTCATCCATAGCCTTCTGGCAACTAGGTTGGGTCTTATAGTTATGTACCAACAGTCAAAAGGAAGAGAAGCCCTCTAATTAGCAGCTGTGTCTCACTGATGCCGAAGCATGGCCCTGGACCTGAGCAATGTCTTTAGAGCGGGGGCAGGTCTAAAACTATTGCTCTGACCTCAAAACAGGATATCATTTTGCAAAGTTATCGAACACCACCTTCCTTGCCTTCTCCAATGCAAAAATAATAAAGTGAAAAAAAGGAACAGAAAATTAACCCTTCCCCCCACCCACCCTTAAGGGGAAAGCCTGGTCTCTGCAAAGCTCTCAGAACATATGGGTCTCTCCCTGTCTCTCTGCACGGATTAGGAACCTGGGGTCAACTAAAAGTTATTCACCTCACCTGCAGTTGAGAAACCTACTTGTCCCAAGTACAGATTCTTCCATGATTTGCTTTAGATTATAGGGCAAGATAACTAGAGGTCTGGAAAAGTTAACATCCCTAGGTCCCTTTTATACTCAGAATACAACCCATTTTTCCCCCTCTAGGAATCAACCTTAGGACTCTTCCTGACCCAATTAGCATGTTTTTTAGCAGAGATACTGGAGTGCCTTGCCATTTTCTTCTGTAGCTTATTTTATAGATGAAGAAATTAGGCAAACAGTGTTAAGTAATTGCCCAAAATCATGTTAGTAAGTATCTGAGGCCATATTTGAACTCAGATCTTCTTAACTCCAGGCCTAGTACTTTATACACTGAGCCCCCTTTTGTACCCACAATTTTCTCAAAGAATCCAAATGCACAGGGAGATCAAATGGAGTTCCTCATGCACTTTTCAATAGGATAAGCAAGTTATCTTAAAAGAAGAAACAAACTTGGAAAATTGCAAAAAGGTATGAGCATCATAAAAAGGAATGAAGCACTTATGGTTTATTATTTTGGGTTTTTCTGCCAGGAGGCAAATATTACCTCATGGATCTCCAGTCAACCGGGAGCTCAGACAAGCTGTATATGCTTATGTCATAATGAGGCAGATTGTTTAAGTGTATTTAAGACACTCTGTACCTCCACTCTGTATCTGCTACTCTGCCTGGCTTCAGCTCCATGCAACAAGATGCCCTGTGCCCCCTCCTTAGCTTTCCTGCTTCCTTTTGTGTTTTGTCTCTCCTTTTAGATGGTAAGCTTGTTGAGAGTAGGTACTGTCCTTGTTTTTATTGTGTACCCAGTGCTCAGTTGTAGGCACTTAATAAATGTTTACTGGATATGGAACTTAAGAAAAAAAATAGAACATTCATGAGCCCTCATTATAACTTCAATGAGATCTACTAGGTGCCAGTATTTTTGGAATGTAAAAATACATGATGTCCATGGCTTTCATAGGTTAACGTATACTAATACAACAGACATTAGTACTTATGCATTCAAACAAAGGTTATCACAAAGCAACTGATCTAACTTATACGGCAACATACTAGAAAACAGCCTGCCAAATTATAGTCTAAAACAAAAAAGAAAAAAATACTAAGTGTTTTTTAGTAAATCACTGAAAACCAGAGTATCCAAGGTTGAGATTTCCAAAAGGCAATTTTCTACAGGCATCCTTGGAAATGTGAGTGGCCTCAATTATCTTGGACACAACCCCTCTTGACCTCCAGGATAGCAGCACCACAACTTAGTTCTACTTGTCCAACTTAGTTAACAACTGTATTTGCAGGGATCCCCAGGAGGTCAGTTGACTCTTACTCTTTCAGTAGTTTATGGAACCCTTAAAGTTATGGGGCTTCTAATACCATCACTCACAAGCCTCTGCCCCCCTTCACAAGTGTGTTGCACATTATCAAAGGATTTCCTGAGATGGTATAGTAAAAAATAATTGATACAAAACATTCTCTCCAAACTAGGGCCACACCTTCCCCTTATACACTCAAAGCCTCTAGGGATAATGGATTTAAATTTAAAATACAAAAGTAGCAAGGTACACATGGGGTAACAAGTTAGTCTTGGACCAAGTCTTAAGTCTTGGACCAAGAAGATAAACAGAATAAACTAGAAACCAGGGAGAGATCTGAAATTCTCTACTCCAAAGGAGTAACTAAGGACTTAATTCATAGAGGTGATTCAAGTAAACTAAATTCAATGAATATTTATCAGGTACCTAATATATGTGAGACACTTTACTAAGCACTGGGAATATTCAAGAAAAAATTAAATTATACTTGCCTTCAAGAAGTTTAAATTGTTGAATGAATACATGAATAAAGATTTACAAATTGAGAAATCACTCCAGTTCCTCAAGTATGACAAATTCCCATAAAAAATAGCATGGCTACTTTTTATTTTAATGAATGTCATTTTCAAGTGAGTGAATTTGAATTTAGATTCTAAGCTCAATGAATCAAGATCTTCTAAGTCAATGAAAATATTATATGAGTTAGGGGCAAGTCTCTAGCTATTTTTAGATGTGGGGAACAACAGTCAAGGGTAAGAATAGGGAGTAGGGAATAGGGAGCTAGCGTGTCCAACTCAAATTTGGATATAGCAATAAAATCCATGCAGCCATACTTGAAAGATTCTGAAGTCTCTTGCTTGATTTAGTAAAAACGCGCAGTGAAAATTGGATCTTTAAAATGAAGCCAGCTTTATTAGGTTTTAATACAGAGCATTTCAATTTGTGAAAAGTACACCACAAATATGGTGTTTGGGTGTCATTTTCTTTTCACAGATGCTTAATTCCCAAAGACTGAGTTGTCTGACAACAGGACAGTCTCCTGTGAATACAGAGTGACAGTTTCTCATCAACTAAATTGTAAACATAGTTTCTTCCTCAACAAATAGGAAAAGTAAACAATTAAGTCACAGCTTTCATTTTCAGCTTATTTGTAGAGCAACAATCCAAACCAAACTGGTCCCCTCATTACTTAGCAGGGAATTTTAGCAGGAGTTTATCACCCCCCCCCCACCACCCCCATGATGTCTGCCTGAGGCAGAAGAAAGTGCTGTGTGCTACAATATTTACCAATAAACCCTAGAGCATGTTGGAGGGATTTTAATCATATGTGAGTGTAAGTTAGATAGGCAGCTTCTAAATGCCTCTCTGTAGCAGTGTGGCCATAGCTACAACATGCCAAATGGATCTAGATAAGCAATTCATTTTGACATAGGAAAGAATTGTAATAGCTAGCTGAGCCCACCATTTCGAAGGGCATTGCATACACATTTCCCACCCTAATTAAATGTGTTTAACTGAGTGCCCTGCTGACATACTAAGTGAAGCAGCATTGAAAATTTCTGGTCATGATGCACAAAAATGACAGACTGTAAGTCAGATTGTAGATATCATGGACACTTACTTAGGATACTAATTTTGGAGATGTTTGCCCCAAACCTCCCTCCTTTACGCTCATGATTTTAAAGACTGTCATTATAATAAATCCCAAGGTAATTATAATTGTGATTTACTGGCTACGGGGCCACCATCTGTGTTCCATCTGATAATAAGAACCTTTATCTAGTACTCACTCAGTCAACAAACATTTATTAAGCTCCTAACATGCAATAAGGTTTAAAAGTTATTTTGAGTTTACAAAGCACCATGATGTACAAAGAATATGCCTTTTCCAAGAGCAAAGAAAGTGAGTCAAGCCAAAGAGTACTTCCCTCTAGTTCTTGGGGACTTCAATGACCTCAGCAATGCTTTTCAACAAGTAATTATTCCTGCTCTCTTGGTGCTGGCCATTGATCAATGTGGCAGTATGGGTAATGATAATAAGGATGGATATTAGACCCAAGATTTCATTGATATAGGAAATTCTCTGAATAAAGAAATTCCCTTTTCCAATGTAAGCCATTCTTAGTCTACCTCAGCAGAAGTCTTTAGAGAGTTTACAGAACACTGAGAGATTATGTGACTTTCCTGGGGTCAACATAGCCCATATGTTCCAGAAGAAAAGATGGTAGGAGGTGGGGGGTGGGGAGTAAACAAACATTTACTAAGTGCTCAATATGTGCCAGGCACCGCACCATGTTAAACAATTTACAAAGACAATCACATTTGATCTCATTTGATTTGGCAGTATGTGTCTGAGGTATAACTTGAACCCAGGTCTTCCTGGTTCTAAAGTCAGCTCTCTGCCCAGTATGCTATGCTGCTTATCATAATAATAATAACTAGAATTTATATGATGATTTAAATTTCATAGCTTGCTTTATATACATTATCTTATTTGATTGATCCTCAAGACAACACTATAGATAGCAGAAACAGGAAAAAGATTAGAAGCTTGAGAAATAGATATACAGAAGCATGGAATAATAGTCTTGGGGGGACACTTAAAGTGAGTGTTTTTATATTATTTCCATTTGTGGATTGGGAAACTGAGGTTAAAAAAGATTGAGCAACTTACCCATGGTCACTTAGTATATGAGGGACTAGGGTTGCAACTCAGGTTTCTATTAAATCCAAGTCCAGCATTCTTTATTCAATGCTGGGCTATCTCCACAGAATAAATTTTCATCTTGGAGCCCTACTTTTGAATCCCAGGTCTATTATTTACTACTAGAGGGATGATAGGGAACTCATAAGTTTTCTAAGTTTCAGGTTCTCATCCATAGTATAGGAATATTAATGCTTACCTCACAGAGCTAAAAGAATTAAATAAGTTAATGAACAAATGATTGAACAAGCACTTACTAAATGCTTGCTATATGGTGGGCACTACCCATAAGTATGTAAAGTGTTTTATATACAATATAAAACTTCATACAAATGCGATCTATTATAACATTTAGCTCAATGCTCCTTGAGCTACTCAAAGCTCAATTCATTCTCAGCCCTACAATGGCAATTCTACTTGATAAAATAGCAGCCAAGGTTACATATGAATTAGATTTAAGTTCTTTCTTTATGGTCTATTTGTACCACAAAGGACCATAAGCATTGATATTATTGGCAACACACATTAAGCAAAGTTTGGGGTTTTGACTTCCATTTACCTATGGCATACTGTTCTGACCTAAGATCAGAGGACCATTAAAAAATTCTACAAAGTGATGGGAAGCCCACAAACAAGACATACAATTTCCAATTTGTTCCTTCAAAATACTTTAATAAAGTTTTATTTTTTATTTAACAAATTTATTTTCTCTCTCACCTTCCATTCCATTGTGTGTGTGGGACATATAGTCAAGCAAAAGCAACTCCTTCATTAGCTATGTTCAAAAACATGTTACACTCTGCAATATAAGTCCCTCTTTCTGTCAGGAGATGGATAGTATAGTTCATTTCTGTCTTCTGGAATCAGGCTGTTCATTGGGTTGATCAGATTTCTTACATCTTCTTTCCTTCCTTCCTTCCTTCTTTCTTTCTTTCTTTCCTTCCTTCCTTCCTTCCTTCCTTTCTTCCTTCCTTCCATTTCTGTATAAATTTTTCTCCTGGTTCTGCTTATTTCTTTATTCTATCCTCTGCTGAAAGATAGCAAAAGATGAGGAGGAAACCCACCACCCCTGGTGGCAAGCCATTCTGATTCATTTGGAATACAATTAGAAGCTAACCGTCACTCAGCCAAATCTTTTACTCTGATTGGGTGAGAATCAGCTGCTAGTAGACTAGAACAACATCCTCTGTCTCTTCGAGCTTCCAATTATGACAGCTTAAGTCCACAAACATTTAATGAGTACCACAAAAAAATATGATAGCTCTTCTTAAAACCCCCTCTTAGACTGCCTGTGGTGTGGAATGTTCAGGAGGACTAGCACCTCTAGCATGAGGGCATGCCGAGCCCTTTTTGGTGGCTGCTCATCCACCATCAGTGTCCACCTTATTCACCCAATTCTCACCTATGACTCAAAAAAGCTATAGCATGCACAGTGGCCATACTCTGATTATCCATTTTTTGCAGATGGGCTAAACCAGGTTGAAGGTTACCAACAGGCCTCAAACCTGTTGGTGAGTTAGGGAAATGTCTACTGCAAGCATGTGAAGACTTTCTCTGGTGGAACGGATGGATGGAAACAATTTGTTCCAATGGCCACGAGAGCATCTGAAGTAGGTGCTGTGGGGGGCTTAGAGCTTGTTCAGATATTGAAGATGTCAAGGTCATCCACTGTATCCTGGGCCATTGCCAGTTGTCCTGACTTTTGTCTTGCTCCTGGACTTCAATGACTCAGGAAGAGAGAGTGAGGCTTATGGCTTTGTGTAACTCTGCCTCACTTAGATTGCTTTCATATGTGAGTCAATGTATAACCTGTAATATCATTGGTCCTCTTTGAAAATGAAGGACAAGCAACAATAACAGAATCACTATTTTCCTTCAGGACTTAGTTCAAATGCCACCTTCTAGAAGAGGCCTTCCCCATCTCCCCTGCCATTAGTGCCTCCCACTTCATTTGCTCTTCAGTTATTTCAGTCATGTCCAACTCTACATGACCCCATTTGATTGATTAATCACCACTTACATAAAATGCATTATTTTAGGTAATAGGGATGTAAAGATGAAAATGAAATTATCTTTACCCTAAAAGGTACTTAATTAGTCAGAATGAAACTCCAAATGCATGTATAACAAGCAAGGCAAACCGGAGATCTATCTCAAGCTGGCAATTTTAATTTAATTGTTATCACTAAGAGGTAGAATGATATCTATGACTGGAATATGACTCTAGAGCAGTATACCTTATTAAAATAAAAGGATAGGTAATGGGGGAGCAGAGAAACATATTAAATATATATGCTCATGTGTGAAAGATCCAGAAAAAATGTGAGAAACATGGTAGAGTGCCTTTAAGTAAATATCAACAGAAACATAATAAAAATCATTATTGGTATGAGAATAACTGCAAGTCACTTAGAGAGATAGAAGAAATAGATGAAGAATTTGGGAAACACATACACAGTGGCACTATAGTAATGGAAGGCTTCAAGAGAGGCAATGTGCCATAATGGATCGAGAGCCTATCTCAGCTCCAGGAAGCTCTGGGTTCATGGCTTCAGACTCAGGAAGACATGAATTCACACCTTCCTTCTGACAAATGTTGGCTACATGAATCTAGGAATGTCACTTAAACTCTCAGTGACCCAGGTAATACTATAGACAACAATATGTGGCAAATCTGCATTGGTAGGAGTGAATTTCTCACTTATGCCAACGAAATCATAGCGGTAGCATTTCCTTCCATCTTCCAGGCTTCTCCTCCACAAAAAAAAAAAGAAATCTCCTGGAGTTTTTTTCTTTGACCAAAGCACTGCAACTTATAATTTTATAACATTCTTAAATGATATTCATTTAAAAAAGTGAAAGAAACAATAGTGAAAAGTGTTATTCTAAACCTGGCTCTCAACAATAAAGTTATTGAGCTGGAAAATATGGAAACTTTGCAGGTGAAGTGACCACTGTGCTTTGGAATTTCTGATGAGGGAGAGGAGGAAGAGGAAATGATGACGACGACGACGATGACGATGACGAAGAAGAAGAAGAAGAAGAAGAAGAAGAAGAAGAAGAAGAAGAAGAAGAAGAAGAAGAAGAAGAAGAAGAAGAAGAAGAAAGAGAGGGGAGAAGGTGAAGAAGACAAAGGGGAAAAAGAAGAAGTAGAGGAGGAGGAGGAAGGGAAAGGAGAGGAAAAGGGAGAGGGAGAAGAAGAGGGAGAGGGAGGGGGAGAAGAAGAAGAGGTTTCAAAGGGTTCAGAGAAAAGATGCTAAGGAATGCAAGGACTAAAATTTTGTAAGAGAAACTATCCCAGCAGATGTGGGAAGATCTCAGGAATGAAATACTGAATGTACAAGGAGAAAAAAATTCTGATTTGGAAGAAAAGGAAGAATAGTCTAAAAAACAAAGTGGGTAAACTAACCTAGAATTTATTTTATTATTTTAAGGATAAGTTTTATTAATATTTTTGTTTATATATTACATTAATTTCTGGAAATGTCTCTTTCTTCTATTTCTTTCATATTCCCTACCTAGTTAACTATAACTTTGCAGCAAATATAGAGAGTTAAGCAAAAAAACAAACAAACAAACATCCAATATGCTGACCATGTATGGCATTGTATACAAAATTATGAACTATAAACTTAGAATTAAAAAAATGTCAAATGTATTTTTGCATGTGAAACATTGTGGGTACCCAGTATGATAGTCAAAGGCACTACAATAGTATAACCAGTCTAAATTGGCTTGAATGATACCTTCCTTGAGTTCACAGAAAGTCTGTAAATTTCACGGTCTTAAATTTCCAATGAGGGAATGTAACATTGAAGTTGTCCATGAAGTGGAATTATACTTAAAGCACTAGTCATGTGAGCTCATGAGAGCTTTTACTGAACATGTACATAAGAAAGCCTCCCACGTCACCGTCCCACATAGCTCTGAGGGACTGGGCTACTTAAAACCCATGTTGACTGGGTTCTGAATTTAAACCAGGAGATGATATAAAATTTCAATCAGAATTATTAAAAAATAGGAATCTATATCTTTTTTAATACCTTTTTAGATAAACATTTTTCCTCTATCAAACTACTTCCCTCATTCAGAAAACATAGACAATCAATATACTGGGACCAAAATTTTATTAGGCATAGTTAAAATGAAAGGAAGATCGTGTGTCTCCCTCTGCTGTTCTCCTACCACCCACAAAGAAGGCTTCTACCTGTCTCCCTAAACTCTACTTTGGGGTAGATTCTGAGGATGTTTCTGAAACTCTTACCCATAGATTGTAGACAGAATGTAAGGTCTTTGTGAGTATGAATTGTTTCATTCTTTGTACTTGTAACCTTTATGTCTAGCACAGGGCCTGATAGTAGATAGGCCCTTAATAAACACTTGTTGACTGAATGAGTGGAAATAAGAAGGTAAAATGTGTGTCTGAATTTTAAGCCACACCTCTATACCTGAAAATTTAAATGGCAAAAGTAGGGGGAAAGGTAGAGGGAGAGTTTATCTCTTTCTCCTGGCACTCTTCACCATCAACTTGCCTTACTAATCCATTAGGCTTTACAATAACTGGTAGTGTCAGGCATAGTTCTCATGACCTAGTTCTTCTCCAGTTCTATCTTCTGCTTCAAAATCTGTGTTGCCTCTCTAGCAAGAATCTCAACTCAGATCTCTAATCCTACTGAGACATGTGCCATGATACTAAGTCAGCACGTGGTTTTAGCACTGATTTTGTCTGTCCCAATGTTGCTACTCATCTCCTCAAAGAGAGAGGTGCACATTACAGATGGCAGCACACAGGTATGATGTCCAGAGTCTACTGCTATTTATAAAAATGGCAGGTGGGGAGCCTCATTAAAAAATCAGTTCTCTACTCCTTGCACCCCAAATGTCAAAGTATAGGGCCAAAGGAGAAGAAATAGGGGACCCTAAGCCCTGTGTGCCCACACACAGATCTTGTCTCAATCCGTTTTGAAAATTTTGACCCCCACCCAGTGGAAATTCCTGGAAGCCTCTTGGCCCCTCATAGATTTGAACTATGTTTTGGAAACATCTACTAAGTGGACAAGGACATAGGTAAAAGATGGAAGCAAGAAAAGGTAAAAGAGTATGAATACAATAGCATGGCAGGATATTTCAGAAGAATGTTAGGAATCCTGATGTTCAAAAGGAGCTGAGGTTGTTGAAGAAAGCTATAGAAAGTATGAAGAGTTTCTTAAAGTTATATTGGTGGAAGAGAAAGAATAAAAAGATTAAAAATTTCAGCATAAGGTAGATGCAATGATAATTAATGACAACAAAGAAACGACAGGTTCTTGATTCTTATGTTCCTTGCTTTTTATATACCAGGGAGAATGACCCTTGGATGAGAAAGGACAGAACAAAAATGGATAATAGGGATATCTAATAGCTGATACCTAAGAAAAGCAAAGAGGTTATAACAGTGCATCTAACTGACTTTGATTAATTCAAGTTCACATGGACTCTATCCTACGGTAGTGATGATGGATGTTATTTTGAGACACTGTGAATGATATCTGAAATGTAATGGAGAGCAGGAAAGGTGTGGCATGACTCAAGAAGGGCAAATATTGCCTCAATTTTGAAAATATGATTTTAATTCCTGTTGAATTCCAAAGCCAGTATTGATCACAAAGAATCAGAACAATTTACAGCAGCTCTTTTTGTGGTGGCAAAGAATTGGAAATCAAAGGGATGCCCATCAATTGGGGAATGGCTAAACAAATTGTGGTATATGAATGTAGTGGAACACTATTGTGCAATAAGAAATGAGGAGCAGATGGACTTCATTACAACCTGGAATGACTTATATGAACTGATGCTGAGTGAGGGGAGCAGAACCAGGAGATCAATATACACAATTACAGACACACAGTATCTGTAAGGGCTAACTTTGATAGACTTGACTCCTCTTGTCAATGCAAGGTTCAAAGACAGCCCCAAAAGACTCATGGTGGAAAAAAAAAAAAAAACTATGCACATCCAGAGAAAGAATTACGGAGTCTGAATGCAGATGGAGGCTGTCACTTTTTCCTTTCTTTTTTTGGTTTCATTTCTTCATTCTCATGATTCATTCAATTGGTTATTATTCTTCTTTACAACTGGATTATTACGTAAATAACTTCCATGTGAAGGTAAATATACAATCTACATTGGATTACATGCCGTCTTGGGGAGGAGCAGGGAGGAGAGGGAGGGAGAGAAATTTTGGAACCCCAAAACCTGTGGAAGAATGTAAACTGAAAATAAAAAAATTAAAAAACAAAGAATCAGAACAGCTTTATTAAACTATAGCTTAATGAGTAGCTTCATTCATCATTCCAGACAACACCTCCCCATCCCACCCCCCACTCCCTCTTTTTTGGGGATACTTACTAAACTGTTATATCAAAGGAATGCTTTACATATTTTTTGTCTAGGTACTTGTTAGATGTGTGACAAATCTTTCATGCTACACTTGTAAAAATATGAAGAGATAAGAGTTAAATAACAGAACTGTTATGTGCATTTAGAATAGATTGAGTGGTTGGGTCCAGTCATTAGCAATTAGAAGGCAAATCACAAAGATATCTCCTGTGGAGTTCCCCAGTAATTTGTTAGGTCTTATTCTGATTAACATTTTAATCAGTGATTTAGATAACTGTATAAATGATGCACACATATTTGCAGATGGTCCCAAGCTGTAAGGGATGGTTAACACACTAGATGAAAGAGTCAGGATTCAAAAAGATCTAGATAGGCTAAAAATGTGGGCTAAGTCTACTATTTTAAACTTGAATAGGGATAAAAATAAAGTTTTATGCTTGAAATGAGAAAATCATCTATGCAAGTAGAAGCTAAAGGAGGTGTGCCTAGAGAGTAGTTCCTTTGAAAATAATCTGCCTGTCTTAGTATACTGCAAGCTTATTACACATCAACAACACGACATGACAGCCAAGAAAACAAATGTAATCTTAGGCTGAATTAAGAATGAGATTGTATCTACTACTAAGGAAGTGATAAAATGGTCATAGGTAGACAGGTGGCACAGTAGATAGAGTATCAGTTCTGGAGTCAGGAGGACGTGAATTCAAATCTAGCCACAGATACTTACTATGTCACCATGGGCAAGTCACTTAACTCAATTTGCCTCAGTTTCCCCATCTGTAAAATGATCAGGAGAAGGAAATAGTAATCCACTTCAGTATCTTTGCCAAGAAAAAGCCAAATGGGGTCACAAAGAGTTGGACACATCTGAACAACAGGATGGTCATAGTTTGTCCTGGTGAGATTATACCTGAAAATTTTGTTCAGATCTGGGAACTAAATTGTATGAAACTGGAGAGTGTATAGAGGAGGACATCTATTACGATAAAGGTATTCAAGTTCATCCCATATTCATAGAAGCAAGTGAAGACACCAATTCTGGAAAAGAGAAGGGAGGGGGAAGAGGAAGACAAAATATGACAGCTATCTTCAAATGTTTGAAAGTATGTCACCTGGAAAAGGGATTTGACTTGATTTGATTGACTAGTAAAGCCAAAACTAAAAGCAATGAGCTAAAGAAACTAAGGAGCCAATTTAAGCCTGATGAAAGGAGTGGGGGGAAACTACCTTATTATCAGAGCTAGCCCAAGTCAATCAATCAATCAACAGTCATTTATTCAGCATTTATTATGTGCCAGACAATTTGGTAGACATTGGTGATACAATATAGTAAATGAAACAATCACTGCTCTCAAACTGGATATAATTCTGTCAAGGGACACGTATACACACAAACATACACATACTCACACAACAATATAAAATAAATGCAAGACAGTGAGAATGTTGCTAGCAGTTTTTTTTTCTGGGGTGGTGTTTGGGGAGAAGTATCAGGAAAGGACTCAAGTAGAAGGTAGTATTTTAGCTATGTCTTAAAGAAAGTGAGAGATTCTGTGAGCTAGAGGTCAGGAAGAATAATCATAAAAAATCATTCCCTTTTTGCCCGTGCATTTTTTATTTGGTTTGGTTTGGTTTGGTTTGGTTTTGGTTAGAAAGCTTACATAAGTCTGCAGGTACCAGTAAGTGATGATCACACACCAGTGGAAACGGACAAATGAACTAAGGAAATTGCCCCTCCCCCATCTAGCCAAAGTGTCCCTGTTGTTCCTTAAGTTAAGCAGAATATCAAACACAGGAAATTCTTGTACTCTATTTAAGAAGGCAGGGAAATAGGTAAAATGTTTAGAAATATTTTCATAAACATAATGTGATTGCTTACAATGAGGTAAATTGTCATCTGGAACATTCACTTAGGCAGAATATTTCATTTTCAGCAATATCAGCTAAGTGAAGGGTTAATTACCAATTTGCTTACAAATTACTTGAATCAGAGCAATGGGGAGTTTGCTTGAAAAAGCAAATAACTTTCACTTAAAGATGTTCTATACCGGGGGCAGTTAAGTGGCGCAGTGAGTAGAGCACCAGCCCTGGAGTGAGGAGGACCTGAGTTCAAATCCAGCCTCAGACACTTGACACACTTACTAGCTGTGTGACCTTGAGCAAGTCACTTAACCCAGATTGCCCTGCACTCCCCCCTCCAAAAAATGTTCCATACTGGGAAGGGCTATGAAGGAACCTGTAGAACCTCCTTGTTTGTGATCATGAAAAAACAATTCATGAACAATATTTTAGGTGCTGTGAGGGAACTAGTAAGAAGTGAGATCAGAAAGGCTTCTGTTGTCTTCTGTAGTTTTATGTATGATTGTCAGAATAAATCCTTGTACCCACTAAGATGTGGGGTGACATTAAAAAAGAAATTAACTCAAGCTCAAACTTTTTTGTTGGTCTCATCTTTCTGAACACACATTTAAATCCTTTTAGGGTGTGTGGAAAATATCTGGTAATGAAATGCCTTGAAGTTATTTTAGCTCCCTCGAGTGGCAGTTGACAGTGCTGAAAGGCTGTAGCCAGTGAGACTGATGAAGACTATTCACATCCTGAATTCCAAACAGATAGAGCTATTTTAAACCCTAGTATCATCAACCCTTGGCTGTCCTTTCTGTGGCTTGTCCTGCTGTGATGTTACTGCTATTGAAGTGTCGTGTGTGTGTGTGTGTGTGTGTGTGTGTGTGTGTGTGTGTGTGTGAGAGAGAGAGAGAGAGAGAGAGAGAGAGAGAGAGAGAGAGAGAGAGGGAGAAGGAGGGAGACGCACAGAAAGACAGCCACAGACACACAGAGAGACGGAGACAGAGAGACATAGGAGAGAGAGAGACAGAACAGTAGAGCGATAGACAGAGAGAGACAGACAGACATAAAAAGACAGACACAAAGAGACAGAGAGAGAAAGGGAAAAAACAAATGAACAGACACAGATATCTATGTATCTATGTATCTCTGTATCTCTGTATCAATGTATCTATCTAATTGAGAGGCGTACAGAAGAAAAGTTAAGAAATTATTGGTGGGATTTGCATGACCCTCTGTAACATTCTCAGTGGACAACTATTCCAAAGAATAACAATGAGAATGCAGGCCGAGCAGTGACTTCCAAAGAATAATCAGCCCTATGTTGACCTAATAATATGACACCATTGAAAGACCTATAAAGACACCTAAACTCTGTAAGTGGGTTTTTTACTTCAGGTGAAATCCTTAGAACACTGAATTTATGATGGATTAACTTTTGGGAGAAAGGATGAGGAGAAAGTGGTGGGGATGGTTTTCATTTGGAACCAGAACCTAGTTTCTTTTTATAGACTCGCTTGTAGGTGTTTTCTCAGAGATAGGGCTCATTGACTTGGCCTTTGCCCTAGGGTGCTTTATTTATAGGGCACTAACATTACCAGGAACAATCCATTAAAATAGAAAGCCATCAGATGGCTGGCTAGGGCAAGTACCTCCCTTGCCTCATCCCCACATTCCCCTTCAAGTAAATGCTCACTCTCTGGCTTCTGTCTCTGCCCCCAACTGAGATTGAATTTACACTGGACACAAAAATTCTTACAATAGTTAGAGCTCTGCATGTTCATATTTGCCTTCTTGGAGAATTTCTAGATAATATCATACCACCCTGACTACCCTCCCACTCAGCCATCAGTCTCTTAACCATCTCTTTGCTTATAGATGCTTTTTCCTGCTGTTTCCTAAGAGCTTCATAGATTCAGAGCTGGTAGGAAGTTCATCTACTACAAACTCCTTATTTTATAAATGAGGATGATGAGGCCTCTGCAAGTTAAGTGATTCACCCAAGTTTATACAGCTGAAAAGGCAGGAAAGTTGAGCTAGGCTCTTGGACTCATGAATCCAGCACTCCTTCCAATATGCCACACACGCACTCCTGATAACATCACCAAATTAACAGAATACGCACATAACCAAATGTCTAGTGATTCTTCCTACTGAACCATTTTCTCACATAGCTGTACAATTCACCATTTTGCTTTGATGGTCCTATTCCTTTGACAGATTTAGGCAGACAGCATTCCTGAGTTACTGTGGCCAGTGTTTGAGATACACACACACACACACACACACACACACACACACACACACACAGACATACACACATATAGACACACATACATGTATAGACACAGACATATATGTATATATGTACATACATGTACACATATACATACATATACACACATGTATACATATACATACATACATATATGTATATATGTGTATATATATCTTTTTAGAGCTTCAGGACCTACCAGACTCACAACTGGGTCCTAAATAAGTTTACCTGGGGCAAAATTAACTCTAATTATCCCAGATCTGCTCTGTTACTCCTTTGTTCACAACAACCCTACATTTTGTTGCCGGAGACTATGGAATTGATTCAAACCTCTCATGTTTTACCAGATTGCTAACTCACAACACTTATGTCTTAATTTCACACTGACTAGAAGGATAATCTTACTTTGGTTATTATCTAAACAGTCCAGGGAGTAATTATAATTTCTTTCCTTTTGGGTTGATGAGAATATCCTTTTTAGATTATATTCTTTGTAGACTAATGGAATTTTTAAAGCAGTTGATTATTCTTTGTAGATTTAATGATATTTCAAAAGCAGTTGAAAAGTTGTGTACAGTGGTTAATGATCTCATTAGGATTTCAAAAGTCAAAGGTCTGAAGTTCAAAACACCAGTCAACAAAATATAACAAAGAAGCATAATGTTTCAGAATCTACTTAGGCCTCTTTCTTCTTTGCCTCTCCTTTTTCTTCTGAGTTTGTGTGCTTTATTCTCAATATGATTACCTTTTTTTCTCTTCTCTCCTCCAGATCAAACATTCTTGTGTTTTTCAGACAGTCTTTGCACATGCTCTGTACCTGTTCTTCTACCTTCCACTATACTGACAAGTCACCAAGCCAGAATGTGACTGTGACATCCCACTCAGGGCTGTCAGGATTGTTAGAATGGGATTTTTCTATTACCATGTAGCTCATGAGTTTCAGCATGCTTCATAAGGATCAATAATATTGATCAGTTAATATTAATTAGTCAGTCAGACTTAATTAGCTTTTCAAAAGGAGAATTCATGGAGGCGATATCTAGAATTATCTGCATAGATAAATGGCTGAATCCTTTGGTGTGATGAGATTACAAAAAAGGGAACATGTGGAGAGTGAAGAGAGACCCTGACATGGTACCTTTGGGTACATTAAGAGATATACATAGGGAAGGCCACAGATGATGATTCAACAAAAGGGAGTAGGAAGGTGAGATAAGATATGGAAGAAAATAACCAAGACAGTAGTGTAATGAAAATCCAAAAAGGGGAAAATGAGTAGGAGGAGAGGGTAAACAATATTACAGAAAGGTTGAAAGGATAAGGCCTAAGAAAAAGACCATCAGATTTGGCCATTAAATGATCATTGGTAATATTGGGAGGAGCAGTTGAAGAGGTGGTCAGAAATAAGACTGATACATTTAGCTGAAAACTGGTTAAGAGGAAAAGAATAGAAAGCAACATAGGACAGTGGATAAAATGCTGGGCTTGGAGTTAGGATAACTTGGGTTCCAAACTCACACTAGGGATTTATTAATTATATGACCCTAGATATGCCACTTAACTTCTTTGTCTCAATTCCTCATCTAGAAAATGGGAATGATAATAGCACCTACTTTCCAGTGTTGTTGTGAAGGACAAATGAGAGAATGTATATAAAGTTCTCTTCATGTCTTAAAGTACTATTTAAATGGTTGTTATAATCTTAATTAGACAGCAGTGAAGGAGCCAGTAGGAAGGGAAAGATTGAAAAGCAGAGAAAGAAAGTGTGACTATTGGAGCCATCTTCTGGTGAAATAGGAGGGAATGGGATCAAGTGTACATGGAGGGAGGACAAAGCCAAGTGTGGGAGTAGCAGAAAGAAGTAAAGTGAGCTCCTGACTCCAAACTCTCCCAAGTAGATCTATAATATCTGCCAGACTGAACTCTAATGGGAAAATCTGATAAAATGTCATAATTATTCATTTTTCCAGCATCTGGAAATAGATAGCAAGTTCTTTCAACACCTGGGACAGGATCTTCCCAGAAGCACTTTGTGGAGAGCACTCCAGAGCAGGGAGAGTCTGTGTACCCATGTAAGAAGGGGTCCCAGATCCATCACAGAGAAGCCTACACTTACATAAGGTGCAGGAACAGAGATGCCAAATAACACTTTTGTTACTTACTACCCAGTTCATGGTCACAGGTCCAGGTGGGACTGAAATTGGGACTTCTGCCCAGGGATGTTCTTCTTGGGTAGTAAACACCTTACAGATCTACACTGTATTCCAGTGGCATCAAAGGGTCTTGCAGTGGGAGTGGTCTATTCTTAGAGTAGGTAATAAGGAGGTGCACTGAGGAGAGAACTCCCTAGGAAAGAGAATCCATGGACAAGGAACCACTTGCCCAATAGATCTCCAGTAAAAGCTGGAGAAATGAATTGCCAAGATTGGAGTAGATACCACATCTAGATAGGTTATAGAGGAAGAATTGAGAGGAAAAGTACATCAGTCCTGAGGGCTGAAGTAGGATTCTGACAGTGGGGAAGAGATAGAACCTCTCCTTAGAAACTGGTAGGAGGAAAATGGTAGCACTTCAGGACAATGCCACTACTAGCTCTCTATCCCAAAGAGAACAAAGAAAAAGGAAAAGGACATATATGTAAAACAAAACAAAACAAAACAAAAAACCAAACTATATAGCAGCTCTTTTTTGTGATGGCAAATAAATAAAAATTTAGCAGATGCCCAACAATTGGGGAGTGGCTGAACAAATTGTGGTATGTGATTGTGATGGAATACAATTGTGCAATAAAAAATGACAAATAGTATGTGTTCAGAAAGACCCATGAAGACTTATATGAACTGATGCAAAAAAGTGAGCAGAAGCAGGAGAACAATCTACCCACTAGGAACAAAATTGTTCTATAATCACCTGTGGGTGACTTAGCTATTCTCAACAATATAATGATTCAAAACAATTCTGAAGGAGTTATGATGAAAAATGCTATCCACCTGCACAGAAAGAACTCATGGAGTCTGAATGCAGATGGAAGTATACATTTGTAAATTTTTTTTCTTTATTTTTCTTTGGTTTTGTTTTTGTTTCCTAGCTAAAGCCACCCCACAAAGAAACAGTGGGGGTCAATATGGCGTTTTGGATGACCCCTTTCTCATGGCTCTCAGGTCTTTGGCCCCAGCCCCTCCTACTGCTCCCCAACCTTGCCTGACCCCCCTTGATTCCCATATCCCCCATCCTTGGCCACCCCCTCTTTCCCCTGGTTTCCCTTCCCCTTTCCTGTAGCACACCTCCCACTGCATTTCCTGACTCCTTCACCTTCCATGTCTCCTACCCTGCATCCCCTCCCTGCTCAGCCACCCATGCTCAGGTCCCAGTCATCAGTCTTGCTGATGTGACTCCCTCTGCGGCTGTTTTCCCATACTCAGGCACTCAGTTTCTGGCCTTGGAGCCAGCCCCCATGGCAGTCTCTGCATCTCCTCCTATGGCCCTTCCCCCCTCAGTGGCTCTTGCTCAGGTCCCAGCCAAGAGTCTTGCTGAGGCAGCTTTCTCTTAGATCTCTCCCCATTCAAGGAGACCCCTACTGAGGATCTGGCCTCAGGGCCTGCCCCTACTGCAGGCCCTGCATTATTTACCACCATGGGCCCTACCCACAGGTGATCCCTACTCAGGTCCTAGCCTGGGGGCCCCCTCCACAGCAGTCTTTGGGGTATCTTCCCCTCTGAGCCCTCCCCTCCTCAGGTGCCAGTTGACTTTTTCCCTTGCCAGCCAGATCCATAGGCCTTGCAGTCTAATCCAGTTCAGCACTCCCCAGCTTCTCCCTCACAAGAAATGAGACTTACTATCCCATTCCCCAAGCCCCAATTCCCACAGGACCTTCAGGGCTTTTTCCGCTTAGGAAAGTGCCTGCCTTGCTGAGTGGGACAATTAGAGTGCATGTTCCATTCTCCATTTTGGATCTCACTCAAGTTAAAGAGAAACTAGGGAGATACTTGAAAGATCCCACTAAGTTTACTGAGGGTTTTAGGGATCTGTCCATACAATTAGAGCTTTCTTGGGGTGATCTGCATATCCTTTTCTCTACCTGTTATACCACTGAGAAGAAGAAAATCTAGGAACAAGCCCCAAAACTTGGGGATCATTTGGCTAGCAATGACCCCACAAAATACCCCTCAGGAACAGCTGCTGTTCAAATCAGGCCCTTTTCCAAGACAGGCTAGTAGAAGCTATTAAAAAGTATACAAATTTGGATCCTGATTCTATAGAAGGCATGGAAATCTTTAGTATGTATTTCATTAATCAGTCTTCCCTAGATATTAGGAAGAAACCACAGACATTTTGGCAATGGGATCCCAAACACTTCAGGCCCAAGTACTGGAGATGGACTTTGGAGTCTTTAACAACAGAGACTTAGTCAAAGCAGAGGAAAGAGAATGCAAGGAAAGAGCCAGGGACAGAGAATATGCTCAATTTTTGGCTGCTGCCATGGCCAGGAAAAGACCCAATGGAGTGCCCCTTCAGGGTTCCCCCTTGGAGGAAACCTGGCAACTTTGGTAGTGGGGAAACCCACTTTCAATGCCACAAGGAAGGTCACTGGTCCAAGGAGTGACCCTCCAGGGCACCCCCTGAAGGGAGCCCCAAGAACTGATGCCTCTGGGACCATGCCCATGTGACCAGGAGGGACATTAGAGGAAGAATTGTCCCTGAGGTTGGCAAAGTGGTGTAGCTGCCCCCCCCCGGCCCATACCCTGTCCTCCCATCTTCAAGACTCAGAATGACGGAGGAGCCTGAAGCTTGTCAGCACTCCCATGTTCTCCACCTCTCTCACTGAGCTCTGGGAAAAAATCAAAGCTGAAAGTAAAGTACTTTATCATGGCTATGTTTTCTGTTTTAACTAGTTACTCTGGCCCTACCTGCCTCTCAACCCCTTGGGTCATGGGCATTGAAAGGGAAACTAAGGGATATCTCCAGACATATCCCCTCCCCTACCTAATTGAGGATCTGTTGTTTGAAGGTTCCTTACTTTTGCTCTCCTTTTGCCTCATCCCCTTTTTGGGAAGGGACCTGATGGTGAAATTGGTGAGCCAATTTTCTCTAGCTCAGAGTATCCTGGAAGCAGAGGGCCACCAGTGGCTGGCTAGCCACAGGCTCAACTTCTTGTTGAGGGTGGGACAAAGTCCAGGAACCCCAAGACTGGAGTTCCCAGACAGGGTAGTTGAGAGGGAGTACCCCTCAAGGACCCAAGTCCTGGAGAGGGTTGGGACTATCTGGAATGAATTCACAGACTCAAGCATTCTTTAATCAAGGTGGCAAAGATTTATTATGCTTTTCAGCAGGCAAAAGTTCTTAGAGAACCTGCAACCTTACAGGGGTGGAGGTAAAGTTTATATAGGTTAAACTTCAGTAAAACATGTGCCAAATATGTTACTTTGGTGATTCAGGGTGCAATTAGGGAGTGGTTAAGGAGTAGTTAGTTCTTAAAAGAACATTCACTTTTTGTATCTACTACATTTTTTGTATCTACTACAGGTATCTTACACAGAGTTCACTGAGAAATAGCCCAAAGTGGGGCTACATGGAGATGTGGTTTTAGGCTTGAAGTGTCACTAAGTCAACTAATGGTCAGGGCTGACTGGGAAATGCAGAGGCTAATCCCATTAATGTCTTGTTAGACAGGATAAATGTAATGGAGCATACATATATCTAGGTCTAGCATGCATATGATAGGTCAGTGAATAGTAGATATCTTTATGACCCAGTACACAGCCAGGTCAGCACATACACAACTGGTTCTAACTAATGAATTCTGTAGGTGCAGCTGGCTACTGTGTCAGGAGGAGAGATAAGTATTTTGCTAGGGCATGCTGCCCTTGAACTGGAGGGAAACTGCTGAGACAGTGTTTTGAGGCTAGAGAGAAACGTGATTTTGTAACTGGAAGTGTTTATGGAACTGGGGTCCAAGCACAGGCATTGAAGCACCCTATCACTCTTAGATATCCCTGACCTAATTCTCCGGGTGTGCCACACACTCCCAAAACCCAAAGCAATGTGGTACACAGAACAAAGGGTTAGGTGAGCTAGGTATGAAATAGTTATCTTTAATTTCCTTCAGGGAAATTGTCTTTTACACCAGGGAAATTATCCTTTCTCTATACTCCTATACTGCCTGTTTGGTCCTTGTTTGCTTAACCTCCTCACCAGGTTTGTCTCCTCTGGGCTCCAAGCCATCAACTTCCAGATGACTGCTCAGGTTATGTACCCCATGAATAGGACCCATTGAGGCAGGGATAGATCTATACCCCTTGCCATCAGGAAGCAGTTTCAGAAGTCAAGACCTTTGCCCCTTGCCCCAAAGGAATTTAGGTCCCATTTGTTTGAGGGGGGAATGATGGGGTATAGGTTACTGATACTGGTAGGATATAGACTCGGGGAACTCCTTGAGCCCTCTCTAAATTCTTCTGACTTGATATGGCTTTTCATGCCCAAATCTTGTCTGCTACCTTCATTGTCTGGTTACCTCCTGATTGCCTCTGGCCCTTTCTGAATCTTGATCCTACCAAAGTATCTATGCCCAAGTCCATTACCATAACTATCCATTGTCTCTCATCTCTAGGTAGCCTTCAGCTACTTCCCACCCTTAATCCCATTCCTGAAGTCTGACCTCAACCCAGTTCCCCTAGTCATCCCAGTCCCATCAAGACCCTCCTTAAACCCCTCCTCCCATCACCACCCCCCCAGACCACTTGACCACACTAGATCTCTCCCACAACCTTTCTGTATATAAGATCCATCTTGCCTCCATGAAGGTGTTCAGATTCAATCTGCTTCAAATTCAATCTGGCCTGCTTGTCAATACAAGTGTCACTAATACTCAGACTCTTTAGAGTCTACCCAATATGGTGATCTTTAATAAACTTTGTTTTTCTTTGGCTGTAAAAACAACAACAACAACAACAACCACACAAATTATTGAACTAAAAAATAAAGCTAAGAGCTGGTTTTATGGAAAAAAAAACCAATAAAATAGATAAATCTTTGGTTAATTTCATTAAAAAGAAGGAAAGAAGAAAACCAAATTGCCAGCAATCAAAAATGAAAAGGATGAATTCACCACAAAGCAGGAGCTATTTCACCAAATTGTATGCCAATAAATTTGATGATCTTAGTGAAATAGATGAATATTTATAAAAATATAAATTTCCCAGCTTAAAAGAAGAGGAAATACAATACTTAAATGACCCCATTTCAGAAAAAGAAACTGAATAAGCTATCAATGAACTTCCTAAGAAAAAATCTCCAGGGCCAGATGGATTTGAAAATGAATTCTACCAAACATTTAAAGAACAATTAATTCCATTATTTTATAAACAATTTGGGAAAATAGGTGAAGAAATCCTACAGTTGTTTTTTTTTATGATACAAATATGGTGCTGATACTTAACTCAGGAAGAACCAAAACAGGGAAGAAAATTATAGACCAATTTCCCTAATGACTATTGATACAAAAGTTTTAAATGAAATATTTTCAAAGAATACAGCAACTTTCCTTGAGGATAATATACTATGACAAGGTAGGATGTATACCAAGAATGTTGGAATGATTCAATATTAGGAAAATTATCAGCATAATTACATCAACAACAAAACTAACAGAAATCATATGATTATTTCAATAGATGCAGAAAAAGCTTTTGACAAAACATAACACTCATTTCTATTAAAAACACTAGAGAGCATAAGAATAAATGGAGTCTTCTTTAAAATGATAAATAGCATCTATGTAAAACCATCAACAAGCATTATATGTAATGGGGATAATCTAGAAGCATTTTCAATAAGATCGTGGGTGAAACAAAGATGTCCATTATCACCACAGTTATTCAATATGGTTCTAAAAATGTTAGCTTTAATAAAAAGAGAAGAAAAAGAAATTGAAGAAATTAGAATAAGCAAAGAAGAAACAAATGATGGTGTACTTAGAGAATCAGGTAAAAAAAAGTATTTGAAATAATAAACAAATTTAGCAAAGTTGCAGCATACAAAATAAATGCACACAAATCATTAACATTTCCATATATTACTAACAAAGTATAACAAGAAGATATAGAAAATGAAATTCCATTTAAAGTTACTGTAGACATTATAAAATATTTGGGAGTCTCACTGCCAAAACAAACCCAGGAACTGTATGAACACAATTCTAAAATACTTTTCATACAAATAAAGTCAGATCTAAATACTTGGAAAAGTATCTGTTGCTCATGGGTGGTGGGCTGAGCTAATATAATAAAATGACAATTTTACCTAAATTAATTTACTTATTCAGCACCATACTAATTGAACTAACAAAAATTATTTTATAGAGCTAAAAAAAAATAATAACAAAATTCATCTGGAAGAACAAATGGTCCAGAATATCAAGGGAATTAATGAAAAGAAATCCAAGGGAAAGTGGCCTAGCCTTACCAGATCTCAAATTGTATTTTAAAGCAGCAATCATCAAAACTACTTGGTACTGGTTAAGAAATAGAGTGCTGGATCTGTGGAATTGGGTAGGTACACAGACACAGTAGTCAATGACTCTAGAAATCCACTGTTTGATAAACCCAAAGACTCTAGCTTCTGGGATAAGAACTCATTATTTAACAAAAACTGCTGGGAAAACTGGAAAGCAGTATGGCACAAACTATACATAGACCAATACTTTACACCACAAACCAAGATGAAGTCAAAATATGTACATGATTTAGATATAAAGGCTAATACTATAAGCACACAAGGAGAGCAAGGAATAGTTTACCTGTCAGATCTATGAAAAATAGAAGAATCTATCACCAAGAGATAGAGAACATTATGAAATGCAAAATGGATCGTTTTGATGACATCAAATTGAATTTTTTTGCACAAATAAAGCCAATGCAGCCAAGATTAGAAGGGAAGTAGAAAGTTAGGAAATAATTTTTAGATCCAGTCTCTGTTAAAGGTCTTATTTCTCCAATACATAGAGAAGTGAGTCAAATTTATAAGAATACAAGTCATTCCCCAATTGATAAGTAATCTAAGGATATGAACAGACAATTTTCAGAGGAACAAATTAAAGGTATCTATAGCCATACAATTTTACATTTCACATGAAGGCATGGTACACAAACGAAGCATTGAGGCACCTCAGTCTCCTTCAGGCTGGGCTTTTACCTACACCCACTCTCCCAGTGAATCAACCTTTGTGAAGACAGAGCCCTGGCCAGGGGGGTCACACGAGCATTTCTTCCATGGTCTATTTCCCCAGTCAGTTGAATGAAGCTTATCATGAAGTTTACCCAGTTGGTTAAAGTTAAAAATTTGGTATTTGTGATATTAAGCCATCACCTAAAGGTTGGGAGAACAAAGAGGGAAGCTGGGATTTGGGATTGGGGATGGGGAAAAAATACCCTCTCACGTTTTTCACAGGAATGGGATGCAGTATCACAAAAGAGGTCCCAAGAGGGCAGATCATGCTGGACTAAGAAGTCCACACCCAGCTTCTGGCCAGCATTCTCTGTAGGTGCTGAAAGGGAAGCAGTAAGATTAAGTCATGGCTCCTCCTTTAACACTGGACTGATGAGCTCTTCGTAGAAAGCTGAATTCCTTACTACCTTTTACTAAGAAGAAAAATGACTTCCCCCCTAAAAAGATTCCTGTGTTAGCTCTCCTCCCTCTGCAGCGACAGGCCTCAGGGTCTGAGTCTGGTCTCTTCACACATGGCTCCAATCTGAATTTTATGAGTTTGACAAAAGACTAGCAATGATCCTGACACACAAGTGAATATGTGCAAAGAAGGAAGACCTTTTGGTTTGGGTTAAAAAATAACCTTTGGCAAAGGGACTCCTGCCCAAGCCTGCAGTGTCTTCCCAGTGATCAACGGAACCTAAAGGTAAACATGACAGCTAGAATTCAAGGAGGAAGTAACAAAGACATAGGAAAACTATCAGGGGCCTATCTATCTGCTAACAGTTTAATAGACCTCTCAAAGAGCATGAGAGAAGAGCCATGGGGAACCGGGTACAAAGTGTTAGTGTTAAAACAGGGGTAAATAAGTAGCCCTATACATGTCATAAACTCTAAATCACTGTGGATTAGAGAAATGCAAATCAAAACAACTCTGAGGTACCACATACCACATCGCAACTATCAGATTGGCTAACATGACAAAACAGAAAAATGATAAATGTTGTAGAAGATAGGAGAAAATTGGAATGCTAATGCATTGTTGGTGGAGTAATGAGCTGATCTGATCATTCTGGAGAGCAATTTGGAACTATGCCCAAAGGAATATAAAACTGTGCATATCCTTTGACCCAGCAATACATCTTTTAGATTTGTATCCCAAAGAGATCATAAAAATGGGAAAAGGACCCATATGCACAAAAATATTTATAGCAGCTCTTTGTGGTGGCAAAGAATTAGAAATGGAAGTGGATGCCCATCAACTGGGGAATGACTGAACAAATTGTTGTATTTGAATATAATAGAATACCATTATACTATAAGAAACAATGAGCAGGCAGACTTCAGAAAAACCTGGAAAGATTTCTATGAACTGATGTTGAGTGAAAAGAACCAGGAAAACATTGTACACAATAACCACCACATTGTAGGATGACTAACTTTGATAGACTTAGCTCTTCACAGCAATGCAAGGATCTAAGACAACTCCAAAAGGCTCATGATGGAAAATACCATCCACATTCAGAGAAAGAACTTCGTAGTCTGAATGTAGATTGATGCATACTGTTTGCTCTTTCTTTTTTGTTGTTGTTGTTTTATTTTAATTCTTTCTTGTGGTTCCTCCCATTGGTTCTAAATCTCCTTTACAACATAGCTAATGTGAAAAATAAAAAAAAAATATTCTATCCATTGTAGAATTATTTTGCAATTTAGGAAGACTAGTAAAGGCCACTATTTCATTCTGAGTTTTTCACTTATCTGGGGGAGGTGGGAAGACTGGCTTTACTTCAAGTTCACAGCTGTATCTTCTGAGACATCTCACCTATTAATCTTGTTGCTATATAGGAGACAAGTTGTAACAAGTCTTTGGTTTTTAGTAAGTTTATCTCAAGGCAGATTCCACCTCCCACACACACACCACACACACACACCTCTGACATTTCCATTGTTAGATCAGTGGAGAAAAGGTAAACAAAAAATGGAAAAAAAAGATGCATTTTTGAGAGTTGAGAAGAGCTATGTTTTCTTATCCTACTCATTGTTTTCTGAGAAATTTTTCAGAAAAGTTTGCACTTTTCTGTTGTATTCCTGATGCTGAAGTCAAGGCATGAAATCTGGATTCAGTATTCAGCGCTTTTAGTCTTCAGGTTTTGCAAGAATGCTTTTTAAGCTCTGCATCTAGGAACTGACCTTTCTTTGTTAACTATTAGGTTGATCTCTGAGGCTCTCATTCCTTTTCACATAGCCAGCCTATGTGTATATGCTCACACAGTGGTTACTTAGTCTTCAAGGAGGGATTATTCAGGATGACATATTATCTATTTATTTTGTTTCCTTATTTCTCCATTTGGCTGACTGTATTGAAGCATTTGCTTCCTCACACATCCTCTAGAAAGTGAGAAGGGAAATTAAATGAGACAAAATCAAATTAGTGATTTTTGCTCATACTAAAATAGATTTTATTGGGTAAAGAGGTTAAAAGCACTTATTCGAATGAAGTTTTGAATATTCTCTGTGAAGTTCAATTGTTCATGCTAAAAATGGCTTCATGGATTCATTAAAAGGAGTCCCCAATGTTTTCCTGAAAAGCAGCTTCCTTGGATTTTACCTCAAATTATGAATGCTTGAGAGGTGGGTATTACTGTGCTAAAAGTGCAGATTACTAGAAGAACCTGGGAGAGGGGAGGTGGATTGAGTTCCGTTTACTAGTAGAGGTGGCGAGTCCACCGTCACTGCCCTCTACACTGACTAGCTGTGTGGCCCTGGGTAAGTCATTAACATCTCTTTGCTTCAGTGTCCTCACCTGTAAAGTGCATAATAATGGAACATATTTCATAGGGCTGTGAAAATTAAATGAGATCACCAATGTAGACTACTTTGAAAACTATAAAGTGCTATATAAATATTAGCTATATTATTGCACTGTTGTTAAAAATACTTCCTCTCCCTGTTGGGATTCTCTTGAAGTTGGGCCCTAATGACGATAATGAGCTCCATTATGAAAGGAAACCAGTCCGTGAGTTGTTTTCCAGTCTTTGAAATTTAGTTAATATCTGGTGTTCATTCATTTGCAGACTCCAAATTTTGCTAGTTGTTCTTTTGATAACATACAATTAGGAAGATCACATCTACATTTCTTTCTAAGTTTATGAATTTATGAATATGTAGTTCCACTGGTTAATTGATGAGTATAGAAAGCTTTCTTCCACTACAATTTACACTTTGGGCTTGGTGTGTTGTGGAGGTGATTCTCGGTTCCTGGGGCCTATGCCAGTAGGCTTAAATCTTTTCACATCCTACCAAAATGAAAAGGAAATATGGCCCAGTGATGAACTGTAAATATCTCACCCAAGGACACGTCTAGCTCAGTCTGGAAAGGCTCTTTACCAGTAATTACTCTTTTTGTCCCCAGAAACTCATGAAGATCATATGTAAAGAGGTAATGTGCATCAGTGGAGAGACAATCCATGCTGAGGAAATCACAGATTTTTGAAGCATTGACATCAAAGCAGCTATATATTTCTCTGTAAAAGAAGCCTTACATAATCTTTATCTTGGAAACCCCTCACTCCAAACTTCAAATCACATTTTTCCTTTTGTTCAAAATATTCCAAATTACAAGTTCTTTTTTGTTCTTAAACCCCCAACATCAAAATCATATATCTTTGATGTTTCCGAATTCTTTACAAATTATAATGAGTTTGCCTGTAGTGAACAACTCCTTATGCTATCACAAGATTAGTTTGTGTTTGTGGTTTTTTTTTTTTTTTTGGGGGGGGGGTGGTATCCTTACATAAATGTAAATTCAGTTAATTTACTTAATAATTTTTATTTCAGCTAAGATATGTACAAATACCTCATGGTGTTTTTATCATGTGATGATAAGCTGTTTTTTATTAATTCTGCAATCAATTTAAAAGTAAACTTTTTTTTTTTTGCCACAAAGCAAGTTGTCCTGGCAGATTTGTTTTTAGAAGTAAAGTTAACTCGGCAACAGATGTTTCCTTATTAAGCATCACTGCAAAAATGTAGGCAGTCTTGGTAATGTCACAGAGTAACTTAGTAGGTTTTCAGCTATCATTTGGACAAAAAAAAATTCGTAGCTTTCCTAGACATCTCATTATTTCCTTAGTTTCAGCAAGATTACAAATGACCTTTAGAATACATTTTTGAAAATATTCTCTGATTTGTGCTTTAGTAGAAAATAGTTTCCTGAGCAGACATAGCAGGTTGTTAGCAGAAGCATAAAGGATGAATTGTCCAAACCTTTGTAAGACCCTACTCCTGTGGTTGGATGGCACCATACTAGGAGAAAGAAGTTCATATTTCTAATCCTGACTCTGTACTTGCTCACTGCGTGACCTTAAGGTCACACAGGGAACATCTTCTGCCTCAGAATCATAGAAGCTTAGAGATAATATTGTCCAACCAACCCTCTCATTCTAAAGAGGGAAAACTAAGTCCTTAAAAAGGTCTTCTTTCCCTGAGAGTAGATGATTATTTGAGACCACTGAACTGTATTATACCTTTGTACTCAAAGACCAAGCGTTTGACTATTTAGAAGTCAAAGTTCATTTTAAAAAATTCACTGGGTGTGTACCAGTGAAACAACATGCTTTGAATTGAGCTACTGTAGAGTTCTTTAAAACTGGGAAGTTTTAAAGCTGAGGAAGTTCTGAAGAATTTCATTTGTATCATCCTCACACTGAGGATGACTAAAGATTACAGATTTTTAAGCTGTCACTCACACTGAGTATGTGATAAAAATTTATAAGCATGTGACTGGGGAAGAAGTTACCTCCTTGTAACTATGCTCTTAACCAAAAAAATCAGAACAAATTATGCCAACGGCATCAAAGAAATCCTAATATGGTTAACCAATGAATAAATATCCATTGTATAGTCAATTGATCCAAAACATTTAAAATAGAAGGAAGGGGCACCAAGTATTTAGGAATATGAGTGTAGTTAAATTGTCACATGATGAAAAGCTCAGCACAATTTCATGGCGACTGGTTTCTATGGCTAAGAAATATGGTAGGTGCTTGGAAGTATTAATCCTTGATCTTGCCTTGCTTTTGTCCTGTCCTAGGGAGCAGCCTCCTCAAAAGCAGCATCACAATGTCCCAGGGTCTTTTAGGTTTTCCATGGAGGCCAATACCCCTGTGCCTCTCCGCTAAAGGTTGTTGCTGTCCCTCAAGAGGTCCAAATATTTCCAGGTCTATGTTTTCTCCTCATCTCTCTCCATATCTGTGTTTACACTAATCTTCACTTCTACACTGAATTGGGCACAATTACTACTGGCTACATTTTTACAAATTTAATAGATGTAAAATATGCAAAATAATTTGGAAAGAAGTACACTAGTGATTGGGGAAATAAGAAAATATGTCATGGAAAAGATGATACTTGAGCTGCTTCTTTTTAAAAAAAAAGAGGAAACACAGAAGTAAGGAGGGAGTGCTTTCTAGGCTCTGAGGATGGCCGGTATAAAGGTATGTAGATAGAAAATAGATTGTCACATAGGAGAAACAGAGAGAAAGTTAGTTTGGCTGTATTGTGGAGGGCATAATAGGAAGTAATGTTCAATGAGATTGGAAAATTTGGTCCAGGTTGTGTAGGGCTTGAGAAGATAAAGTCCTGCCCCGCCCCCCAACCCCTGAAACAATGAGAAGCTACTAGAATTAACTGAATATGGGAGTCACAATGGGGAAAACTGACACCACAGGAATGATGAGAGGCTTGAGGCAGGGGATCAATTAGGAAGCTACTGCAATAATTTAATCACAAGGTGATGAAATCCTGAAATAAGGTGGTAATTGTGTGAGAATAGATATAGGGTCAAATGTGAAAGATATTGTGGAAGTAGAAATGGTAAGATCTGGCAACTTTATTAGATATATGGAGTGAGTATAAGTAAAGAGATGAATATAATATTAAGGTTATGAACCTCGGAGACTGAAAAGATAGGGATGCCTTTGATAGAAATAGATTTAAGTTTGGAAGATGAAAAGGTTTAGGGAGAAACATAATTAGTTCAGTTTGGACAAATTGGGAAGCCACCCTCCCAAATGCCTTACTCTTGCTGCCACAACCGTGCTTGGCTCATAGTTTGTGATATTGTTTTCAGAATGGGAACACTGAACTACATTTCCAAGCAACTCATATGTCACTGAAGACCTTCTCTGACTACAGAAATCCATCTCCAAAAGCTTGTTACATTGCAGAAAAGATAACTAAGGAAAGTGAGGTGCTTAATGGTGGGCATGAGAAAGTAGCAATATAAAATAAATAAGGAATGTGAATGATGGACATCATCAAGCAATTGTATATGAAAGGAAAGTAGGCTGCTCACATGTCAAGAATGTGGGATGACAGGTAGAAAGCAAAAATAGCTGGTATTATCAAGATGTGGAGCAGAAAGAAAACCTCCAGTTTGTTGGAAGAACCTCTGGAAGGAACTTTTTGGAGGGCATGGGCAAAGCAGCACAGCAGTGTCAAGGCATGGATAGATTGTGAGCTGCATCCATGGAAGGAATCCCCAAACCAGTGATATCTCACATTCATTTGAGTATTTCACATTGACAATTAGATATGTAGGAGGGTTGTTTCTACATGTTAGAATATATCTTTTCAGTTGTTTCTAATGATCAGTGCCCTGGGGTAAAATCTGAATCACACTGTAGGTATATCTCTGGATTTTATTCTGTCTCGTAGACCCTGAGTTAGTTCCATTTGTCTATATAACAAATAATTAGTATAATTAGATTTTTCTAGAAATATAAACAAACCCTGTCATATTTATATGCACTGTAGATATACACAGCATTTCTGTAAAGCATATTTTTGTTACTTCACCAATGTGATTTTGTTTGTGTATGTATATACATATACTCATATTTCTCTCTATCCATATATATGTATACACATATATAAATATATGTCTATATATTCTAACAAAGGAAAATGACCTTTTAAGAACCTGGTCATTTCTTAACCTATTTATACTTACCTATTTAGCCATATTTAATTATTTATAGACATCTGTGAATATATATGTGTGTGTGAATATTGTGTATATTATAAATGCATATATTAACACATATCTACATGTAGATATCTAGAATAAAGAGTATGCTATGTAGCTATATAATATATACAGCTCATCTACATAGATATGTGATATATTAGTGCATCTACATAAATATATAGATCTACATATATAGTTATAGATATATAGAGGTATAGGTATAGTTACATACACATGTACTTATATTTATATAGATATAAATATATATCTTAAGATTATAGAAAGGTAGATAAATATAACTAAAGAGATAAATCTATATATTTATCTATATGGATTATATATATTTATATACATACATACACATATATACATATGCACACACAATATCCATATCTATATAGATAGATACAAGCATGAATGACTCATTCTTTAGGATTAGATTATTTAGTTTGCAATTAATTTTTACTGTATCTTTCCATGGCCTTCTATCACACTAAGTTTTATTGTTTAATGATCTGAAAAGGACACACTAAATATTTCTGCCTTTCAGCATTGGATTGTGAGGTTTGTGTATATGGTCAACTTTTTAATGCATGATCAATTTTTGTGTAGGTGGCATGTACCACTGAGAAAAATGTATTTTCCTTCCTCTCTCCATTTAAATTTCTCCAGATGTCTACTGTGCTGAACTTTTCTAAAATTCTATTCGCCTCCTTAACTTCTTTCTTGTTTATTTTGGGGTTAGATTTATCTAGTTCTGAGAGGGAGATGTTGAGGTTCCCCACTAGTATAGTTTTGCTGTCTATTTCTTCCTGTAACTCCCTTAACTTCTCCTATAAGAATATGGATGTTATACAACTTAGTGCACATATGTTTAGTAATGATATTACTTCATTGTCTATGGTACCTTTTAGTAGGATGTAGTTTCCTTCTTTATCTCTTTTAATTGGATTGATTTTTGCTTTTGCTTTCTCTAAGATCAGGATTGCTACTCCTGCGGTTTTTTTTTTTTTTACTTCAGTTAAAGCACAATATATTCTGCTCCAGCCTTTCTCCTTTACTCTGGGTGTATTCCTCTGCTTCAAATGTGTTTCTTGTAAACAACATATTGTAGGATTATGGTTTTTAATCCATTCTGCTATCTGCTAGTGTTTTATGCAAGAGTTCATTTCGTTCACATTCACAGTTATGATTACTATCTGTGTCTTCCTCTCCATCCTATTTTCATCCTTGTTTATTCTTTTTTCTCTCCTTTCTTCTTTTCCCTCCTCACTAGAGTTTTGCTTTTGACCACCAGCTCCCTCAATCTGCCCTCCCTTCTATCCATCCCCTCTCTTTTCTTTCCCCCATCTCTTACCACTTCCAAAAGGTAAGTTAGATTTCTTTACATAACTGAGTATGTTATTCCCTCTTTGAGTCAAATCTGGTGAGAGTAAAGTTCAAGTAATGGTCACCTCCCTCCCTTTTTTTTTGCTCTACTGTAACAGGTCTTTGTGCCTCTTCATGTGATTTAATTTACCCCTGTCAGCCTCCTCCTTTCCTCTTCTCCAAGTACAATCCCTTTTCACCATTTAATTAGATATTTTATTATCACATTAAAGTCAACTTATACCCACCCCTCTCTCGATGTATATCCCTTCTAAATGATGTAACAAAGATTAAATTCTCAAAAATTACAACTATCATCTTTCTATGTAGGAATGTCAATAGATATATGCAGATAACTTCCACATACTTTTCACCTCTTGTGGTGGTACATGGCTATAATTCCTGCTACTGGGTTGCCTAAGGCTGGTAGATCACTTAAGTTTGGGAGTTCTGAGCTATAGCATAGGTACAACTGTTCATGTATCTTCATTAATTCTGGCCCCAATATGTCAAGCAATTGGAAAGGGTTGCAAAGCAGATACCAGGCTATTTAGGGAAGAGCAAACCAATCAAGATGGAAAAAGAGGAAGTCAATGCTTTAGTGCTAATGAGCAGGGCAGTTAGATGTGTAAATGGCTGCTTTATTTGTGGAATGGACCCAATACAGAGTCCCCGTTGTGTAGAATTTAGCTACTACAACCAAGTTAAATTCGAGTGAGATCATGATTTTTTTAAAATGTACTTTTCAGTGCTCTGTAAAAGTAGAATGGATATTTAGCCTGAGTGAAATTCAGAGAATTTTCTATAACATCTTCTAAAATCTTTCTCAGTGGAAATGAGGTGTTTCATGTCAGTCAAGTCCAAAGCTCAAATTCATCCTGTCAAACCTATGTCTACATGCTTCATTTCCTTTTAACTTCTCATTGAAAAAGATGTTATATCCAGAAAAGATGAAGTTATTTTACTCTTTACTTTCCAATAACATACATCCAAAGGTATGAAACTATTCCTAACATTTAAAACCACTGAAATGAAGATTTTTTTAATGCTGAAAAAAGGAAAAGAAAAGCTGAAATGAAATTGTTCAAGGATTTAAGTAAAAAGGGGAATTGGTGCTATAGAGAAAGGATGGGGGAGGAAAGTTTGAAGCTTTGAGAGACTGGATAAGTAGTGGTTGAGTGGAGAAGTGGGTGGAAGGACAGAATGAGCCCTATACAGTGGCAGGGTGGAGGCAGGAGTAGGTTTGCTTGTTAATTGAAGGGCTCAAAAGGAATATATCCTTAGAAAAGATACCTACTGGGCTTGAAATTTCTATTATTTAGGCACAAATATATTCCACGATAAAGTTGAGACATCCTTTCCAGAAGGCAACAGCTAATTCTTTCACAATGCCTGCAAGTTTCAACTTTTGTGGGGTATGTGTGTGTGTGTGTGTGTGTGTGTGTGTGTGTGTGTTGGGGGGATAGAGATGGTAGTCAAGGAAAAGGAATTGTTTCTCCATCACTTTTACAGGAGTATGGATGTCTCACTATCTCCTTTTCTGTGAAAATACGTGTGTTGGGGTGCAGAGGGAATAGATGAAGGAGTTAGAAGGACATGGTAGCTTTGTAGACAGACCAGCAGGTTTGAGTGTAATTGCAATTTAAAAGTTTGTCCAAAATTTCCTTAGCTAGTCTTTTGTAATCCTATGTGTGCTGTAAAAAAAAAAAGTAGGAGGCAGCATAGAAACAATAGGAATACCTTTTAGCCCAAGAGAACACAGTCATAGACTAGACTGCAAGGCCAGCCGGAGAAATTATCGGAGAAAATACTCTATTCTACCCTACATTTCCCCCCCAAAAAATGAATTGAGGGTCAATGGAGTTATACTTTCCAAAATCAGAAGAGCAGCAGAATAGAACTCAAGACTGCCAAGACCCAGGCCCTTACCATAAGTTCATAGTGCTCCCTGAAGGGAATTTTAAAACTGTTGCCAAAACAATCTGATATCTATTTATCACTGCTTTAATTAAGAATTTCCCACAAAATTGATTGGCAGTTTTTTCAATTCTTATTTCTATAAGTAACAACTTGTGAGTATGAGATTCATGATTTTATAAATAATTGGAGATCTACATTATAAATATTGGGTATCTTTTAATAAACCTCTTATGTCAGTCATGCTATGCAACATATATTATAATTTCTCCTTCTGAAGAATTACTTATAAGTTACTCCTTCCTTGCTATCTCCTATAACAATCTATTCAGTATTTCAACACTGAATCCAAATCTGTGTTCCCTAAAGCCAAATTCCATCATAACAAATACTGCTATACAAGCTGGTATTTCAAAAGCATTTGAATGAATGAACAAAGAATATAATTACAAGCATTTCCAATTTTTCTATAGAAGGTCCAAAGAAACAATTTTATAGGGGGTACAACATGCTATAGAAGAAAGAATCCTCTATTCTGGAAATGGGAAAACTTTGGTTTGAATTTTGTCTGTAACACTTACTGCCTAAATGTTTCAAGGCAAACTATATTCAATCTCTAGAGTTTCCTTATCTGTAAAATGAGGAAGTTAGAAGAGAGGACTCAAGAGAGCCAAGATGGTACAGAAAAGGCCGGTTCTCACCCAAATGCCCCTTCAAATAACTTTGAATAATGCCTTGAAATGAATTCTAGAGCAGCAGAACTCATAAAAGGAGGAGAAAGAGTTTTCCAGCCCAAGACAATTCAGGAGGTCTATAGAAAATCTGTCAAACTGATATGGGAGTGGAGCACAGTCCAATGCAGGTTGAACCGTGCAAACCATACTCAAGCAAACAAGCAGCAGGCCTTGGGGGTGACCAAATGACTAGCAGCAGAGCTGGTATCCAGAGCGCTCATCCCACAGATTTTAAGGGATTGGACAACAGGTCAGAAGGAGATTCCAGGTGTCCCTTTACTGGCACTAGGTGTAGGACACTGATGCACTGCCCATACTTGTATCTGGGTCACAATCATGGGTCTCAGTCCCAGGAGAGGAAGAGTGCTAGCACACATGTGGCCACAGGGAAGCAAAGACCCTGGGAATGGCTGAACAAATTGTGCTATAGGATTGTGATGGGATACTATTGTGCTATAAGAAACGATGAGCAGAATGCTCTCAGAAAAACCTGGAAAGACTTAACAAGAGCTGATTCAAAGTGAAATGGACTGGGTACAAAGTAACATCAATATTGTTAAGACTTAGGATGAAAAACGCTATCCATCTCCAGAGAAAGAACTGATGGTGTCTGAATAAATATTGAAACATACCTTTTTTTTACTTGCTTTATTTTTCTTAACTTTTTTTGGTCTATGCTTTCTTTTATAACATGACTATTATGGAAATGTTTTGCATAGCTATACGTCTACAACCTATACCAAATTGCTTGCCTTCTCAATAAAAGGAAGTGGGGAAGGAGGAAGGTAGACAATTAGCAACTCAAAGTTTTAAAAACGAAAGTTAAAAATTATTTTGACATATAACTGTGGAAAAATAAAATACTAAATAGAAAAAAATAAAAAGTTTAAGGTTTAAGGATAAAAAAATAAATTATGTCTTGCTATACTTGCATATTAAACACTTTTAGGTCCCCTATGTTTTTTAACCTTTAACCCATAGATGGAGACATGTAGGATTGTATGATATGCAGTGGGTTGATCATCCAAACCAGTAACCTGTAATATTACCCACAGCACTAGATTGAATGTAACAGCTTTCCTTTATATTTTCTCACCAGAACTTGACATCAATATTCATGTACCAGACTGGCCACTGAACATTCAAGTGAGAATTGAGACAGAATTCAATTACATGTTGGCTCCAAGCATCTGCTACAGCCCTGACAATATTAGTCTAATAAGCATAGGGCTTAGTGTTAATGAATTCTGTTTATGTCAAGATGTTTGGTAAGCTGTTTTAAAAATAATGAAAATATTTAACAATGATGTTTGCTAAGTATAACTGATTCCCTTTTAAATTATGTCTAGACCCTCATTATTCTTGCTTTTATATCCTAATCTACTCATCCTGTCCTATGTCATCTAATGTCTGCTCCCAAGCCCCTATTTCTGGTCCTCTCACTCTCACTTGTCTTCCAACTGCCTCTATGAGCTGTATGTTGCTGGAGAGCTTCAAGGAATGGAGAAAATCACCATCCATGGTGAATATATTTGCACATATATTACAGGGGATATAAGTAAGTAGTAGAAACTTGCTGATGTGGGACATTAAAAATTGCAAATCTCGTGATACAATCTGCCCCCTTATTTCCTATAAATATAATTTCCTACTGAACTTCACTGTAATAAAATACCTATTACAAAAAGGTTACAATTAGCTTATTTTTCAACTTATTCTTCATTTATATTTTACCTTAGACCTGGGGGACTTAACCTGAGGTCAATGAACTCTCCAAAGGCCTCCTTGTGGATAGATTTCAAATTTAGGTGAACTTGGATGCAAAAAATACATTTTTATTTCAATTTGGTTGGTTTTCTTTCTGATCTTATGCATTTTATTTTATGAACTTAAAAGCTTTATTTTTGAAAGACTCCCCTTTGATTGCCAAAAGGGTCCTTTGAATGGTGAAATTTACTTGTTTAACCTAGGATAGTCTGGGCATGCCCCATTTGGGTAACATGGAGGTACTTTTGAGGAGTCTCTAGAACGTGTCTTGATTGCCTAAAATGGAGACTTCTGCATCTCTTACCTTGTGGGTGAGAATAGTCTCATTTGATTGGGTTCCTGATTCTTCAAAACTGGCAAGACTGTGTTCACTCTTTTCTGTTATCTTTCAGCTACTGTCTTTTTGGCATCTCCTAACTGTTGCATCCAGCTTGGGCCATGAACTAACTTCTGAAAAGGGAAGGATATATTTTCCCCTTCTTCCCGTCTTTTACCCCAGCTCTGAGAAATGTATCTGTGTTTGTTTCTATTCTTTGTTGTTTACCTTCAGTTTCAAGTTGGAGGTGATCTTTGTGGGACCTGGAAGTTCAAACGATAGTGACTTTAGAGGCAGGATTGCAGGAGGAGCAGTGCAGCCTGACAGTCAGACATTGGAACTCTGAGAAGTCACAATGCCTGGGAAGTCCAAGGTGAGAGTAGTTTGGACTTGAAATTGGGACTGTGCTCTATGAGAACCAAACTAAGCTATAAGACTAATCTCCCCTTTCTCAGAGACTGAGGTGTAAAATGGAGGAGAATATTTCTCCCATGTATTTGGAGTAGTATGTTTATATATTTGTTATCATATCTTTTGAAGCACATAGTCTGGTGTTAAATGGTTAAATGGAACTGGTGTGCTTGGGACATATCTTTACAATGGAAAGAATACCATCAGTGGGTACTAATCCAATGGAAGAGAACCCATACCCCCCACCTTTAAGGGGAACCAGGGAACCTTGAAGGGAGGAGTAAAATTTAACTGACCTGGCTTCCAGGTAGTGAGGGCCAGTATGGCCTGTGTTATACTTCATATAAGCTCATATTTCATCTTTACCCAAAGCCTAGAGACAATTTCTCTCACTTGACATTGGTATTCATTCCACTTGCTTCAACTTATATCCCAATTTGGGGATAGGCATTGGGAATGAACCCATGATTTCACAGGTACAGGCAATTCCTGATGAGCATCAATGGAAATTGTCACTTTCCCTGGAATTCATAGTAATAAAGAGTTGATTAGGATACTAAGAGGTTACCTGATTTGCTTAGGACTATATCACCTGTATGTGCTAGAGGCAAGTCTTGATCCCAGATCTTCATGAGATCTACTATGCTAAACTACTTTTTAAAATGTTCCCCTACCTCAAACCGCAATGCAGATAAAGATAACTCCTAAATTCACACCTCCAGCTCTGTCATCTCTTCCATATCTTCCATCTTGCTTATATATGGCCATCACCTCACACTGGAGTTCTACCAGCACCTCAAACACACATTTTCTTCCACTCACCATGCTATTTTTTCTGGCTTCACTATTTCTGTAAGTGATACCACATTATTCATCTGTCTCCCATTTTAAAACACTTTGGTGTAATTTTTATATCTCCTCTTGGTCTGGTTTTTTTTCCTTTCCATTCAGTTAAAAGTCCTATTAATTTTATCTCTGCTATATTTCTTGTGTGAAATCTCTACTCTTCATTCATAACTTCACCATCAGCTTCCTGAATTGCAATATTATATTTTTGTCAAGTTATTCCTATTTCACTGTCTCACTCCTCACAAGCATTCTTCATGATGCTGAAAAAACCATTTTTCACATATATAGGTCTGGACATGTCACTTCTCTGCTCAAAATTCTGCAAAGTTTGCTGATTACTGACTAAGCTACATTTCTCTTCTTGACATTCAAAGTCTTCCATAATTTGGTGCTACCCTACCTTTCTAGTTTTATTTCATACTACTTCCTTTCTATGGAAACTAAGCTTTGAAAAGACTGAGTGCAAGTTTTACAGAACAAATCCTTTTTATTAAGGGGATTTGTTCTGTGAAATTTGGATTCAGTCAAATGGCTGCACTCGAGGACCTTGAGGGCCACATATGACATTGAAGCCACAGGTTCCCCATGTCTGAACTAGACTGATCTCTATTCCTTTTATATATACCATATCCTCCCATTTTTGCACCTTTGTTCATAGTTTCCCATAGTTGAAATGTTTCCCTTATCTTAACTCCAAATCACCTTTTGTGGCCTAATTAAAATATGACTTCTTATATGGATGCATCCTTTCACTTATACGGTAATTTTCATTCCTTAGGCATTACATGGCCTTGTGCTCAGGTTTATCTGAAACATATGACATGTATTATTTTTGTACTGTTCTTAGGAATATTTGCTCTATCTCCTTACTAGGCTATAAATTTTATGAAGGCAAAAGTTATGTCTTATTTAGGCTTTTAAAAAATCTCCCTCAGCATTCAAGTACTTCAAATGTTAGTTTTTGCCTGTCATATGCTGCAAGTAAAATTTTATATACTATGTGATGGGTCAACTAACAAGGACTAGGATGAGTGTGTGCTCGAAAATCCAATTAAAATTTATCCTTGTTTCAGGGGCTTACACAACATTAAATAAATTCCTCAGAACATGCAAATGTCAAATGCAAATTTTTCTTCCCTCCCCTTTCTCTCAACTCCCATCTTCAAAGTTAAATTCCTTTTCAAAGATAGCCTTGAGATTATATTTTCTTGAATTAGGTATAGAAGGCAATTAGAATTTATTTCAGTACAACTATGATCTTATCCATGAACATACTCCTTCAGAGAAGAATGTGGACAGAAGATGCTAGAAATATTTATTATTGACTCCCTACGAGCCATATCTAGAGAGACACATCTAGAAACATGTAACTTACATAGTCAAATGCAACCCAGAACATGTACTCTGTTTTTATACTTAAACAGTTTTTATTTCATTTATATAAAGATTATTAATTTTAAAAGGATTGTGTTAAAATAATAGTATGGTGTCTTGTTGGTTAATGCATAAGGGTCTCACATTTAGGGTACTGATGTGTATAGTTGATCTGAAAATTATGTGATGCTCAGCAGAATTTGACAAGATACTTCCTTTTCTGCTACTGTGCACCATCATTGCATTAGCAAGAGGCCACATCACAGAGTCATTTTGTATTTTTATTCCTCTTTCCTGGCCTACTATGGCAAAAGAATTCATTTTTCCTGGCCAGCATCTTCATATTAAAGCTAAGCTTGACCTCTGATCGCAGAAAAAAGCATGTAGTCAAGACCATACTCAAGAGCCAAGATGGAGGAGAAAAGGCAGTGACTTGCCTGACCTCCTCCAAAAACTTATCTGAACACCTTTAAATAAGTCAATGAAACAATTTCTGGAGCAGCAGAACTCACAAAAGGAAGAAACATTTTTCCAGAAAAGACTCCTTACAAGATCAGTGGGAAAGGTCTGTCACACCTAGGTAAGAGTGGAGCACAGTCCAGTGCAGGCCACACCAGGACAGCCCCAGCAAACCAGTAATGGACCTTGAAAGCCACTGAATCAGCAGCAGTAGCAGATGCTTCTAGACCTGTCAACCCACAGATGGTCGGGGAGGTTTGACACTTGATCAGAAGGAGATTATAGGGGTCTTTTTGCCGGCACTGAAGGCAGAACTTTGTTGCTTTGCCCATACTTAGATCTGGGTCTCAGTCCTAGATGTCAATACCAGGGTGGAGAGGAGCACTAGCACACCAGAGCTTGCAGCTGCAGTAGAGTAGCTACATCATAGTTCCAGAAGAGAAAAGAGTGCTTGTGGTCACTCACACACCAGAGTACAGTTCAGGAGAGTAGTAAATGCATCTCTCCTTAGATCCTACAACCTTGAAGAAGTAAAAATTTACAGGTCCCTAGTATCTCTGAAAACAGTTGCACAAAACCCCTGATTCTTGGGATAGTGTACCCTCCCTCCCCTAGAAACAGAGTCCTACTTTAACGAAGAGCTAAAAGTCAAGAAACACATTAGAAAAACTAGCAAACAACAGAAAAAATTCTTACAAAAGAAAGTTAGTCTGGTGACAAGGAAGATCAAAACACACACTCAGAAGAAGATAAGGAAGTAAAAGATCCTACATCCCAAGCCTCCAAGAAAAATATCAATTGGTCTCAGGCCATGAAAGAGATCAAAATGGATTTTGAAAATCAAGAAAAAGAGGTAGAAGAAAAATTCAGAGGAGAAACGAGAGTAATGCAATAAAATCATTAAAAACAAGTCAATAGCTTGTTAAAGGAGACACACTCTCTCTCTCTCTCTCTCTCTCTCTCTCTCTCTCTCTCTCTCTCTGTCTCTCTCTCTCTCCCTCTCTCTCTCTCTCTCTCTCTCTCTCTCTCTCTCTCTCTCTTTCTCTCTCTCTCACACACACACACACACACACACACATAAACTGAAGAAAATAACACCTTAAAAAACTGACTAGGCCAAATGGAAAAAGAGGCACAAAAACTCACTGAAGAAAATAATTCATTAAAAATTAGAATTGAGCAAATGGAAGCTAAAGACTTCATGAGAAATTAAACAAGAAAAACAAAACCAAAAGAATGAAAAAATACAAGACAATGTGAAATATCTCATTGGAAAAACACCAGACTTGGAAAAAAAGATCCAGGAGAGATAATTTTAAAAATTATTGGACTACCTGAAAGCCATGATCAAAACAGAGCCTAGACATCATCTTTCAAGAAATTATTAAGGAAAACTGTCCTGATATTCTAGAACCAGAAATTAATAGAAATTAAAAGAATCCACCAATCACCTCCTGAAAGAGATCTCAAAATGAAAACTCCCAGGAATATTATAGCCAAATTCCAGAACTCCCAGGTCAAGAAGAAAATATTGCAAGCAGCCAGAAAGAAATAATTCAAGTATTGTGGGGCTACAGTCAGGATAAAAGAAGATTTAGCAGCTTTTACACTACATTTTGGAATATGATATTCCAGAGGGCAAAGGGGCTAGAATTAACACAAAGAATCACCTATGCAGCAAAACTGAGCATAATTTTTCAAGGGAAAGATGGCTACTCAATGGAATAGATTACTTTCAAGCATTCTTGATGAAAAGACCTGAGCTGAATAGAAAATTTGACTCTCAAATGCAAGACTCAAAAGAAGCATAAAAAGGCAAACAGGAAAGGGAAATCATAAGGGCCTTAATAAGGTTAGACTATTTACATTCATACATAGGAAGATGATACTTGTAACTCAAAAAATCTTTCTCATTATTAGGGCATTTAGGAGTATACATAGACAGAGGGCACAGGTATGAGTTGAATATAAAGGTATGATATCTAAAAAGTACAACAAAGGGAAATGCACTGGGAGAAAAAAAAGAGAGGGAGTACACGATAAATTATCTCACATGAAAGAGGCAAGAAAAAGCTTTTATAATGGAAGGGAAGAGGAGGGAGGTGAGGGAGAGTGAAAAAAACCTTCTTTCCACCAGAATTGGTTCAAAGAAGGAATAATATACATGCTCAGCTGGGTATAGAAATATATCTTACCCTACAGGAAAGTAGGAAGGGAATGGGAGAAAAGAAAAGAGGGAAGATAGAAGGGCAGGCAGATTGAAGGAGGAGGTAGTCAGAAGAAAACTCTTTTGAGGAGAGACATGGTGAAAGGAGAGAATAGAATAAATGGGGGCATGGGATAGAGAAAAAATATTTAGTAATCATAACTGTGAAAAATTTTGAAATAAGTTTCTCTGATAAAGACCTCATTTCTTAAATATATGGAGTATGGAATCAATTTTATAAAAATTGGAGCCATTCCCTTATTGATAAATGATCAGGAGACATGGACAGTTTTCAGATAAAGTAATCAAAGCTATCTATAGTCATATGAGAAGGTGCTCTAAATTGCTGTTGATTGGAGGAATACAAATTGAGACAATTCTGAGGTACTACCTCATACCTATAGACTTGCTAATAGGACAGAAAAAGAGAATGACAATGGTTGGAGGGTATGTAGGAGAAAATGAGACATTAATACACTGTTCATAGAGTTATGAACTGATTCAACAATTTTTTAGAGCAATTTGGACCGATGCCCTTAGTGCTATAAAACCATGTATACCCTTTGACCTAAGAGTGCCACTATTAGGTCTATATCCAAAAAGAAATAAAAAAGGGAAAATGATCTATATGTATGGAAATATTTCTAGCACCTCTTTTCTGGTGTCAGAGAGTGAAAATTGGGAGGATGCCAATCAACTGGGGGAATGGATGAACAAATTGTGCTGCAATACTATTGTTCTAGAAGAAATGATAAGCAGGATGCTCTCAGAAAAACTTGGAGATACCTACATGAGCTGATGCAAAGTGAAATGGACAGTGTACAAAGTAACAGCAATACTTTAAGATAATAGCTGTAAATTACTTTGCTATTTGCAGCAATACAAGATCTAAGACAATTCTGAAGGACTTATGATGAAAAATGCTATCCATCCCCAGAGAAAGTACTTATGGTGACTGGATATAGATTGAAGTATACTCTTTAACTTTATTTTTCTTGAGTTTTTTTTGGGGGGGGTCTATGATTTTTCACAACATTGTTAATATGGAAATATATTTTGTATGACTTCACATGTATAACCTGTATCAAATTGCTTGCCTTATATCAAATTGCTTGCCTTCTCAATGAGGGGTGGTGGTGAGAGAGGAAGGGAGAGAATTGGGAAATCAAAATTTTAATAAAAAATATTAAAAACTATTTTTACATGTTATTGGGGAATATAAAATACTAAATAAATTTAAAAATAATAAAAAATACTCAATGCCATTCTAGGATTGTAGAAATTCTCAAAACTTAAAGTTTTCTGCTATAGCATTAGAAAAACTAGTACTACCTCTGTGTCACTTTTGTTTTGTTTATATCTGTCCCTTTTTAATGTTTCTCATTGATAATCTTCCAATCTTATTCCAACTCTAAAACTCTTGTCTACTATTCCTTAACATTTACAATCTTCTCTCAATGCTGAAATCACAGTAGATGTAAGCAGGTCTTTATTCTGTCCTAACTCTGCAGTCAGTAAATAAACACATATACAGATATATCCATACATGTGCATATATACTGCATATATTTGTTATTATTGCTGTTCAGTTGTATGACTCTTTGTGCTCCCTTTTGAGGTTTTCTTGGCAAAGATTCTAGAATATTTTGCCATTTCCTTCTCCAGCTCATTTTATGTAGGAGGATACACACATACGCATATGTATGCATATGTGTGTAGTTAAATTGAATACGAACATGTTTACTGATTACAAGTATTTAAAATTTTAGCATATCAGGGTGTCAAGGTCCCTGCCAAAAGTCAGAAGCTGGCAAGTCAGGAAATATTTACCTCTTTGAGAAAAGCTGGAACCATATCCAAAACTCAAGGTGAAGATCAGAATAGCAAACAGATGGACCTGAAGTGAACTGCAAGAATAGTCTATCCAGTCACAGCATAGAAACGTCAAACCTTTTCTGATTCTCTAATGCATGTGTGTATGTGTGTGTGTGTATGTATGTGTGTACGTATATGTGTGTATCTGCATGTGTGTGTGTGTATGTGTGCATGTTAAACACCATCACAAATATCAGTCACTTTGAAAGGGAAAAACAACTGCTCAGTTTTCTTCCTAAGTTGATCCTTGACAGTGATTAATAGATTTTTTGAGGCCAATATCACAGGAAGCTATAAACGTGTCAGTCATTACTCAGCAGCAAATCCCATGACTCATGTGCAGGCACGTATAGCAGAATTAATGTGAACTCTGTGTTCAATTTCATGCTTACTCAAAACTTCATAATGTTGTGGCTTTTAAAATAAAAATCTATTTTAAATTGAGTTATCTTCAGTACTCAGAACTGAGTAACACTAGAGTTTATCACAAATGAACTAATAGTACTTTTTTTTCATACTAAGTTTCAGAAAGTGGAGGGAAAAATCTAAGTTCTTGTCTGAATTTACATTTTCAAAAATAAGAATATACATCTTCAAATATCCATCACTCCTAGGAGATGATGGCATGATGCACCACACTAATTAAGATGCTAATTTTGTGAATGTTTTAGCCTTTTGCTTATGTGGCACTTCAGATTAAATAGCCACTTGATCTCTTACTTCTCCAAGTCAAGGTGCCCTAAGCTCTGTCATTGTCATTCCAAAAAAAAAAGGGACAGCATCAGAAGATTATGTGAAAAGATACAGCTGTCCTTGGCCCTGTGACACCCAGTTCTCATTGCCCAAACCATTTTTCTTCTCTGGGCCCAAGTTGTCACACAGATTTCCTAGGTATGTTAACATATTAAGGAAGCCAAGGCATTCAGGCTAAGGAGATTTCTCACCTTGGAAACAATTAACTTTCTTTCAAAATCATGCTTTATGTAGCAGGTGTTAACAAATCCTCTGATATTCAGAGATAAAGAGGAACTTACACATAACTATCACTCTTGGCTGGGAGCCTTCTGTGGCACTCTCTACTACAAAGTTAGTCCCTATTCTCTGCTGCAAGTTTCAAAGCCAAACTATATGAAGAATCACAGCACTGCTTCGCCCATAGCTGGTTAGATACTCATCTTAATGGGCTATTCCCACCTGCTACAGGAACTGATGAAGCCAGACTTTGTCTCTGCGTATTTTCTTTTCAGAACCCAGGCCAAAAAATGATGGCTTTCTGCCTACTTCTTGTTCCTGTGACTTTTCTTCTCCTGTCCAGGGCAATTTGGAAAAGGAACTAGATGTATTGCCTCACAGCTGGATCAATTCTTCTCTCAGGGAATGGCTTAATGATTCTTTATCCATTCAAGTGAATTCATTCATTCATTCATTTTCCAAACATTTATTGTATGCCAATCTAAAGGTCAAAGGCAGAAATCTGTGGTACTTTGGATGATTCAAAGTGACATAACATATCAAAATCAAGTGGCAAGTGCACACAGCAGAGCCAGGAAACAATATGGAGAGAGGTAAAGATTTTTCCTAATGATGATTTACTACACCCACCCAAATAACCTGAGATAAATTCACTTTACAGTTGTATTTTTTGCTACGACCCTCTTTTCTTTCACTGTTCTCTTCTACACCAATCAGTTGGAGGGCAGCTTTGTGGTGCAGTGGAGAGAGTGCTGAACCTGGAGTCAGGAAGACCTGAGTTCAAATCCAGGCTGAGATACTTCCTAGCTATGTGACTCTGGGCAAGTCTCAAGTTTGACTCAGTTTCCTCATCTGTGAAATGAGCTGGAGAAGGAAATGGAAAACCACTCCAGTATCTTTGCCAAGAAAACCCCAAATGAGGTTATGAAGAGTTGGACATGACTGAAATAACTGAACAACAAGCACTTGGATAATTCACCTGAGATGTTTGATATTCATACTTGTGTGGTCAGTGAAATTAAATACTTAGTAGGGGTGAAACATATTTGGACCTCGATCTCTGTAGGAGGTAGAAAGGCCAAGAGATTATGGGAAAAATCATCATTACAGTTTTTCTCTGGCTTAGATTTAAACTGTAATAAGTGGACAAGTAATTTGGGGAAGGGAGAATCCCTTTTGGTATCAGATCTATGACTATATTTATATCCAGGTCAAATACCCCTAGCTTGGAAGTAATCATGTCATTCACTGTGGGTGACTTCATCCAGTATTTCTTAGGTGGGAGCTAATTGTAACACCTACATTTATTTGCCAGAAGGGCTTAGTCCTGAAGGAACCCTGTTTCTATCAGAAGACTGGGGTCTACTGGGGGAAGTTTCTGTCTTGAAGGCTGGAATGATTGCTGCCACAAGAATTCAGACATAGTAATAGGGTCAGATCTATGGAAATCATATGTCCAGGATCAGATATGTTCTCCATTAGGGAATATTAACGTTTCCTATTTATTTTTGGAGTGAAAAGGGGATTGAGGACCTTTTATGCATTGGTTCCCAGCCCTCACCCTTCTGACTCCCCAAAGCTCACATATAGAACTGAAGGATTATATAATAACCATTGTTATATGATGAGTATTGTCCTTCTCTGCTGTCCTCACCATGTCTATTTTCACAGAATGATAGATTTGGAAGCATCTGAAAGGTCATTGAATCTAACTCTTTTATTTTACTGACATAGAAACTGATGTTCCAGAGATGTTAAATGTTATACCCAAGGTTACAGAGGTTGTAAGTGGCAAAGATATGGTTTAATCATCAAGACCTTTGGCTCCAAATGCAAACCTATTTCCATTATACTCTGTTGCTTATTTGACTCTCCCCTATAACTCAGGAAAACTGAATAACTTGATATATCTAGGAAGAAGTTTACTTCTCATCATAGAAGGGCACATAAAGAGAAGCGAGCTAAATATTAGAATTTGTTTACATGTACAGCAGAGGATATATGTGTTTTACTTTCATATTCTCATCTAATGAGACCTTATCCCCTGGTTTTAGGCCCATCTTGTCAGGCAGGAACCACAGGAGCTTTTGGGTCCTGGCGTCTAGCAGGTTCACTCTTGATCTGGGCAGCCTGAAGTACAGCATTGGAGACATAATAAGGGGTTATTAATTTATTCTTCTCAATGGGGTTGCTGACAACGGGAGCACTAACTGCTACAGTATCCCCTAATTACTCTTCTCCCAGGGGTGAGTGAGAATAAGAGTAGGAGGAGCTCCAACTCCTACAGCATGCCCTAAGCCTTGATGGAGGCTGGTAGAGGAAAGCACAGCACTTACATCCTTCTAAGTCTGTGCATTTCCCTAAGTCTGTGAATTCCCCACTTACTGACCAGTGCTCACTTGATGTATAAGGTAACAGACAAAGAAGGCATTTTGCCAAGGAGTAGCTTTATGAGTTTACATTAACATAAGATTATATAATATGATGCATAAGTGGGGTAAGATTGTTTACGAGCCATGAAGCTGGGAACTAGTAGATTGCTTATGACCACGGATCCTGGGAAGTATTATCTAAAAAGGAATAACAAAATCCACCTTACGTACACCATCCTTAAAACTTCCAAAGGCAGGCAGGCATGTCCAGAAAACTCAGGTTCTATAAAGAGTCAAAGAGGCAAGAGTAGAAGCAACCCAGGATTTGGCCAACATATAGGTTTGTTAAAGAGGAAGATGAAGGAATAAGAGGTGTGAGAGGAACCTTTTGCTTTACCTGAGTGTGTACTTGAGCCTGGCCTGCCTTTCCATAAACAGTGGATGAGCAGCAAGGAGTAAGTGGGGTCTCATATAGGTCAGTTAATCAATCAACCATGCTAGGATTAGTGAGTAAGAAAAAAGCAGAGGAAAATGCCCCAAATCATCAGTTCCCCTACTGACTGGACAATGACCCACTGAGAAGTTTGGCTATGAGAGCTGCAGACTTAGAAGTAGATGAGGGAGAGCACCTGGCTTGAATTGAACTGAAACAGCTGTTTTTTTTTAAATTTCTGAGTTTCTTCTAGGCTTTTCTACACACAGAAAGGACATTTGAATTTAAAGAAATATGCTTTTCCTGAACTGTTGGAGGGGCTTGAGAAAAGAGACTGGATTCTTTACTCTAGGTGATAAGTCTAAAAGTATGGGAAGCTTGAGGTGAAGAGAAGCTGTATGTACCTAGCCAACAATAAGTTTGAACATATAGATTTTATAATTGCTCTTGCCTCTATGATTGTGAGTAAAATGTATGCAGTCATATTGGGGGTGTACTGGAACCCGGTCTGTCTTCTTTCAAGAACTAATTATTAAAATTTCATTATGAGCATTTATACATAGGAAATTGACAAATGCTACAAATCAATGCTTGATGTTTTGGGGGTTACCTGGACATATGGAAGTGATTGGGAAAGTGTTAATAATGCAGATTAAACTAAAAATATGTGTCCTACATACATTTCCCCCAAGAGAGCTACTTGTTAAATATTTATCAACATTGCAGTCTCCCATACTTTTGTTGTCAATACCATTGTCATACTCATATGTAATTGAATTTTGCTGAAATCAATTAACAAGCATTTAGAAAGAATTTACTAAAATATCCAGAATTATATGCCAATTGTTATAAAAATGATGAAATTTTACAAAAAATATAAATTGACCAGATTAATAGAACAGCAAGTAGAAAACTTAAATATTTCAAGCTCATAAAAATAAATAGAAGAGCCATAAATAAACTACCAATGATAAAATCCCAGGACCAGATTGATTTACATGTGAATTCTATCAAACATTTCAAAATGATTAATTAAAATATTACATAATTATTTTGAAAAATAGTAGGATTCTATGAAATTCCTTCTATAGTAAAAATAGGGTCTGGATTCTCCAGTCATGTAGTGGCAAATGAGAAGGAAAAAAAGAGCTATAGACCCATATGCTTAATGAATATTGACACCAAATTTTTGAATAAAATATTTCAAAGAGACTACAGTAATATATCAGAAAGACTGGGACAGTGTTGCCAGTTTGGCTTTATACCAAGGATGCAAAGTTGGTTCAATATTAGGGAACCTATAATCACAAGAAATCATAGTAATAATAAAACCATTAATATGTACATAAGCATAGAAAAATCTTTTTTTTTTTTAGCAATATGCAATATCCATTTCCATAAAAGGCCTAAACAAGCATGGGTCTGGAGTAGAAAGACCTAATTTCTAATCTAGCCCCAGATACTTGCCCATATGACCTTGGGCAATTCATTTGACTCGATATTCTCAAGTTTAAAAAAGGGATAATAATAGCACCTACCTCACAAGGTCATTGTGAGGGTCAAATGATATAATAACTGTAAAAAGTGCAAAGCACACTACTTGGCACATAGTAGGTGCTACATAAATGCTTACTCCCTCTCCTTCCCATCTTCTTTCCCTAAGATCAAGAGACGATCATATATGTAATAACAAACCTAGATAAACTAGAGGCCTTTTTGCCGACATCAAGGGAAAACATGTATGCATATTCTTACTGCTAGTATTTAATAGAGTGCTAGACATGCCAGTTATCATGAGAAGATGAGGCAATAAAACTGAGGGAACAAACATTTGTAAAGAAGAAACAAAAATATCATGTTCTCTAGATGTTATAAGGATTTGGAGAATCCCAGAGAATCAATTAAAATTACTTGAAATAATTAATTACTTAAGTAAAATTTCAGCATAAAGAATAAACCCACATAAACCCTCAGCATTTCTAGAAAGAAAAATTAAATCCAAAATGACTTAAATTATTAAACTCTTTGGTTACAAATGCACCCACATGTTATAGAATATAGCTACAAAACACTTTAAGAAAGAACTTATGGAAATAAAGATGGACCTAAATAATTGGGGAAATATTAATTGCTCATGTGTATATCTAGCTGTTGTAATAAAAATGACAAAACTACCTAAATTAATTTATCCAGTGCCTTACTAATTAAATTACTTTATAATGCTAGAAAAAAAGAATATTTAAACATTATATATGTGTCTATGCACACATACACATATGTTAATAACTAAAGGTAAAGAATCTCAAAGGAATTTTAAAAATGGGATAGATGTGGGCTTTATAATACCAGGTGTCAAATTATATTATAAAGCAATAATAATCTAAATCATTTGGATGATTAACTATGATCAGAAATACAATAATCCAAGACAAATACAAAGGACCCATGAGGGAAAGTGCTATCCATATCTGGATAAAGAACTGTTTGACTCTGAATGCAGACAGAGGCATTTTTTTTTTACTTTATTCTTTCTCATATTTTTAAAAATGTGTTTCTTCTTTCACCACTGTGACTAATATGGAAATATTTCTTACATGATGAGAGCATACGTATAAATTATATCAAACTGCCTACCATTTTCGGAAGAGGGGAGGGAGAAAAATTTGGAACTCAAAATCTTGTAAAAATTAATGCTAAAATTTTTCTTGACAAGAAACTAGAGAAAAAATACAATTAAAACATTACAAATCATCTAAATGATTTGAAACTACCTAAAATAGAGTTTGAGCAATGAAGTAGATTGGGTACACAACACATAAAAGTAAATAAACCTGATAACTAAGTGATCAATATATCTGAAGACCTCAGTTATCATGGTAAGGTCTCTCTACTTTACAAAAACTGCAGGAAAAACTGGAAAACAGTCTGCAAAAATTTGGCATAAAGTAACATTTCACACCAAACACAAAGAGGTCATATAGTCTGGCCCTTCTTGTTACAGATAGGAAAACTGGTGGAAAGAGGTTCAGTGAGTTGTCAAAGGCCACATGGGTGATACATGGAAGATGAAGGATTTGAAATAGTTTCCTTTAATTAAAAATTCACATACAAAAATTCCTTTATGTCCAAGATAAAATCCCAAATTGGCATCTTAGGCTCAAGTTCTCCACTTGATCAACTTATTTGGCTGGGCAGGTGTTACTTGGCCCCCCTGTACCAAGAACAATTTGTATTTTAAATTGAAGGATAAAAGGGACCTTGCTGATCCCTCTGGCATATCTATATCATAATTATGAGTAAAATGAGACCCAGCGAGGTTAAAGGATGTTCTCAGAGTGAGATTCCACTATTAAGTGGAAGACTCAGAATAGCATAGCACATTCTAAACAGTTCTAGATTTGGCATCAAAGGACCTAGATTCAAATCCCGGCTTTGTCCTAAAGGCCTTATGTGACCTGAGCTTGCTTTTTAAATTGTTCATCCATAAAATGGCTGTAACAATATGTGTAATGTCTAGTTCACAGAGTTGTTATCAGTCTGAAATAAGGTCCGGTATCATGATCCTGGATATGGAGTTGGGGACTCTGGGTTCAAATAGCAGTTTTGACCCTACTTACCCATTTGATCCATATGTAAAATAGGTTATACTCAATGGCTTCTTTGGTCTCTTCTAGCTCTAAATCAATGATGTATTATCTTTGATATGATATAACTCCTGTGTTCCACCTCCGGATCCTGTGCTATTTTTCAGTCTGCTATGTTGCCTCCACTATTCACAAGGTTACAGTTCAGTAGGCAGCTACTGGGACTAAAACAGGATGGATTTACACACTTAAGGGCAAGAATCTTTCCACCCATAACATCTGGCAAAATTAAAGTGGAGTAACAGAAGTAGCAAGATGGGAGATTTCTAAAAATCTGATCAGAGGATTGATGCAGGGTAAAATGAATAGAACCAGGAAAGTAATGTACATAATAATTAGGACTATGTAAATGGGAAAAAAATCTTACCCCACCTCCAGTGAATGCTATACAAATATAATGACCAATTTGGCCTTCAAGAAGGGATGTGAAAATGAACCTTCTTTGCAGAGGTGTATATACCTGTCTATACTGTCACCCTTTTTGGATGTCAAACTACTCTCTCTCTCTCTGTCTCTGTCTCTGTCTCTGTCTCTGTCTCTGTCTCTGTCTCTGTCTCTCTCTCTCTCTCTCTCTCTCTCTCTTTCTCTCTCTGTCTCTGTCTCTGTCTGTCTCTCTCATAAATTTTGTGCCTCCTTTTCCATTTGGCCTATTTTGCCTTTAAAATAATTTTTATCTTCAGTAGATTTTCTGCCTTTTTAAGGTATTGTTTTCTTTAATATTTTTGGTACCTGCTTTACAAGGCTGTTAATTCTCTTTCCATAAATTTTCTTGCATCATCTCATTTATTTTTCCCAATTTTTCCTCAACCACTCTTATCTCTTTCTTAATGCTTCCAGGAATTCTTTCTGGCCATCAATCCAATCAGCAATTTTATTTGAGGCTTTCCTTATAGCTGTTTTCACATTGTTTTCACTTCTGCCAAGTTCATATCTGGGTCTTCCTTGCCACTTTAATACCTTTTTCTGATCAAGTTCTTTTTTTTGTTGCTATTTGTTCATTTTCCCAGGCTATTTTAGACTTTGAACTTTATATTAAAGTTGGAAGAGGTATGGTTACTGCTCTCCTGCTCTGCACTCTGGTATATAACCAGGAAGAGCCCCTCTTCCCCTTAATGCTGTAAGCACTAACCTTCTTTTTGGCCTTGAAACTGTGACCTGGGCCCCTGCTCCCTTAAGATTGACCACCAGTACTCCACTCTGTTCTGCAACTGTGACCCCAAACTGCTTATGCCATAGAGTTGACAATCAACACCAGCTGCACCCAGTACCAGCAAAGGGTTCCATGTTGTCTCTTTCTGACAAAATGTCCAATTTCCTTACTGTCTCTGAGCTGAGAACTCCCAAAGCTGTTGCTACTGATGTCATGACCACCTCCAAGGCTCACTGCTAATGCTCCTGCTTTCTGAGCTTGGGCTTAGCCTAGTGTGACAGACCTTTACTGTGGACCTCTTAAGTTTTCTTAGGATAGAAACATATCTCCCTCTGACCTTTTTTTTGGCTCTGCTTCTCTAATTTTGATTTGAGGCATAATTTAAAATTGTTTGGAGGGGAAAGTTGGGAGAGTTCAGCTGGGTCCAGACCTGTACTCCACCAACTTGCCTCTATCTCTTGAGGTATAGTTTTTTTTAATGGGATGAAATAGATATCCTAATGTGATAGGCATTACTAAAGCTTAATAGGGAGAGACTCATGGACATAAAAATGTACACTTTGTTCGAAAGGAACATATCAGATAAAAGATCATGGGCAGAATGTGTTATTTTATACTAAGGAAATATATGAGTATTAGAAATTTGTGAGTTCAATTGGCCCAAGCATAATGAAGAACATGTAGATTAGGAACAAATGATGATGACATGCGAGTATATCCCTTCAAAGCTTCTTTGTCTAAAAAAAAAATAAAATTAGCCCAAATAGTGGTTTTTTTTTGTTTTTTAGATTGGATCTCACTATCTTGCTTGGGAAATATCTTGGACTAGAAGTACAGGGCCACTCATGGGATTGATTCCACTGCTGATTGGCATAAAAGATTTAACCTGCTCCATTTCGACCTGGGCAATTTTGCCTCTCCTTAGGCAACCTATTATGTTACCTTACCCCTTGGGCCTCATCATATTGGTGCTTGACAGTACAAACTCACAATTGGCACAGACCGCTTCAGCTCAGAACTCCTGAACTCAAGTGGTCCACTAGCTGAAGCTTCACCAGCAGCAGGGATTCCAAGCATGCCCCAGCATACCCTGCATATATATAATTATTCTTTTGTTGCTCTCATGGTTCCTAAGATCCTTAGGGATGCCCAACACCAGTTTAGAAATTCACTATCCTGATGAAAGAGGCAGCTTCGTTTTACCTTACTTTTACAGTCTTGGAGCTTACTTTTCTGGAGCCACCTGTGTTCACCTGAGTGCCAAGCAAAAATAATTTGAAAGTGAATTACTTCACAAAGGATTTGTTATGTAATATCAGCTTCATTTTCCAGTTCATTTTCAAGAGCTATGCTTGTTAAACAAAAGCTTAAAACATTCTTTATTAATGTTTGTCAGTCTGGGGATCTGGGGCATTCAAAAGTATTTCTAGTACTAGCATTTCAGGATTCAACAACAACTTATGGACTTTATCGATTAACTAATTCATTCCACAAATAGATCATAAATATAAACTACTTTAAATTGGTTTGATAGTTTTACAAAAAAGACCACATATACCATAGGAAAACTAAATTGGTATATTTTATTTCTACAAAAATGTATAAATATTTAAATTTACAGCAAAGATAATCATTATACCATTTAACTATTACAACATTTAAAATGTGTAATTTTTATGCACAATCTACTTTTATAAATTTATGAGATTCATGTCTCAAGCATGTATTCAGGAAGTTTTAGAAATGATGTCTTAAGGATGTGTCAGTCCTGGCTGAATAAAGGGGCCAGAGATCATATCTCCTTTTTTAGCTGTCAGCAAGAAAAAAGAACCAACTTTTGGCTGAACAGGTGAAATGGACAATGCAATTGTCCCTTTGCAATCACCGTAGACAAAGGTTTAATCAGTTTTTTCCCATATCTTCCTCCTAATTCATGGGAAACTGAGTGAAATGATGACCTAACATTTCTAGCAAAAACCTGGTGACATTGGTCAAGTATAACATCGTTACTATAAAGGTGGTCTTTGTCTCAAAAAGAAAGCAAGTAACAAAGCTTCCCTGAATCAGGAGATTCACTTTTTGTTTCTTTACAATGAAAATTGCCTGGAGAAGTTATTGAACAGTAAAAACAGACATTGGACACCAAAGTTCACACAAGCTAATTCAAACACACCCCTGGTGTTCATTCAACACCTCAAGATCATACAGTAGCTTTTATTTACTAGCAGTTTAAACATGGTGTAATCGCACCAGATGTGTTCAGAAATTGTACAGCAGAACAGCTCATTTTGATCTATTCCATATAATGATACAGAGGTGATATAATGGTAGATACTGGGTGCCACCTAAGCAGAATCCTGAAGCCAAAGGTCCTGCAAAATTAATGGTATTCTTGCTATCCACTGACTTTAAATTACTTAGAGATATGTAGGTAAGAGGTATGCTGAAAAAGGACTGTCAGATGGTAACATTTATTCTTTAATTTCTTACACTTCCAAAATTCTGCACACTTGTGAAAGTAGTACACCTAGAAGAGATGCTTCAAGATCTAAAATATTTATATAGGAGTTGCTTTATATGAGACCAGATTCATAGGCTCATAAATTTAATTTTTGGTGAGACACAATCAAAATTTTTGTTACCAGGTAAGACCTTTGTTTATAAAGTGCAGAAAATAGAATATAGTTTAAGAGTAATTATTTCTTCACCTTAAGATTGTTATTGGGATAGTTTATATATACAGACATATATTTGTGTGTAGATATATGTGTGTATATATGTGTATATCATATGTATATGTGTATATATGTTTATGCATCCATACACATATAAACCTCAAAAGATTTATAACTGCAAGAAACTTTGGAGATTATCTAGTCCAATCCCCAATTTCCAGGTGGGGAGACTAGAATGGGGAAAACAAAGTGACTTGCCCATGTAAGTAAAAGAGCCAGGATTGAAATCCCATAGTTTCAGCTCCAGTCAAATGCCTATATCTATGGTACCTTGTTCCTTCTGCACTTACCACACTAGGTCGTTTTTATGCTGGACCCAGAAAACACAGCCAAAATGAACTGACTTAAATATTCTATGGGTCTGATTCAACATGATCAGTGTACTGAACTCCATAGACATAGTAATCTTTGAGAATCCATCACTCAACCTTCTCAAGCTATAGGAACTGGACCCAACAATAGTCCGTAGAAATAACTGCCCTGTCCTGGTTGCAAGCAAGTAAGCATGGGCTAATTTTCACCTGGATTCCAGGGAAGAAATCAATATTGTGGAGGACTAGAATACCATGTTCCAGAGACTTTGTTTCCAAGAAACCTAGTTTATATAATAGAAATGGAATGTTCTTTAACATAATTTAATTGGCTAGCTCTCCTTTAAAAAATAGAACAATAATTTTTTTCTAGGTGTAAGGATATGACATTGTCTGTTTTATGGTTTTTAGGAGTTATTATCAGTTTAGATGGCAAGAATTTAAACGCTTCTGAAGCATCTCAACACTAATAACTGAGGTATATCTCTCCCTCTCTCCTTTTTGTTTAGATTGCTGATTGTTAAAGTCAGATGGTAGAATGTGAAATGGTTTGGGATTCAGAACACTTGGGTTCCCATACTATACCCAATCCTTATATGACATAAGGCAAGTCAATAACTCTTTGGATGTCAATTTCCTGTAAAATTAAGGGGCTGGGTTAGATGATGTCTGAGTTTCCTCCCATCTATCTCTGGTTCTAGTTCTCCCTAAGAAAGTACATTATAACAGTGATGTGAGACTGAAAATGCCTACCTTATTACTTTTCAGAAATTCAAAAATTCTGAATATTAGATATGCCATCAACTGGCAAGAAGCACAAAGCTCTACAGCAAAAATGCTTCTGTTGGTAGCAGCAGAGATTTTTAAAAAATGATGCTCAATTAAAAAAATTTCATTTTCTAAAGGAAAATTTCACTATCATAGAGACAAAAATCCTTTCTATTTTATTATATGGAGTTCCTTGCAAAGGAATTATCTGTTTTTGAGACCAAAGGAAATATAGTCCAAATAAAATTCTCTGAAATTTGGCTTTAAAATGTTGTGCAATAAATGTATCAGGTATAAGTTCATAGAATGCTTTTTGAACAATTTACTGATCATTATTTAACTTGATTCCATTTGCAGTTCAAAGGAAATGAGTTCAGTTATTCTGGAAGGATTGTATGAGGTCAAAGTATTGTCATTGTCACCTTTGTTTTTTCAGGTCCCCACCCCTTTTGGTACCTAAACTTAAAGACCCTTTGAAAGCAAATCATGACCACTGATTCTTAATATTTGATTTCATCAAGAAGTCTATTTTTAGCCTTATGCCATTAGTCAATGATGTTAGATGACATACAAATATCTGGCAGCCCCATGGCTAGCATTACGAAATTTTCTAAAATACCTGTCTATTCCCATTTGAGTCATACATATGTGTAAACAATTGAGAAGAATGAGTAAATTAAACATAATTTCAAGTCAATCATGATTTCTTCATTTTTTCAGTATTCTCTGATATTTTTAAAATGCAATTTTGATCCTCCCCAATTTGGCCATAATAGCCTCTCAAGTATTTAAAACCCAGTGACAAGATATGAAAAGTAGAAAAAAATTCAGGTACCATGCCACAGGATTATCATGCAATTAAACATCCAACCAATGATCTATTTTCTTGGCAATGTATATGATATTTTAATGCAATGAGCACTAATAGGGAACACTGGTGGTCAGAAAGGTGGCTTTGAATTCACACCCTCCTTAATGTGGAGAGAATTATGACATGCAGGGACACTATGCCCTGTGCATATCCAGGCCACATAGCCTAGAAAGAGGGGTGTCAGATGGCAGGTGGTTAGGGGTATGAAAAGAAGGAAAATTCAATAAGCAAAGTCCATCCTTTGGCTGGCAGTTATGCTACAAGAGATACTTCTAAATTTTCTAATCAGTTAGAGTTGATTAAATCGTTTCCCTGGTGAAGAAGGCTTCTTTGAGTAAAAAGAGAATCCTCATAGTTGTTGTATTAATTATCTCCCCTGTTTATGACACATCATGTCCTTGGTTATATGGAATGGAAATTACTTGTTGCAGAAATCATTGATAATCATGATAGTCCTAGTCATAAGCCTGTATCCTCCTTTCCTTTATGGGATATGCCAGGTAAAGAATCGAGGACAATAGTAGTGTTGAAAAGCTTATTGAAGAGCTTCTTGAAAAAGCTCCACATCTTATGCTTCTTTTATACTGCACTGAGTGCTTCTTTTCCTGTCTTCACTACCTATTTGCCTCAAGCTGATATGTGTACTTCCATTTAAAGGAACGAGCACACTCAGAAAATCTCCATAGGTGAAGGAACGTTCAGAGGTATAAAACATGTATATAGCTGCATGGATAAACTAGGAGAAATTTGCCTTTTTCTCCATGATTCTCTGATTTCTCATGTCTCATGGCCTACTGATAGCCAATGCAATTTTATACATGAAGACTTTCAGAAGGACAGAAGGGAGTGGGGATTGAGCTATTGTGTAAAATATGAGTGCAGCAGAGGGTATTTAGGCTTCTACTACAGTCCTGCACTGATTCCTCACTACCATGTGGAGGTAACTCATTCTCTATTTTGATGGAGTATGTGTTGCTTGTATAGCCTAGCCCAGCTAAGTTCGAAAAGGCTCATTACTCAAGGGTTGGTGATAAGGTGATTTTTTTGTTATTGTTACAAGTCATTTTAAAAAAATTACCCTTATTGATGTGGGGTTCTTGAGGGATAGGAATGTTTCATTTTTGTCTTTGTATTCCCAGAAGCCTTAATATACAGTGTCTCTCACATTGCAGATGCTGCATAACTGTTTAGTGAATTGAATTGTCTTGCATGAACTAAAGTATTGAGGGGATTTGACCTGGATCATTAGAGAAAGCATAGCAAAAATGCAATCTATTATGACTTCTTTATGAATAATATTTAGAAACATATGTTGAAAATAGAATGTTCCTACGGATTTACCAGTGGTTAAAAGTGCACGACAATGGAATTTTGATGCTCCTCTATATCTTTTTATAGGAATCATATTTAAAAAAAGGAACAGTGACCTCTATGAAACCTTGCAATGCTAGAGATTTCAAAAGTGAGAGTTAGAATTCAATCTCTAATCTACCATGCTGAGTTTCTATACTGCACTATTGGGAGGCCACAGTATGTGAAGCTTAGAGCAAAATGACCAGATGGCTTTCAGCGTTCCTACATTTAGACACAAAAGTCAGTGATCAAAAGTTAAGTTTTAGACATCCTCTCTGGCTGGTTCTTTTGGGTTTTACTGAACTTTGATGTGATGAGGATAAGTGGAGCTCGGATAATTCACTCTTATCTGCTATGATCTCTGTGACTCAGGTTCATCAACCTCTCTTCCACATCTTGTGGTTAAATTAATTTATAAAAAGATTTTGCTGCTAAAATTTGATTTGTTAAAACCAAGAACTTAGGATTTAAATGTTTTATAATTTCTTATTTATCCTGGACTAGAACATGAAACATTCATCATATAGAATGAATTTTCTGCTCAGGTACCTCATTAATGTAATATTCTGCTGACTTAAAAATAAAACAAGATATGAAATGGTAAATAATAGCTGCTCCATGTTCCCACAAAGGATAATTAGAAATAGAGAAAGTTTATAAAACAATCAACATAATCCTTTCCAAAATCACTTTTGTAAGGCATTTTACAGTATGTCCCTTTTCAAGCAATATTTTGTGATATCACTAGAACAACCAAAAATAAAAAAGTCCAAACAAGCCCTGTGAGATGAAGTTCAAAAGGAATATATATATATATATATATATATATATATATATATATACATATATATATATCCCAAACACACTGTAATATTTATAATACCATCTGTGATCTTTATAGCTTCTAGACTGTGCTTCCTTTGAATAGATATAAAAAATTCATAGGGGGCTACAGCAAATCTGCCCAGAGTAGGGGAAACAAATATAAAACCCCATATCTGATCATAGCAAAGGGCTTTTAAGCTTTTCATTTCCCCAAGTGAATGATGCCTTCACCTGACTGAAATTATAGATAAAAGTGTCAATGGTCTTAAGGAAACATTGTGACACTCTTCTGATTTCAGGCACTCAAGGTCATGTTGCGGAGGAGCCACTGTTGGGATCGGCTTCCACTGCAGTCCTTCATGGTAGGTACCATTTTGTCATCTTCTGATGGCTCATCAAGACACTGGTTGCTGTTGATGTGTCTCAACGTGAGTTTCTGAAAAATGTAAGCAAGGCACATTTATTTTCACATGCATATCTGTATGTGTCAGACAATCATTAAACTAAACTCAGCAGACCAAATCTAGCACACATAATATCACACTTTTCCTTAGTATACAGTATAGGCTAACCTTGTGGCATATATTTTTTAAAGGAAAATATGTATGTGTGACATTTGATTAATAATCTAGATTAGAGACTCCCAATGGTGTATGTGTGTAATAGATCCTATTGGCAGTTTGGTGAAGCCAATGGAACCCTTTTCAGAATAAATTTATTTATTTATTTAAAATGCATAAAATAAAATTCATAGGATTACAAAAGAAATTATATGGAAATTCAGTTATCAAAATATTTTAAAAAGTTAATAATGTAGATCAGGTTAAAATTACTGATCCAGATAATATGCTGTATAGAATACTATATATAACACAGAAGATTTGGTTTCAAGTCTTCTCTCTCACACTTGTTGCTTGTGATTGTGGGCAACTCACCTGACTTCTCTGAATCTCAGATTCCTCACTTGTAAAAAAAAGGCTAATAATAATTTTATTACCTCATAGAGAGTTAAAAAAGTGATATGTGAAGTTTATTGTTACTAGCTGCATGAATTTGGGAATGTCAATTGATTTCTCATGTTCCTCTCCTGTAAAATATGGCTAATAATACCTGTTCTACTTACCTCAAATAGTTGTGCAGAGACTAAACTGAAAGAAAGCATGTGATTGCATGTTGTAAAACACTGAAGGATCATATAATTGAAGGTGGAATCAATGAAATTGACTGGTAGGGCTTTATCATTATTCTTTTCACCTGTATTTATATATTGTATAATGAAAATATTAGCATATTCAACAGAAGAGAATCATCCAGGATGTGAGCTACATCGCAACAGGCCCATCCATAAGGGAATTTTAACTAAGTAGTATATACCAAGCTGTCCCAAGGAGATGCTTTTCTTATGTATTAGTTTTTTTTATATCCTTTTGGTCAACATGCACAATATCTCACTAGACTATACAGGAGGTGCAGATATTCCTAGTGGAGAGAATATTTGATAAATAGCAGACAACCACAAGCCCCTACCCATAGAGTAGTTGACATTGACAGCAGAAGGTTGCTGCAGCTATGCTAGTTGCAGACAAACTAGCTCAGCATATCTGTTATACACCATCATAGAAAGGAGTGGCTTTCACCTCTGGAGTTAAGACAAGAGTTATTTGGATAATGGAAATGCAAAACGATCCTACATTGCCTTCAAGATTCAAACTCAATAAGATATTTGGAGAATAGAACTCTGAGCCTGAAGTCAGAGGACCTGACTTCAGTTTCAGCCTTAGATATGTGCTAGTTGTGTTACTTTGGTGAAGTCACTTTACCTCTATTTGCCTCAGTTTCCTTAGCATCTATTCTCCATGGCGTTGTTGTGAAGATCAAATGAGATAATATTTATAAAAGGACTTAAAATAGTGCCTGGCACATAAAAGCTAACATGTAAATGCTAGATATTACTATTGTTATACACATGCACATGCATATATGTGTAAATATACATATAGGCACATTCTCCATATATGCATACATATATAGATATGGATATATATAGATATCTAGAGGCTGCACTTCAGTCTAATTTCATAGATAGTACCTCATATTCTGTGGTAACTCAGTACCCATAAGCTGATAATACTTATTATATGTGTTATCTACTCAGTCAAAGATAGGAAATTATGGTAGAGGTGTCAAAATTAACCACTTAATACTCATACAAGTTTCATATTGGATATGATGATGGTTAACTTTATAAATTGTACATGAGGAACAGTAGAGATTAATTCTCTCATTTTATTATATTTTCAATTCTCTACTCTCCATACTGGAAGAACCCAGGTTCACCTCTTATGTAGATTTGCCAAATAGAATAAATATGCCACTGAAAAATGTCACAGGCATGTTTTTCTGTCTTCACCAGTCATTCCCTGTTTAGACTTTCTTCTACCTTGAGGGCCTAGTAGGTGATGAAATTGTATCTCCACAGGGTATGGGAGTAGATAGCATAGGAGATCTATCTTGTAGCAGAACGGGTATGAATGTTGCTGTGGCATGGAACACAATGTTTCCACAGGGTATGGTAGCAGATGGGACACTTCACAGAGTGTTGCTCTGCTCCTATGGGGGTCTCTGTCCTTACGAAAGACTTGCTAGTCTTTATAAGAATTTAACTGTACTGTCAAAGACAAAACAAAAGTTCTTTTGCTCTGTCAGGAAAAAAAATTGGCTTGCCCTAGACCAAATTGTTTTAAGGACTGGAAACTCACCCATTTCCCTGCAACCCTTTAGAACAGACAGATGGGGATATAATGGAAAATGGAGGGAAATGAAAATGGGAGAGAAATAGACATTTTGGGTTAAAAATAAAAGATTCAAAGAAGGCCTTTAGCGGAGTTTGGAGAACAAGACAGAAATTAGGAAAGCACTTGGTAATATTTTATACATGTAGAAGTTATTCCAATGTCTTGGAACAAGGAAAAAAAATAAGGCATGTTACTATGCCCTGTATTTCAATGTTCTTTAATAAAGGTGGTAATTTATTAACAAAGGGCTTTGGTTTGTGTTGCAGAAAGTACTTCTCTTGTACATTCCTTAGATCAATTGCAGAAAGCTAGGAAAACAAAGCAGCTTGAGAAGCTACCATACTGACTGCTCACATTAATGTTCCTTTAATTCAGTAAATAATTATATATTTGTATATATATGCATATACATATACACACATACCCTCATGCGCGCGTACACACACACACACACACACACACACACACACATATGTGTGTGTGTGTGTGTATATATATATATATATATATATATATATATACATATATATATATATATATATGTAGCCTGTCACTGCACTGGTCTTTTCAATTAAACCCAGAAATGTCTTCCATTACCATTTATCAGTAAAAATAGCCTTTTAGTTTGATTATCTATTAGTTCAGGTTGAAACATTTACTTTACACAATTCAGTCCAGAGACATTTCTTTAATGCCAAGGATCCCCTTTATCCAAAATGTGCCTTACTATTTCCTGTCACCTCTTAGAATCCCTAGCTTCTTTTAAGACTCAATTCAAGTGCAACTTCCTGACCAGTCCTACTCCCCCCCCCAAGTTCATAATTCTCTTTGTCCTGATATTACCCTTTATTTACTAATGGATTTCTATATTGGATATTCCAAGGAGATTATAAGCACCCTGAAGACATTGATTATTTCACCTTATTCTGGTTTTCTCAGTGCCTATAACAGAAATTTGCAGTAGAGTAGCCATTTCATATATCTGGTTTTTGTTGTCTATTGAAAGGTTTATTTTTAATTTATTTAATATTTTATGTTCCTTCAAATATATGTAAAATTAATTTAAATAACAATTTCTTAAAACTTTGAGTTACAAATCCTTTCCTTTCCTCCCTCCCCACTCCCTTCATTGAAAAGTCAAGCAGTTTGACATAGGTTAAACATGTGCATTACTGCAAAAATATTTCTATTTAATAATTATATATCGCAGTCAAAAGAACCCAATATGTTGCTCAGTGAAAATTAAAAATAGAATGTAACTAAACCTCTCTCCTAAGGACCATACATTATTATGTTATCTATGAATAAAGTACTGGAATCAAAAGAATCCCATGAAAAAATAACATTGTTATGCAATTATTGTCGATCAACATAATCTTGATATAGAAAACTAGAGAAGTTGTTAAACTGAACCAAACATCATAACCAGGAATGGCTGGTTTTTTTTTAAAGATACTAATAAATCACAAACATCAATGATACAATTCAGAATAAAATATTTTATCAAGTTCTTTGACACCATTTTTGATTATAGTTTTCTACATCAGCTAATGAATCACAAAAGGATACAATGCAATTGTTCATCTTTATGTTTCTGGAACATAGAAAAACATAACCTAGATAAACTTTAATCATGTGCACTATCTAAATATTCATATTTTAAAATAGTCATTATAAACTCTCCATAATCTATTAGATGAGTCTGTATGAAAACAAGCAATTACTTCCCAAACTTAAACACTCTTCATTGGCCACAGCTTTATAAAGACAGGGAGTATCTTCCTTTTGGTTTTATATTCTTAGAGCTTAGCACAGTACTTGGTGTATATACATACACACATACATTATATATATATATATATATATATACACATATATACATATACATACTATATGTATACATATACACCTTAATATGTATATATATATCTTCCAAAATATTGTTAAATTATTTAAATTAAATTATTAATTCATTAATTTTTCTGGAAAGTAAGTTAAAAAAAGACAATTATTATAATGTTTCCAAATACCCAGATGCTCAGGGTTACATCGAAAAAAACATTAAGAAATTTAATTTAACTTTTTATTTTGACATGAAATTTAATTTTTATAGAGACAGGAGATAACATGGTGTAGTACATGTGTGTCAAACTCTAATAGGGCTGAGATGTTGGCATCATTTGGACTTAGAAAACAGCAAAGTAACATTATCTACTTCAATCATATTTTCATTTATTTTGTTAAACATTATCAAATCATATTTTAATCTGGATCAGGCAGTACTGGGAGATTTACAAACTATATATGAGTTTGAAACCTCTGGTGTTGTAGTTATAAAGCAGCTTCAATGTCAGGATATCATGGGTTCGAGTACTACATTGGATTAATATTGGCTGAGTGGCCATGGGCAAGTCAGTCAATCTCTCATTACTTTCCAAGATCATAAATTGAGAAGAAGGTACCAATCTGTTTTTGTAGAGGAAAATCCTCACCTGGAACTCCCTATACTGATGAAATTACAGATCCTGACCAAAAAGAAATTTACAAATGTAACCAACCTCCAAGCATCTGTCATGTTCCAAAACAATCTTGTGTAACAACAAAATATTTCAATTATATTTTATGGTCGTGTACATAAAGTAATTATAGATAAATAATAAAAGAAGGAAATAATTTTTGTTGTTGCAGTAAATCACTAGGGAATAACCTACAGTTGCTAAAACAATGAAAGTCTAAGTGGTACAAGAAAAAACACTGTCAGAAAATACCTCAAAATACAGATTTTCTCTAACTCCTAAGTTTTGAGGACTTGCCAAACATAAAGTCAAAACTTTAAACTATGTATCATTTAATGTAGCCTACGATACTAACCTCTCATAATTGCTAGAGCTTGTAATCAAGAGGGCTGTAAAAAACTTTCTTTAAAACTTCCAATACTGTATGGTTTCTTAGCATCCACTTTTGCAAAGGACTACCGTTACACATTTCCACTGTGGTACCTTGGGAGCCATCAGTTAGTTTGCTCACTGTGAGACAACCCTGGGTAATTATGTGAAGAATTGTTTGGGTCTAAATGACAAAAAGGAAGAAAGAATGAATGATGATAAAATAAAGTATAAAAACAGTAACAAAAATCCTAAGAAAATATGTAGTATTTTTACTTGATAGTATTTTATTTTTTTCCAATTACAAGGTAGCTTTAAATATTCATTTATGTAAGATTTTAGGCTCAAAATTTCCCTCCCTCCTCCCCAAGACAGCAAGCAATCTGATATATGTTTTACATGTACAATCATATCAAACATATTTCCACATGGTCACGTTGTAAAAGAAGAGTCAGAACAAAAGGGAAAAATTACAAGAAAGGAAAAAAAGTGAAAATAGTATGTTTTGATCTGTGTTCAGACTCCATAGTTCTTTCTCTGGGTGTGGATAGCATTTTCCATCACAAGTCTTTTGGAATTGTCTTGAATCACTGAATTACTGAGAAGAGCTGAGTCTATAATAGTTGACTGTCTTACAATGTTGCTGTTACTGTGTGCAATGTCCTCCTGGTTCTGCTTACTTTACTCAGAATCAGTTCATTGTAAGTCTTTCCAGGTTTTCCTGATATTTTCTGGCTCATCATTTCTTATAGTTTAGTCATTCTCCAAATTGATGGGCATCCCCTCAACCTCTAATTCTTTGCCACCCCAAAGAGAGCTGCTATAAATATTTTTGTATATGTAGGTCCTTTTCCCATTTGTATGATCTTTTTGGGATATGGCTGGTATTGCTGGATCAGAGGGTATGCACAGTTTTATAGCCCTTTGGATATCATTCCAAATTGCTTCCCAGAATGGTTGGATCAGTTCACAATTCCACCAATAGTGCCTAAGTGTCCCAATTTTCCCACATCTTTCCCAACATTACCATTTTCCATTTTTGTCATATTCGCTAATCTCATAGTTGTGAGATAGTACCTCAGAGTTGTTTTAATTTGCATTTCTTTAATCAATAGTAATTTAGAGTATTTTTTCATATGACTATAGGTAGCTTTAATGTCTCCATCTGAAAAGTACCTGTTCATATCCTTTGACTATTTATCAATTGAAAATGACTTGTATTCTTATAAATTTGACACAGTTTTTATATACTTTAGAAATGAAGCCTTTATCAGAAACACTGGCTACAAAAACTGTTTCCCAACTTTCTGCTTTTCTTTGGATCATGCTTGCGTTGGTTTTGCTTGCACATTTTTTAATTTAATGTAATCGAATGATCTATTTTGCACTTCATAATGTTCTCTACTTCTCCTTTGGTCATAAATTCTTCCCTTCTCCATAGATTTGACAGGTTAACTATTTTTTGCTATCCTAATTTGCTTATGGTATCACTCTTTAGACACTCATTTCAACCTTATCTTGGTATAGGGTGTGAAATGTTGGTTTATGATTACTTTCTGCCATACTATTTTCCAGTTTCCCCAGAACTTTGTCAAATAGTGACTTCTTATCCAAAAAGCTAGAATCTTTGGGTATCAAACATTATCATGGTCATTTAATACTGTGCCTTGTGTACCTAACCAATTCCACTGATCCACCACTCTGTTTCTTAGCCAGTAACAAATAAATTAGATGATGCCACTTTCTAATATGGTTTTAGATCAGGTATAGCTAAGCCAACTTCCTTTGCATTTTTTTTCATTAATACCTCTGATATTCTTGACCTTTTGTTCTTTCAGATGAATTCTGTTATTATTTTTTCTAGCTCTGTTAAATACTTTTTTGTAATTTGTTACAGCACTGAACAAGTAAATTACTTTAGGCAAAATTTCAATTTTTATGATATTAGTTCTGCCTACCCAGTAGCAACTGATATTTTTCCAAATATTTAGATCTGATTTTATTTGTGCAAAAAGTGTTTTATAATTAGAGTTCCTGGGTTTGTCTTGGCAGGTAGACTCCTAAATATTTTATATTATCTATAGTTATTTTAAATGTAATTTCCCTCTCTATCCCTTGCTTCTGGGCTTTGTTAGTAAGATGTAGAAATGCCAATGATTTATGTGGGTTTATCTTATATCCTGCAACACTGATAAAGTTGTTAATTATTTCAAGTAGTTTTTAGTTGATTCTTTAGGATTCTTTAAGAATACCATCATATCATATACAAAGAGTGATGACTTGGTTTCTTTGTTTATTCTAATTCCTTCAATTTCTTTTTTCTTCTCTTATTGTTAAAGCTGACATTTCTATGGCAGTATTGAATAACAGAAGTGATAATGGACTTCCTTGCTTCATCACTGATTTTATTGGAAATATTTCTAGCCTATCCCCATTACATATAATGCTTGCTTATTGTTCTAGGTAGATGCTACTTATCATTTTAAGGAAGGCTCCATTTATTTCTATGCTCTCCCATGTTTCTAATAGGAATGGGTGTTGTATTTTGTCAAAAGCTTTTTCTGCATGTATTGATATAATTAAATGATTTCTGTTAGTTTTCTTGTAGATATAGTCAATTATGCTGATAGTTTTCCTAATATTTAACCAGCCCTGCATTCCTGGTACAAATTCTACCTGGTCATAGTGTATTATCCTCATGATAAGTTGCTGTAATCTCTTTGCTAATATTCTATTTAAATTTTTTGCATCAATATTCATTAGGGAAATTGGTCTATAATTTCTTTCCCTGTTTTGGCTATTCCCAGTTTAGGTATCAATACCCTATTTGTATCATAAAAATAATTTGGTAGGACTTCTTCTTGGCTTCTTTCCCCATTTAGTTTATATAGTATTGGAATTAATTGTTTTTTAAGTGTTTGCTAGAATTTGCTTGTAAATCCATCTGGCCCTGGAGGTTTTTTCTTAGGGAGTTCATTGATGGCTTGTTCAATTTCTTTTTCTAAAATTGCATTATATAAGTATTTTATTTCCACTTCAGTTAATCTGGGCAATTTATATTTTTTGTAAATATTCATCAATTTCACTAAGATTGTCAAATTCTTTGGCATATAGTTGGGCAAAATAGCTCTTATTTATTGTTTTAATTACCTCTTCGTTGGTGGTGAATTCACTCTTTTCATTTTTGATATTGATAATTTGGTTTTCTCCTTTCTTTTTTAAATCAAACTAACCAAAGTTTTATCTATTTTTTTCATGAAGCCAGTTCTTAGTTTTATTTATTAGTTCAATAGTTTTCTTAATTTCAATTTTATTCATCTTTCCTTTGGTTTTCAGAATTTCTAATTTGGTATTTAATTGGGGTTTTTAAAATTTGTTCTTTTTCTAGCTTTTTTAGTTGCATGCCCAATTCATTGATCTCCTCTTTTTCTATTTTATCCACTTAAGCACTGAGAGATATAAAATTTCCTCTAAGAATCACTTTTGTTGCATCACATAAGTTTTGGTGTGTTGTTTCATTGTCATTCTCTTTTATGAAATTATTGACTGTTTTTATGATTTGTTTGACTCACTCATTCTTTAGGATAAGATTATTTAGTTTCCAATCAATTTTAGTCTTTCTTTGCATGGCTCTTTATTACATGTAATTTTTATTTCATCATGATCTGAAAAGAATGCATTTAATATATCTTCCTTTCTGCACTGGATCATGAGGTTTTCATGCCCTAATCCATGGTCAATTTTTGTATAGGTGCTATATACCTCTGAGAAAAAGGTACATTCCTTTCCATTCCCATTCAAGAGGTTGACCATATCTAACTTTTCTAAAATTCTATTCATCTCCTTAACTTCTTATTCATTTCGTGGTTAGATTTATCTAGTTCTGAGAGACAGAGGTTGAGGTCCCTCACTAGTATAGTTTTGTTATCTATATCTTCTTGTGATTTCCTTAACTTCTCCTCTAAGAATTTGGATGCTATACCACTTGGTGCATATATATTTAGCAAAGACAATTCATTGTCTACGGTGCCTTTTAGCAGGACACAGTTTCCTTCCCTTATTGCTTTTAATTAGATCTTTTTTTTTTTTGCTTTTGCTTTGTCTGTGATCAGCCACCTCTGCTTATTTTTTACTTCAGTTGAAGAATAATATACTCTGCTCCAGTCTTTTACCTTTACTTTGTGAGTATCTCTCTGCTTCACATGTTTCTTGTAAACAACATATTGCAGGTTTATGGTTTTTAATCTACTCTGCTATCTGCTTCTGTTTTATGGGAGAGTTCTTCCCATTCATGTTCATAGTTATGATTACTGTGTATTTCCCTCCATTCTGTTCCACCCCCCCACCACCCATTTATACTTTTCTCTCTCCTTTAACTCTGTCCCCCCTCACCACTGTTTTGTTTCTGACCACCACCTCCTTCAATCTGTCCTCACTTTTTACAGCCCCCAACCTTTTTTTCCTCCTTTACCCTCATATGTCTCTGTAGGGTAAGATAAATTTCTATACCCAACTGAATGTGTATGTTATTCCTTCTTTGAGCCAAATTTGATGAGCATGAGGTTCAAAAAATGCTAACCTCCTCCCTTTCCCTCTTTTATTTTAATAGATCTTTTTCTCCTCTTCACATAATGTAATTTACCCTATTCTGCTTCCCATGTTCTCCTTCTTGCAGTACAATCTTTTTTTACACTTTATTTTTTATGTCACCACATCAAAGTCAACTTATATCCACATCCTCTGTCCTTGTATACTCCTTCTAACTGCCCTAATAGAGATACAGTTCTCAATAGTTAGAAGTATCATCATCCCATGTTGAGATATAAACAGTTTAATCTTATTGAATAACATTTTATTTCCTGTTTACCTTTTTATACTTCTCTTGAGTCTTTTGTTTGAAGATCAAATTTTCTTTTCAGCTTTGGTCTTTTCATCAGGAAAGATTGACAGTGCCCAATTTAATTGAATATCCATCTTTTCCTCTGAAAGATTATGCTCAGTTTTGCTGGGTAGTTGATTCTTGGTTGTAATCAAAGCTCCTTTGCCTTCTAGAATATCATGTTCCAAGCCCTCAGATCCTTAAATATAGAAGCTGCTAAGTCCTGTCTCATCCTGACTGTGGCTCTTTGATATTTGAATTGTCTCTTTCTGGCTGCAGAAGTATTTTCTCCTTGACCTGATAATTCTGCAATTTGGCTATATTATTTATTGGAGTTTTCATTATGGAATCTCTTTCAGGAAATGATCAGTTGATTATTTCAATGCCTCTTTTACCCTCTGTTTCTAGGGTATCTGGGCACTTTTCCTTGATTATTTCATGAAAGATTCTGTCAGACTCCTTTTTTGATCATGCCTTTCAGATAGTCCAATAATTCTTAAATTGTCTTTCCTGGATATATTTTCATATATATATATATGTTTATCTGATGAGTTATTTTACATTTCCCTCTACTTTTTTTCATTTATCTGATTTTGTTTGACTCATTCTTGATGTCTCAGAGTCATTAGCTTCCACTTGCCCAACTCTAATTTTTAAGGAATTATTTTATTCAGTTAGCTTTTGTACCTCCTTTTTCATTCTTCAGTGGATGTTTTTTTCACATTTGACCAATTTTATTTTTTAAGGAGTTCTTTTTTTCGGTCAAATTTTTTCCTTCCTTTTCCAAGTTGTTGACTGTTTTTATCATAATTCTACTGTATAACTCTCATCTCTTTTACCAATTTTTTTCTTCTATCTCTCTTACTTGATTTTTTAGAATCCTTTTTGAGTTCTTCCAAGAGGACTTTTGACTTGAGACCAATTTATATTCCCTTTTGAGGCTTCACATGTAGGCATTTTGACATTGTTGTCCTCTGCTGAGTTTGGGTTTTGATTTTCCCTATCATCTTAGTAGCTTTGTATTTTCAGGGCTCCTTTTGGATTTTTGCTCATTTTTAAAAGTTGAGCTCTGATCCAGGGGCACAGGGGGCACTGTCCCATGCTTCTTGTGCTGGACACCAGGGGTCTGCTCATTGACTTTCCACACTGGGGCCTCTGGGGCTGTTGGCTTGCCCACTATACTTGGGTGGCCTGCCTAATTGTGCCTTTTGTGTTCTGGGTACTGGGGCTTGCAATTTGCCTTCTGTGCTGGGGCTGGAGACCTTACAGCTAATCTACTCTGCCACTAGCCTGCTGAGCCAGGACCAAGTGACCTTGGTTGCTGATCTGTGCTATGGCTAAGGGCCTTCAGCTGGCTTGCTAGCACATTGTCTGCACTGTACTGTGCTCCCTTTTTACCCAAATGAGACGGACCTTCACTGAAGTCATTCTAAGTTATCTTTCGCTGGAAAATTGTTTCACTCCACTTTTTCTGGGTCACTCCAGAATCCATTTAGAGGCTTGATTTAATGTTGTTTCTGAGGAAAACTGGGGAGAGCTCAGGCAACTTCCTCTTGTCTCTCTGCCATCTTGGCTTCACCCCCCCCCCCACATGTAGTCCTTTACTAGATTGAATGGAATACATTTTTAATACTAACCATAGTTACATATCAGTGAGAAAAAAGTATTAATTTCAATAGTAATTATACCTAGTAGCAAGATACGATTAAAAGTATATCTAAATATCCATATATGTAGTTCTCTCTCTCCCTTTATTGAGGTGAGGGAGGTTGTGATTTTGTTACTATGGGGAACCCACAGATAAAGTCACTCTCCCTCTTAGTGCAGATCAGCACTTAAAATCTTAGAGAGTTGCCTAACATAGTGAAAAGTGAAACTACTTATCAATGGTCACACAGGTAGTATGTGCCAGAAGTACCCACTGAACCTATGCCTTCTTGATTTTGACACAGACATTCTCCATGCTACACACTATTCCATATTGATAAAAAAGCTGTGAAAAAGTTATGATCTGCAATACTACAGGATGGAGTTGTGCTAGTATGCATGAGAACAAAAATGGATTCAAAGTCAAATGAATGGTTTTGTTGGACGAGGATCAAAATAATTTCTTTGCTATAGAAACTAAACTTGTCCCCGGGGTCATTTTCATCTCTAGTACAATCTTTGGATTATACTAGATGAATAGCCTAGTATAGTAGTGTCAAAATTAAATAGAAAGGACTAATAAACATTATAAAATTGATCCCTGCAGGTGCATATTGACTTAGAAAACCACATGTTAACATTGATCATGTCCTAATATATTTTTATTTATTTTGTAAATATTTACCAATTGAATTTTAATCTAGTGGGCAATACTTGGGTGTGTTGTATGTCTAGCGGACTGAATAGAAAACCTGGGTTCTCAAATTTACCCCACAACTTACTAGCTCTACTATCCTTTCTAAACCACATCTTCTCCACATGAGCAATGGGAAAATTGGGATTTGTTGTTCAGTTGTCTGACTATTTGTGACTTCATTTGGGTTTTTTTTGTCAAACATGCTTGAGAGATTTGCCATTTCCTTCTATAGGACATTTTACCTATGAGAAAACTGAGGCAAAAAGGGTTAAGTGACTTGTCCAGGTTCACACAGCTAGTAAGCATCTAAGGCAAGATTTGAACTCAGGTCTTCCTGACTTCAGGCACAGTACTCTATTCACTGAGCCACCCAGCTGCCCCAGTTGAGACATTGGGATAGAAAATCTCTAATAGAAAGGACTCCTCACCTTTCAAATTCCATTTACAAAGATCTTCTCTAGGGGAGTATGCTTATGGTTGGCATGTGAATTCCTATACTAGGCAATTTTAGGCAGCAAAAAAATGCCACTGCTTTGGGATAGGAGCAAGAAAAAAAGATCATGATTTCATTATCTCAAATTGATTGGATCTTTGATTCTAAGTGAAATATATACAACAACAAAACAATGGATTTGATAGAATTTGTTAAATGGGAAATTATACTTTTTAGACATCTGGATGGATTTTAATCACTGACTACAAATTCTCTTGCAGCTAGTAACCATTTAATAAATTCTTTTTGAGTGGAGGATACATACAAGAATTTCTTAGTCAACATTTCTTCGAATATTTCAGGAAAGACAATGTTGGTCTATGAAGGTTCATGCCTACAGTTACAGAGCCAAGACAGGTACAGGGGGGAAACAAAAGTACTAAAGTGTCACAGGGCAGGCAAGACTATACATAACCATTTCCTTTCTCTTGTAAAATTTAGGCTCTGTCTGAGCAATTCACAATGTTTGTGTATTTCAAGTTGTGTCTACATGACAGCAAATTCATAAAAATTGAAATGAAAACCTTGGTTAATAACATCGATGTCTCAAACAAAAATCACAATTTTTAATGTCATTTTTTAGTTTTCATCTTTTTCTGGCAATATGGAAACACAAACTATGTGTGTTTGTAATTCTGTGATAATACAAATCGTTCAGTGTTTACCAATGTCAGTAAAACAGTTTCAGAAGTTGAGAAAATGCCATCCTCTCCTCATCTTAAATGAGGCATCAGGGTATAATTCTTTAAGTGGGGAAAGTCTCTGGAGGAAGGCTTTAGCAGCAAAATGACTGGATAATAAAGTCCATTGGCATCTTTACTGTTACTACAAAGTAAATGCACAAGCATGTTATTCCTGAAGAGCCAACAGTAGTATGCTAGAGTTTATTCCTTCTGGGAAAACCAAAGGCTTGCTTTTTCCTAGGACTATAATGAGGTTGGAATCTAAATTCTGCAGTTCCTTCTCCTGTCCAAGGCTTCCTCAGGAGGGTAATTATTGGCAAGCAGACTCCATTCAGACACAGGCTCTGACCGTGATAGACCCATTCAGTTCAGCAACAAAACTACTTTTCTTACTGTATTCAACTGTGAGCAACCTATTTGTGCACAAACAAGGGCAGAAACTAGCTCATAAATGCCTTTTAGAGAACTAGACTGCATTGGAAGAAGCAAAGGATGAATTTGAGGCTAGTGTCACCTAACCATCTCTTCATAGAATGGTTTAAAAGGAATTTTATATTGTGACACATAAATGTCTCCTCAATGATTGCTTTTTAAAATTTATTTTTATTTTATCATTTTTATTTAATATTTTAGTGTTCAACGTTGATTTCCACAAGACTTTGAGTTACAAATTTTTTCCCCATTTCTACCCTCCTCCCCACTCCAAGATGGCATGTATTCTGATTGCCCAGTCAGCCCTCCCTTCTTTCACCCCACTCCCCCCATCCTCTTTACCCTTACTTTCTTGTAGAGCAGGACAGGTTTCTATGCCCCATTCCCTATATAACTTGTTTCCCAGCTGTATGCAAAAACCACCTTTTTTTTAAGCATCTGCTTTTAAAACTTTGAGTTCCAAATTCTCTCCCCTCTTCCCTTCCCACCCACCCTCCCTAGGAAGGCAAACAATTCGACATACATCACACATGTATCATTATGTAAAACACTTCCACAATGCTCATGTTGTGAAAGGCTAACTATATTTCCTTCCATCCTATCCTGTCCCCCTTTATTCAATTTTCTCCCTTGACCCTGTCCCTTTTCAAAAGTGTTTGCTTTTGATTACCTCCCCCTATCTGCCCTCCCTTCTATCATCTCCCCTTTTTTATCCCCTTCCCCTTATTTTCCTGTAGAGTAAGATACCCATTTGAGTGTGTATGTTATACCTTCCTCAAGTTGAATCCAATGAGAGTAAGATTCACTCATTCCCCCTCACCTGCCCCCTCTTCCACTTTTTCTTGCCACTTTTATGTGAGATAATTTACCCCATTCTATCTCTCCCTTTCTCCCTCTCTCAATATATTCCTCTCTCACCCCTTAAATTTATTTCATTTTTTTAGATATCCTTTCATATTCAACTCATCCTGTGCCCTCTGTCTGTATTCCCTTCAACTCCTCTAATGCTGAGAAAGGTTTCATGAATTACACACATCATCTTTCCATGTGGGAATGTTAACAAAACTGTTCAACTTTAGTAAGTCCCTAATGAATTCTCTTTCTCCTTTACCTTTTCATGCTTCTCTTGAGTCTTCTATTCGAAAGTCAAATTTTCTATTCAGCTCTGGTCTTTTCATGGAGAAAGTTTGAAAGTCCTCTGTTTTATTGAAAATCCATATTTTGCCTTGGAGCATTATACTCAGTTTTGCCGGGTAAGTGACTCTTGGTTTTAATCCTAGCTCCTTTGACCTCCGGAATATCATATTCCAAGCCCTTTGATCTCTTAATGTAGAAGCTACTAGATCTTGTATTATTCTGATTGTATTTCCACAATATTCAAATCGCTTCTTTCTGGGATCTTTTTCAAGAGGCAATTGGTGGATTCTTTCCATTTCTATTTTACCCTCTGGTTCTAGAATATCGGGGCAGTTTTCCTTGATAATTTCTTGAAAGATGATGTCTAGGCTCTTTTTTTGATCATGGCTTTTAGGTAGTCCAATAATTTTTAAATTATCTCTCCTGTATCTATTCTCCAGGTCAGTGGTTTTTCTAATGAGATATTTCACATTGTCTTCCATTTTTTCATTCCTTTCATTCTGTTTTATAATATTTTGATTTCTCATAAAGTCACTAGATTCCAAATGCTCCAATCTAATTTTTAAGGTGGTATTTTCTTCAGTGGTCTTTTGGAACTCCTTTTCCTTTTGTCTAATTCTGCCTTTCAAGACATTCTTCTCCTCATTGGCTTTTTGGAGTTCTTTTGCCATTTGGGTTAGTCTATTCTTTAAGGTGTTATTTTCTTCAGTATTTTCTTGGGTCTCCTTTAGCAAGCTGTTGACTTGTTTTTCATGGTTTTCTTGTATCACTCTCATTTCTCATCCCAATTTTTCCTCTACTTCTCTTACTTGATTTTCCAAATCCTTTTCGAGCTCTTCTGTGGCCTGAGACCAGTTCATATTTTTCTTGGAGGCTTTTGATGTAGGCTCTTTGACTTTGTTGACTTCTTCTGCCTGTATGTTTTGATCTTCTTTGTCACCAAAAAAGGAGTCTGGAGTTTGAGTTTGAATCTGTATTTGAGTCTGAGTTCATTTTTGCTGCCTGTTCATGTTCCCTGCCAACTACTTGACCCTTGAGCTTTTTGTCAGGATATGACTGCTTGTAGAGTAGAGAGTACTTTGTCCCAAGCTTTAGGGTCCAAACGCTGCTGTTTTCAGAGTTACTTCTACTCCACCATCACCATAGGCTCTGTCACAGCAGCACTCCTCCTCCCTCAAGAACTGCCAACCAGGACTGCAATACGGATCCAAGCAGGGCACAGCAAGAGAATCTGCCTTTGTGCCCACAAAGTGCTCCTTGCATTCCCACTCTGATCTGCTGCTAGATTCCTTCCACCGTGTGAGCCAGGGACTTGGGAAGCAGCTGATGCTGTAGCTCTGGAAGCAGCCTCAGGAGCTTCCTGCTGCTGCCACCACCACCACCACACCACCTCCACCACCTCCAGGGCTGGTGATTGGACCACTCTGAGCTCGATCCCGCAGTATCCCTCTAACATGTTCTTTGGCGTTTGTGTGTTGAGAAGTCTGGTTACTGCTCCAGGTCACTGATTCATGGCCCCAAGGCCTGTTCCAGCCAGCTGACTGGGTCTAGTCTGTCCTGGCATGGCCCACAGTGGGGTTCTCTCTGCTCCCAGTACCATGTGATAGACCCTTCCTGGCAACCATCCAGGCACTCCTGGGCTGGAGGCCTGTTTCCCTCTGCTGTTTCATGGGTTCTGCAGCTCTAGAATTTGTTCAGAGCCATTTTTACAAGTGCTTGGAGGGATTTGGGGGAAAGCTTAAGCAAGTCCCTGCTTTCCAGCTGCCATCTTGGCTCTCCCCTCCCCTCTCCCCCAGCAATGATTGCTTTTGAGCCACAGTTTTTATTAGACTCAAAGATAGAAAGAGCTTTGGAAGTCATATAATCTGATTTCTTGTGTTACTGATAATGAAACTAAGGCCTAGAGGATTTTAGATTTTTAGCCCAGATCATACAGGTAGTAACTTGCAGAGAAGATGTTTGAACACTTGTCCTCCAGCTTTATATTCCATCTACTTCCTGTCGCTATTGTTGATATAATATATATATGGACCTTAGGAGGCCTGTGTGAATGCTTTAATTTCTACCTGAAAATTTAAACAGACTTCCAGTTCAGAAGTCATGATGCCACAGATTATAGCTGATAAGGAATTGTTCTCTGTTACTATCAATCAGATCAACAAATTGATATTATGTATCCATTATGAGGCAAACATTGTGAGAGGCTCTAGAGACATGAATATAAAATAGAAATAGTTCTTGCTTTCAAGGAGCTGAATTTTTATTGGGAAATATTTAGGTAGTTCATTGGCAATCTGGAAAGACAAATTAGGATCTACATCCTTATGTAATGAACAAATATCTGTCCCATGATGCATATCATCCTTACATACTCTACTTCTCTTATGTGGTTTTCAAAATCCTTTTTGAGCTCTTCCATGGCCTGGAACCAATTCATAATTTTCTTGGAGGTTTCGGATGTAGCATCTTTGATTTTGTTTTCTTCCGGTTGCATGTTTTGATAATTTTTGTCACCAAAGTAAAATTCTATAGTGTGTTTTTTTTTGTGCTGTCTGCTCATTTCCCCAGCCAATTACTCGACTTTTGAGCTCTTTGTCAAGGTATGACTCTGCTTCCAGAGTGGAGAGTGCTTTGTCCCAAGCTTCAGGGGTTTTGCACAATTGTTTTTAGAGCTATTTCTAGACACCTGTAAATTTTCAGTTCTTCCAAGGTGGTATGATCCAAGGAGAGATGGCTACTCCTTTCTTGGCCTGTGCTCTCTTCTGTGTGTGACCTCAAGCACTCTTCTCTTCCCTGAAACTGTGAGGATTCCCTCTCCACAGCCACCACAAGCTCTGCCACACTAGTGCTCCTCCTCACCCCAGGACTGCCACCCAGGACTGTGACCCAGATCCAAGCAGGGCAAAGCAAGAAAATCCTGCCTCAACGCCTGCAAAAAGATCCTTGCCCTCCTGCTCTGATCAGATGCTTGACCCCCCACCATCTGTGGGCCTGGAGCTCCAGAAGCAGCCACTGCCACTGCTGCTGCTGCTGTGGCCATAACCACCTCTGCTGCCCTGGAGCTGGGGCCTAACTGTGCTCTTCTCCCACCCAGGTCTGACAGAGTTTTCCCACTGACCTTTTACAGTGCCTTTGGTGTTTGTGGGTTTAGAAGTCTGGAAAACCACCACAGCTGCCAGGGATTCAGTGCCCTGAGCCCTGCTCTGCCTGGTCTGCTCCAGCCTGATCTGTGACGGTGCAACTCACACTGGGACTGTGCTCTGCTCCCAGCCTGGTGTAATATACCCTTCCCATTGGCTTTTCAGGCTGTCTTGAGTTAGGCACTTGTTTTACTTTGTCATTTTGTGAGTTCTGTAGCTCCAGAATTTGTTTAGATTCATTTTTACAGGTATTTAGAGAGATCTGGGGGAGAGCTCAAGCAAGTCCCTGATTTTACTCCACCATCTTGGCTCTGCAGTTGTGTGATGATTACGAGTTTGTAATACACTTTGAACTCTGGTACTGCTTGGCATCTTCCTTCACATTTTCCTCTTTGACTCTCATGATATTCTTGATTCCTACCTATCTACATACCTACCTACATACCTACATGATATTCTTTTTTCCTGCCAGATGCACTTTATTATAACTTTTCTAGCTCTTTATCACTTTTAATTTTTTTTGGAATTCATCACGTCTTAATCAACTTAGTCCTATGCCCTTTATCTATGTATAATCCTTTAAATCTCCCTAAAATTAAAAAAAAATCTTTCCATATAGGAATGTAAACAGTTTAACCTTACTAATTCCCTTATTATTTCTCTTTTATGTTTACCTTTTTATACTTCTCTTGAGTCTTTTATTTGAAAGTAATTTTTTTTATTCAGCTCTGGCTTTTCATGAAGAATGCTCTAAACTAAACATCCATTTTCCCCTGAAGGATTGTACTCCATATTGCTGGGTAGGTTATTCTTAGTTGTAGTCTTAGCTACTTTGTCCTCCTGAATGTCATATTCCAAGCCCTCTTCTCCTTTAATATGGAAGCTGCTAAATCTTGTGGGATCTAGACTGTGACCCCATGATATATGAATTGTTTTTTCTTCTGGTGCTTGCATTATTTTCTCTTTCATCTGGAAGCTCTGGAATTTGGCCATAATATTCCAGGGAGTTTTCACTTTGGGATCACTTTCAGGAAGTGATTGGTGGATACTTTTAGTTTCTATTTTGTCTTCTCGTTCTAGGATTTCAGAGCAGTTTTCCTTTATAATTTCTTGAAATGTGATATCTAAGTTCATTTTGTTATTATGGCCTTCAGGTAATCCAGTAATTCTTAAGTTATCTCTTCTCAATATTTTTCCAGGTTAATTGTCTTTTTGCATGAAATGTTTAACATTTTCTTCTATTTTTTTTAATTCTTTTGACTTTTTTGGTGTCTTCTTGAGGTGTTAGCTTCCTCTTGCCCAATTCTAATTTTTAAGAAATTATTTTTTTCAATGAGATTTTGTGCCTCTTTTCCCATGTGACCAACTCTTTTTAAAGAGTTCTTTTCTTCAGTTAACTGTGTGCCTCTTTTTCATCTGGACAGTTCTGTTTTTTAAGGAGTTCTTTTCTCCAGTGGATGTTTGTGCATTTTTTTACCATTAGGAAAATATTATTGTTTAGAGGTATTATTTTCTTCATACCTTTTGCCACTTTTACCAAGCTATTGACTCTCATTTCACAATTTTCTTTCATCACTTTCAATTCTTTTCCCAATTTTTCCTCCACCTCTCTGATTTGAATTTTAAAATCCTTTTTGAGTTCTTCCAAGAATTCTTGTTAGGCTTGGAACCAATTCATGTTTTTCTTTGAGGCTTTGCATGTAGCTGTTTTGACATTGTTTTCTTCTGAGTTTGTCTTTTGATCTCTCTCAATACAAAAGTTTTTATGGTCGGGTTCTTTTTGGTTTTGTTTGCTCATTTTTTCCAGCCTATTTATTGACTTTGAACTTAATGTTAGAGTTGGGCTCTCCTCCTGGCATGGAAGAGGCAATGTTCTAAGCTTTATGTTTTTCATGTTGCTATTCTCAGAGGTAGTTTTAGGGGTCTGTAAATTTTTAGTGCTTCTAAAGTGGTATGATCTAAGGTGAGTTGTGGTCACTGCTCTCTTGGCCTCTGCTCTTGTGTTTGCTCAGGAAGGGATCTTGCTCCACTGTAGCTGCTAGCACACTCCTTTTGGCCCTGAAATTATAGTAATGTCCCCTACTTTCCAGCACCAAGGCCAGGACCATCATTTGTCTTTTGAGCAAACACAAGTACTCTCCTCCATCCTGTTGCTGTTACCAGGGCCCCTGCCTCCCTTGTAGCCAGTCTTCTTAATCTTTGAACTGTGACCTAAAACTGCATTTGAGAAATGCAACAATGTCCTGAACCCAGTGCCAGCAAATGGTCTGCTGTACTCTCTTTCTCATCAGTTATTTAACTCCTTTACTCTCTGTGGACTGGAAGCTCTCCAAATTGCTGCTGTTGCATCCACTGCCCTAAGGCCTACTGATAATATTGCAGTGTAGCCTGCACCATACTTCAGGCCCAAACATTATACTAGTGAGACTGACCTTTCCTATTGACTTCCTAAACTGTCACCATCTAGAAAATTGTTTTACTCCAATTTCTTGTCTCTCCAGAATTCCTTCCAATGTGGTCTTTTAGAATAGTTTGGAGGGTAATTTTGGAGAGATCAGGTGAGTTTCTATCTCTATTCTGTCATCCTGGCTCCACCTCCACTTTGAAAAACTTTAAAGGAGAATAGATATGTTTATTATGATTTTTAATATTTGTATGATTAATACTTTGACTTGTACTCACATTAACTCAACATAGCCTGTGTTCAGGGAGTGGGAGTTATCAGAAGCAAAGTAAATCAAAAAAGAGATAAACTAAACCAGGCGCTTTTGCTGGCAGCTATGTATGGTTGTGCATTTGAGTCACTATTTGTTAAAACTGTTAAGACTCCTTCCCTGTGGGAATTGATAATATAGCTGCCACAATTCAATGTAAAATCAGCAGATGTTAGCTGAGAGCAGCATATTAGATAATTAGTCCATGGCAGTTCCATTCTCCCTATATATATTTCTTATATGCATTTATACACACATATATGTCCAATACATATATACATTTGTGTGTATATATGCACACATATAAAACATCTGCGCGCACACACACACACACACACACACATATATATGTGTGTGCATATACACACATACATCTATACATGCATAAAAATATATACATACACACATTTTTTCCCCCATTAGAAAGTGAACTCCATGAGGGCAAGGACTATACTTTTGCTTTTAAAAAAAAATTCTGGTACTTTGCACTATTCTTGGTACAGGGTAAGTATAATAAGTAAATATAAAATCTTGTTGACTAATGCAGAGTCCCAAATGAGAATAATGCTGAATTATAAATAACATTCTTCCTTTGCGATTAGAATGATGTTGGTTTAAATCCCAATTCTGACACTAATTAAGGTTATGACTTTGTCAAGCAATTTAACCTCTACATACATTAGGCAACTCCCTAGTATTTATCTACTTGATCACAGATGAGTTGGCAATTTGTATTGGAAGAGAGAGTTCCCACACTGACAAAATCACAAACACTTCCATAGCAATTAAAAATAATGAGACAGGGATACCAATTATACTGGTGTGTAAGGTATGTTAGAAGTAGCTAATCATTTGTCAAAAAGCATATATTCATATGCTTTTCTATTTTGTTGCTTAAAAATATGCATGTACAAAGTCTGTTTTCCCAAATCTTTTCAAACTTTAAGATACCACCGAATCCACTTGAAAATCTGATAAAGAAGACAATTTTGGGATCGAAAAATTATTCTAGTTGGATAGAATTAGGTCATGTCAGTGTAATCAGAAATACATCTTTAAAAGTTGAATAGGGTATTTTTGGTTATTTCATTGGAGAGATGGACTTTTTCATTAAAATTATTGCATTTTTGATTTATATCACTTGCACAGGAATTAAAGGTTGTGATACTCTCATAAAAGCACTGAAGTAAAAAGCAATTGGCTCAGTGATTGCATATACCGTTGGTCATAGAGAGAATAAGACTGACAGGAGCTACTTAAATTAATAACAAATACAGTTTTCTTCTCTGCTCTTTAGCTGCATGATAAAACATATAAAATATACATTACTATAGTGAAATTTTTATTTCACATATTTAATTACATTTCTCCAACAGGATAATTGGCATATTCAGTGGAAGAAAAAAGGTGTGCTGAAAAAACTAGTTGGTATTTTTATCCACAAATAGGCATTAAAATACATTGTTGAGTTGTCAGTATTCTATCCAATAACAGATTCCACAACAGGTCACAACTACAACTACTATGAATACAAACGTAGAAAGGTAAAACTTTCCTATGTCTATAGTCTTCTAGACTACAGATCTACACAGGGAAATTAAATAACTAGGATTTAATTGTCAGCTGCTTTCAGATCACTTACCTTAAAGTTATATTCCCATTTACCTGCATACTTACAGAAATAAAAGAAAAATGGAAAAATATCAATGACTAAATATAAGCTTCAAATGGGGATTTCAACAAATAATAATTAAAATGTTTTTAATCATAATAAATATTTGAATTAAATGAAAAAAAAACCTTGTATTGTCAATAAAGGAAACTTCTTTGGTACCAGATCCTCTTAATCTACTTTCTTTACCACATGAAAAACAGAGCTTATTTTTAGATCCTTATTTTTTTAAATCTGGTTGCTTAGTGTTTGTTGAGTGTAAGTGTGCTGTACTAAATCCAGATCTTTGTACTGTACTGAGTTGCCTGGATGCTTACAAAGAAATGTCATTATCTGCAATTATTGCAGCAAAATATACATTTCAAATGGGTTGGAACAGATTTCCACTCCTCTTCAAACTGAGAAAACAAGGAGTCCTCAACAGAATAGAAAACTGGGAATGGCAGGGTTCTCATTATAATCCAATACTCAACTTTACCCCATCTCAACTGCATCAGCCAATATGCTTTTTTTTTTCTTTTTGGAATCCACGTACCCCACTGTAGGTTCTGGAGCACTAAGATATACAAGGCATTTACATTAGGTTTCAGAAAGATAGGAACCCCATGGCATTATAAATTGGATATAAAACAGAAACTTCCCTGATACTTTATTTCTCTTAATGGAACTACTGGTGGTCTGAGCTAAAATGGTGAAGTTATTTTTAATTATTCCTTCTCCCTCAACTGCTACTTTCAATTTTAAATCAGTTGCCAAATTCTATTGATTCTTTCACCATAGTATCTCTCAGATATGTCATCTCTATTCTCTGCAGATCCTTATCCTTTATTACCTAGGAGGCTATTGAAATAGCCTCCAAACTGACCTCTTTACCTCCAGTCTCTTCCCTGTCAAATTCATCTTTCATGCAGTTACCAAAAATAGTCCTTGTAATGCATTTAGATATGTTATTTCCCTATAAAAAAAAACTCCATAGCTTAACTTTGAAGACCGAGTACAATATCTATTCATTTATTCACTCATTCATTCATTTATATTTTGTTTATTTGTTTATTTTTCCCTAGTTTGTCAGACCCTATGCTAGGCACTGGGCACTCAAAGACAAAACACAAACCAATTCCTGCTCTCTGGAAGTTTGCATTCTACATTTCTGATGCTAAGGATAATCCTGAGTCTAAAATGACAAAGGTTCACTTATCAAAAGAATATATAAAGGAAACAAAATGGTTTTGTGAATAAAACTTGAGGTGAGAGATAAATAGGACATATGAGTTCTATATAATAAAAAAGTTTATATTGTTGACCACCAAATTGATCTTTTCAGTCTTATAAAACATTGTTCTTTTCATGCACTATTAATTTCTAGCTAAACTGTACTATTAAGTAGATTTAAAAAAACCCTATATCACATTTTCTTGGTTCTGTATATTCACAACATGCTTTGAACATCTTCCTCCACAACTCTACCTGTTTAAATATTTTCCTTTTTCAGGACACAATTAAGGTGCTGAAGAGGGTTTGGGGTGAGGGGTGCTCGACACCCCAAAGTACCAACACACCGGGTCCTGCCGAAAGAATTCGACTCAAGCTTTCTCAGCCAAGGGAAAAGATAAAGTTTATTGAGAGTTAGCCAAATAGGCCTGCCCCAAGAGATCCCACCCCTTGTGACGCCTGTAAGGAAAGCGAGCCAGATCAATCTGAGCTAGATTGGATCTGACCAACTTCATGGAGGCAAGATGGTGATTATATACACAAAGGTTGTGGGAGGGATTGAGGGGTGGTCTGGGGTGATGGAAATGACAGACAATAAAGGGCTAGGGTAACAGAGCTAGGGTATAGATATTTTGATCAGGATTAAGGGTGGAAAACAGCTGGACAATAGAGGACTGTGCAAGGTAGGCATTTGGGCCTAATGGTTATAGCCTCAGGCCAAGGCCAGATCAAGTGGGAAGATTCAAGGAGAGTTCAAGGGTTCAAGGGGTTCCCAGAGACTGTGCCCTCATCAGTGCCAAATCCTCAATGAAACTCATTGATTTCCTCCTGTATGTGATCAATTTCTCCTCAAATTTTCTTATACAACTTATTCTTATTTTCTCTTAATGGGACTCTACCTTGTATATATATTGAAGTCCCATTATTTTGTTATAAGGAGTCTCTCTCTCTCTCTCTCTCTCTCTCTCTCTCTCTCTCTCTCTCTCTCTCTCTCTCTCCCTCCCCTCCCTCTTCATCTCCTTTTCCCTCTCCACCTCTCAGTCTGCTTCTGTCTCTCTCTGTCTCACCATTGTATCCCTAAAACCTAGAATGGTATATATAGTAAGCTCTAACAAATATTAAATGGAAATGAATTGAATATGGGATACTTTAGAACCCAGAATCTAAGGAATAAGGAGTCAAACTTTTAGCTTTGTTACTTAAGAAAAAGGCATTAATATAGAGGAAAAATCAGATGTTTAAAGTATGTTTCTAGCCAAATATTCATTCAGATGCATTCATTTTTAAAAAGAGAATCAATTAAATAAGTAGCTAATTATTCCATGAATATACAGCTGAAGTTTTAAGGCAATTAAGCCATATTGACAATGTGGTTTTGAAGATGTTTATTTACCTAAATAGAAAATATTTATTGTTCAACATTCTTCCAATTATTAAGAAAAGGAAGCAAAATAAATGAGCAGGGCTTGGCAATAAAAAGAAAAATCACCGAGTAAACCATTTCAAGCTTTGGTGATATTGTTCTTTTGGAAAAATATTAAGTCTTAATCAATTTTTGCAATTGCAAGACTCCTACCATTGCCACTTTTCCAAATTCCTTTCAGATAAGTAGCCCTGGGTAATTCTAAGAACACAGAGATCTAAGGCAACTAACTGATTTCATATGAACTTCCATGCACTCCCCTGAGGAGGCCCTGCAATGTTCCAGGCCTAGATGCAATCATCATAACACCACCTGCAAATAAATGCAGCTTGAGGAACTCATCAGTCTATCTTCTATCTGAATGTGAAATTTATGTCCCCTAGGACAATAGCTGTCAAGCTCAAATACAAACAAGTTCTTATGGCTGCATATGGATTTAGAATACTACAAAGTATTACCTATATTTTATTGTATATTTAGTTTATTAAACAGTTTCCAGTTGCATTTTAATTTTGTCCAAGCTGCAATTTAGAGTTCTGCTACTAATTTGTGGAATGCATCAAGTTGGATATCTCTAAGACATTGGTAAATACTTTTGGTAAGGTTTGGTCTCCTTGTTTTATATCTTGCTTGCTATTGATACTTAGACTGTTAAACAAAGTTGTCTTTCTGTTTGCATCTGTCAAGGAATCTTGTAAGATCTTCTTAACATCTGCTTGTTAAACATATATGTTATTGGAATAGAGTACATGAATGAAAAACAAACATTTAATAAATGTGTCAAGTTGGGAAAGCAAAACAAAAGTGAAAGTAGTACCTCATTTCAAAGAGCTTGTTTTCAAATAACAGGAGGCATATATAAGCAAATGGTGGCTAGAGAAGTGAATTTTGGTGAATAAAATTACATGATGATTAGTAGAATGATAGAAGAGTAGACTGACATACTCTTCGCAGAATCGGTGGCCATATTAACTTGATTTGGTTACAGAACTGGAAAGCAGGAGGATGGGGAGGGTGCCACACATGGCAGGAGGGCAGTGAGTGAAACTATGGGCAAAGAGATCTAGAGAAATATTGTTGGAGGAACTGGCCTAAGATAGTGGACCTCAGACGAGAGTCTTATGAATTAGGACCTTGGGGGTTTCAAATTGGGAGTCCTGTTATTGTTTGCCCTTCATTTTCAAAGAAGACCAATGACATGACAGGTAATACCTTGATGTGTGTAAATTGTATTTAAGTGAGGCAAAGTAGCACAAGTCATGAGTCTCATTCTCTCTTACTGAGTCATCAGAACCCAGTGTCAGGACAAAATTCAGGATGATTGGTAATGATCTGGGATACTGTGGATGACCTTGATATCTTTGATGTCTGAGCATGCTCTGAGCACTCCATAGCATATGTTGCAGCTGCCTTCATGTCCTTTGAAACACATTGTTCTCAATCACCCATTCTGCCAGGGAAAGTCTTCACATGCTTGGGGTAGACATCCCCCTAACTCACCAGCAGGTGTGAGGCACGTCAGTTACCCTCAACCTGGTCTGGTCCATCTGCCTAGATGGTTTACCAGGGGGAGGCTGCTGAGCATGTTATGGCTTTTTGGAGCCACAGGTGAGAGTTGGGTGAATTAGGTGGACACTAAAGGTGGATGAGCAGCCCTGAAAAGAGCTTGGTAAGCCCTCACACCAGAGTTGCTAGTTCTCCTGAACACCACATACAAACCTGGGAGTCCTAAAGATATAAGAATTAGGGTACATAGGCCATTGTCACTGGTCCTGATGTCATTTTGTTTTCTTGAGGCCAAAGTCCATTGTAATCAACCTGTGGCATGAGAGAGAATGAGACCTAATGGATAGAGAGCTGGGATTGGGATCAGGAAGACCTTGTTTCAAGACCTGCTTCTGACACATACCTGGTATATACAACCTGGTCATGTCACTTAACATCTCAGTGTCCTCAAGCAACTCTCTTAAACTATAGAACATTTTGCAGATTTGCATTGGTAAAGGAGATTTCTCTAGGAGGAGACACCTCTAACAATGAAATCACTTCTTGAGACTATTCCTCTCCAACCTACTATTAGTGGGATTTAAAGTATGTCTACAAAGATGTAGTCTGCTGTTTGGAAATTATCTGAAAACATTGTTTCCTTTTCATGTTTTCATCAGAAATATTTTTGGACAAGTTAATAGCAGAACAAAGATAAGACAAGATCAATCTAGCAATTATTCAAGGAAAAAGCCAAGGGGAAGGAGAAAGAATATTGCCCAGATTGTTCCATTCAGTTGGATAGGCCTCCCATAGAGCTCTCTTTGACAAGTACTGCAGATGGACAGTGAGCTAGACCCAAAGTTAAATAGAATGGGGAGAGTGGGCTGGATTGGTTCTGGGAAACTGTGCAGTGCTTTCAATGATTGCAAGCTGCTGTCTGCCACCAAAGCCCATTTTTAAAACAACAGTGTTCTCTTTTAACACCAATATCAGCTGCTCTTGTGCTACACTATCAGAAAAAAATTACTTGATCTCTTCTGTAGAAATAATAGTCACATAGTATTTGATGCATGATGATAAGTATATGTTTCTTTTAAGCAAAATTATTCACAAAATTATGTACTTACTAAGGACATGATTCATGAAGAACCAAGAGGGGAACAAGCAGGGTTTTTATAGGTTATTCCTTGTTTATGTCAAGATGCTCCAGATAAAAGAAGAGTACAGGATCACTTGATAGATAACAACCAGAGAGATAATGTTATTTGAATATATCTGAATATAAATTAAACAAGATGTAAAATAAGTACACAGACATTTGCCAAAGATGTTTGTTGATGAAATGAAGTGTTGCCTTGTGTTAATTTCAAATGATAGAGAGCTCTTCTGTGGAGAATCAGATAGATGCTCCTGTTTGGCATGGAATTCTATTGATTTCATTGAGCCCTTAAACACTACAGATCCCACTCAAGAAATTTCATGACCACTGAAAAGACATAGGACTAGCAAGCTATATATAGAAAAACTACCAAATGGATGAGGAATGTATATTTCCCAGATTGAGATATGCAATTGGATGAAAGGCTATTGAATTAGTTTGTCAATACATATTTCTTAGACAGTGCAGATGGACAATGAACTGGATCAAGAATTGTATAAGAGGAAGAAAGGACTAGATGGCATGTAGAAAATTATAAAAATCTTTCAATTATTTGATACTGCTCCCTGCCCCTAAAACTCATCTTTTTAAATACCAATATTTTCCCTAGTATATATGATAATATAATTATGGATCATGGAAAACTATAATCTCAGATGAGTCACAATTTAAGGTGATAGAAAGGGCAAGGGGTAGATTTATGGTTAATGCAAGTATATCACAATATACCAATGCCTATTTACATGTGAAGTATCATAAAAAGATATTGTTAAGAATATGTACGACTGGAAAATAAAGGATGTTGTTCACATAGCAATTTTTATTGTTGTTCAGTTGCTTCAATTGTGCCTCACTCTTCATAACCCTATTTGATGTTTTCTTGCCAAAGATACTGGCATTTGCCATTTCCTTCTCAAGATTATTTTACAGGTGAGGAAACTGAAGTAACTAGGGTGAAGTAATTTGCCCAGGGTCACAAAGCTTGTAAGTGTCTGAGGCTGAATTTAAACTCAGGTCTTTCTGACTCCAGGCCCAGCACTCTGTCCTCTGTGTAACCTAGCTACCCTACTCATATAGGCAATAGTGAGTAACATTTAGGCAACTTCAGTGTTTCACTGAAGAAAGGAATATCAAAAGTCTTCAAATGAATTAAATGGATCTTCTCAGGAGGACTTCTACCATGGACAAAAATTACAAAGGATGAGAAAATATAGATGAATTATTTGGAAAAATTAGAGGGAGTGTGTAGCAACAATGTGGCTAGCAGCTACTGCAGCTGTGTAAGACCAACAGCAACCAGCACACAGAAGAGCTGCTAACACAGGTTCTTTGATATGCTTTTCTAGGAAAGCAACTTTAAGAGGTTAACCATCTGAATTTAATTAAACATACATATATCACTCACTTAGTTCAGGGGAAATGATCAGCTCTCTGAACTTCAGGGTGAATACAAACAGCAATTACAAACATCAACAGACAGACCTTATCTGATTCAAATCAAAATTCATAGTTACCAGAAAAGTACCAACATCTATGTGGGTTACAAAGCTGGGGTGGGGGGTGGGTTTAGTTGCTTGCCCAGAGTCTTGTCACCCACATTCTTTCAATGAGTGTACTCTCCCAAAGTCAAATACCAATCTCAGATCTTATACCTATCTCATGGCCCTGGGGCACTTGAGGCTCACCATGTAGAGTGTGAGAAATCAGTGTGGAAAAGCTCCAACCACCAGCACCACATCATATACAGTTCAGTGATTCTCTATTGTCTTAGTGGTGAGAAACACTCCAAGATAAAAGATCTCACTTTACCTGCCCCATGCAAACAAAGGCCAGAATCATTAAAGGCACTTAAGAGAACAATAGGAAAAAGCCCTGCCCTGATTACCACTACATAATCCACACCTTCCAAGATCCTTGGCATAAGAATATCTAAATTAAATGGCCATGGATCCTGGAACAAGGAGCCCAGAGCAGGGGTCCTGGGAGATAACATCTCCTTTCCTCTCCCTACACCACTAGCACTCCAAAGGAGCAGAGGCTGTGGGAGGAGAACAAGCAGAGGCTTGGGGGAGAGGTGGATAGCCAAAGCCAGGGCTTGAGTTCATAAGCCTGGCTCTGGACTGTGATGGAAGGGTAAATGTCTCGAGATTGCATTGTATGTGGAGTTTTGCCTGTGTGCAGACTTGACAGGAGTGGTTGGTGAGGTGAGACTACAAGTGGACATACTGACCTAGATGGAGCAGAAGAATGCCTATGTGAGAACTTTGGAAAGGTGAAACAGAAAGTGGTGAGCTGCCATCAAGTAAACTTTGTTGAGGTGAGCACAAAGGTGGAGAGCTGCCTACATCTGAATTCTGGCAGAAGCCAGGAGTGGCCAGCTGGAGCTGGACAACCAGGAACCCAGGAACTTGCTGTTCATCCTCAGGGCAAGATGGAAACTTTGCAGCAAGGTGTTGAGTGTGCTTTTTTTGCTACCTTCCCCTGGGACTGTTTGGGACCCAGGAGGAAGGAGTGGAGTTGATTATGGTAGGTGGAGGGAAGTGCTGTAAACCCCCAGGAATCCACCCAGTTGGCTTCATTGCCCAGCTGCTCTCAGGACTTGAAAGTAGGGTGCTGGAGCAGTGTGGGGAGAACAGACCCCGAAGAGAACTTTATGAGGACTTTTTTGTTTGGGACTTTGTTAATTAAAGCATGCAGGTACTTGAAAGTACCAGGAAGAAGCTTGCAAGGGCAGCATGGGAAGAAGGACACACCCTCAGGAAGAACTTTACTTGGACACTGTATTAACTAAAGAGATTGACTTGCTTTGACCTGGGGGTGGATAGTGTATTGTAAACAAGTATTTTGGGGATGATACTGAATGATATGTTTTGTTATGATTAGTGTATAATGCTTCTATTTGTTCTAGGATCCATGGCCATTTAATTTAGATTTTGTTAGGCCAAGGATCCTGGAAGGGGTGGATTATGTAGTGGTACTCAGGGCAGGGCTTTTTGCTGTTCTTCTCTTAAGTGCCTTTAATGATTCTGGCCTTTGTTTGAATGGGGCAGGTAAAGTGGGATCTTGTCTTGGAATGTTTCTCAGCACCAAGACAATTGGGAGTCATTGATTGGAAACCCTGTATATGGTGGTAGTAGGGATTAACTAACTTTCCCATACCCTAAATGGGACTTCTCACTGTTCTTTGTTTGAGTGCTTCTCAGCACTGTGGTAATCAAGTACCTGAGGGCCCTGAGACAGGTATATAAGATCTGAGATTGGCATTTGACTTTTGGGGGTACACTCATAGAAAGAATGATAAAACTCTGGGCAAGCCATTGAACCGCCCCCCACCCCCACCCCAGCTTTATAACCCAGACAGATAGATGTTAGTGCTTCTCTGGTAACTGTGAATTGTGATTTGAATCAGATAAGATCTGTCTGTTGATGTGTGTAATTTCTGTTTGTATTTGCCCTAAAGTTCAGGAGACTGATATTATTATTATTATTATTATTATTATTATTATCATCATCATCATCATCATCATTATCATCCCCTTAAAGTTGCTTTCCTTAGAAAAGCAGATAAAAGAACATGTGTTAGCAGCCCTTCTGTGTGCTGTTGTTGGTCTTCCACAACCACAGTAGCTGCTAGCCACATTGTTGTTCCAGAGTGGTGATATCAACAAGAACGTAAAACCATTGAAATATCAAAACACTATATTCTAAATACTAATTATAATAAATATTATTTCTCAAACTTGTAGTAAAAATATCATTTGCTCACATATCCTATCTACTTCATAACTAATACTAAGTGATTTGGGACCTGGGAATCTAAAGTTTAGAGCCAATGACCAATAACTTGCATTTCAGAAATGAAATAGGGTAAAGTGGAATGGGGAAATATATACAAATCTCAGCCCAGATATTGCAAGAAATGTAGGGAGGAGAGAAGATGTGACTTGGTATAAGAGGTCCATTTATACTATTTTATAGAAATATCGTTATGAGCTCTCTTTATATTATCTGTTGGAGTTCTTTGTCTTAAGATAAAAATGGAGATTTTAAGGAAACAGAAAAAAAATCTGGTTCAATAGTAAAAAACAAAACTAAAACCAAACCCAAGCTATAGGATTGTGTGCTCTCTTAGTATTCTTAACACATTTCATTTTCCTTCCATCAGGGCTAGATATCTAGAGAAGAGCTCAGAATTATCTGTCAGGAATTGAACATAAAATAGAAAACAGTAGAATTAAGGTCTTGGTTGTCATCTGCATTAAGAAAGTCAGATTCCATATCAAAAAGAATACATTGCAAGGATATCCAGCCCATCCAGTACTCATCAAGGATTTTGTGATTATAATGATAATGATGATGATGCTGATGATGATGATGACAATGGCAATGACAATGGTTGAAAGGTTAAAAAATCAAGAAAGGGAATTAAATGAAACAGAGACAACACGAAAGAAAAAAAGATATCTTAGTGTAGGTAGAGAATAAAGAGAGGAGAAATTGTCTCCATGTATATTAAAGTTATACTATGATTTTCTTTGATTTTATAAATGATGTAGGAACATTTAGTAAGCATAAAGGGATCATAAAGTTGTCTACATATTAGTTCAGACAACTACCTATAGAAGCATAGACAAATCACAAAAGGATTTAGGTAACCTTACCGTTCTACTCTGAGAAAACCCAGTACTAATAAATTAAGAGGATATTAAAAAAAGTTAAGAGTAGAAAAGTCTTTAAAATATAATCTTATTGATGATTCAAGGTCATTTAAAATCCAAGTGTTTTAAGCCATGGGGCTTTGGCCAACATGTTAGTGTAAATGAAGACTTCTCCAGTGTGATTTGCCCAACTCTGGTTTATTAGGAATATAAATGTAGAATGTATTTCTCTTTTTAGATAAATAACCAACCATTTGATCAAGTAGGAAATTTCAAATGGTAGAACTATTTATTTTGCTAAGTAAAGATAACTGAAAGGAATGAAGTAGTTTCTATTTAGCATCCTTAAATAAATAATATTTCTTTTTTATTAGCTCCATCTGATGGTGGATTTAGTTTTTACACATTGCTAGGCTATAAATTCCTCCACTGTAATTTTGTGTTAGATTTTTTTCTTCTTCTTTCTCCTTCTGTTCCACCCTTTCACTCCCCCAACAATGATATATGTTCTAATGCAAAAGTCATGATTGGTGGGAGTAAGGGACATTGATTGGCAATAGAACTAATTCTGAAAATTCTAAGATTTCAAGTATTATTTGTATGCTCAATACAGCATGAATACTGGTGAGCACAATAGTGGAAAGTCAGTATAATATTGTGAGGAGAGAATCTCTTTCTGGCTATTGATTGCTTTATCAGTTTCCATGTTTCTTGACCAGAACCTCCACAATATCCATCAGGATTGGGACTCAGGAGATATGGGTTCCAGTGTTAGAAACATAGCCTTATTTATTAAATGGTGATAATAATATCTTGATTATGAAGATCAATAACAATAATGTATGGGAAAGCATTGTAAGTATCTAGTGCTATGCATACATTACATTAAAATATTTTGTAAACTGTACAGTGCTAAATACTCATTATGTGAAATCATTTTATAAATTCTAGAGCTATACAAAGAATATCAAGAAATAATGCATGCAAACCACTTTGTAGGTCATAAAATTATACTTAAATGACACCCATCATCATTACCTTATAATTAGCAACATAAATTTGCCAAAAAATATAATCTAGGTAACCAAACTCCAGGATGTAGGGGTAGAGACACGGAACTATTGTACTTGCTTGGAGGTGTTTCTTGATGTGGTGCATAACATATCCTTAACAACTTTAAACACAATTAGTTTATGATGAGAGAGATAAAGTTGGATACTTAGATCAATCTTTAAGTATATAATACAATTTTTCTCTTATCCCTAGTTGGTATTCTTTGGGCTTATGGATATATGTATAAAAAAGAGACATGATAATATAACCAAAAGTCACATGTGCATCAGTTCCTGAATGTGAAGGTTTACCAGTAGGGTAAGGACACAGGAATTGCCTTTCTCTCTTGCTTTGCTCTCAGATAATAACAAATAAACCTTCATTTTGGTTTTCTTGTTAAGTGCTACCAGGAAAAATACAATAGTTACAATACAAAGAGGAAAAATTACAAAAAATCATAATGGTTAATCTGGTCTTCTTGCTGTTCCTTGAGCAAGACTCCATCTTCCAACTCGGCCTTTTCAGTTGCTGGCAGTGATGCCTGGAATTCTCTCCCTCTTCATCTCCATCTCCTGATGTCCTTCAAATCTCAGCTAAAATCTTACCTTCTACAAGTAGCTTTTCTCAGTCCTTAATTTTCATGACCTCTCTTTTGATTATTTCCCATTCATCCTATGTAGCTTGTTTGTACATAGTTCTTTACATGTTGTTTCCCTTATTACATTGTAAGCTCCTCAGTGGCAGGGATTGTCTTTGGCCTTTGAATCCCCAAAACTGAGAGCCTGGCACTTAGTAGTTGCTTAATAACTCTTTATTAACTGATTTACTGATTGGTCTCAAATTCAAAGTACAGTATATCTCAAGAGCTTTAAGCTTTAATAACTTCAGAGGTGTACATTCTTTGAAAGTTCATATCAATTTCTTTTACACATAATTAGTTTGATGAATTTTACATAACAATTTTTTAATTTTAACAAAATGAGTTACCCTGCAATGATTCATTGTGTGCATGACATTTCCTGGACAATACTTTCTTAGACTGGTAGATTGGTAGAGGAGGTCATCTTGCTTGACAGCTTTATCTATCTCTATTAATATTTTCTACCTTTAATTATTATTTAGTCATCTATTTCTATTAGGCTTTTTCTCGTGGGTTCACATCCACTCTGTCATATATGTAACAATACCTTGTTCTTTCGATAATTTTAAGACTTGGACTACAAATACAATTTTTTTCATCATTGAGCAATGACTGATGAAAGCTTTTACAGAGTTTGAAAATTAACTAGAGTGACATATAGCAGAAGTTAATGACTTTTTTGAATTTTAATAAGAAAGATATTATTGTTCAAAAATTAAATAATTAAAAATAAATTAACAATTAAAATTAAATTTCAAAATATTTAGTAATATTTCTATTAAATCCTTTTTTAAAAAAAATATTTCTAGTTTATAATTCTATTAAATCTTAAAACTGAAATAAGTCTCTGGAAAACACCACATAGTGAACTTGATCTAAATCTTACTGGATTCCTCTCATGCTTATTGGAAACTCTTCTTTTATGTCTTATCTTTGAAATTCGCTGGCCTAATTTGTGTGGCATAGATAGTTTCTAGGTAAAGTAGATTTAGTCAGAAAAGACTACAAGATGCTTGATCCCCTCTTGGAATTTCTTTTCAAACTTCCTCTAATAAAAGAGACCCAGATTTAAAAGCAAGTACTTTGTCTAGTCCTTCAGTAAGTCCTCTTCTGGGTGTACAATGACAAGGAGAGTTTACCCGTGGTCATGAAAACATCTGCACTTATGGAAATTTTTGCTTACTTTCTGAGTCCCTAAATGAAAAAGAATTTACCATTTTGGTCCTTCAAAGATTCCTTTTATAGAACTTAGTCTTTCCTGTATAGATCTCACACAGTTGTCTTTTATATCCTCACAGAATGCTCAATGGCTCTGGTCTGGTTCATTCTTGATATTGCCTAACCCCTCCCCATCTCTCCTTAGCATCCTACAAAACCATTATGTGGATGTAATGCCTGGATCTATTGATTAGAGGAATATTTAGCTAACTCGTTTATGATCCTAGATTACCTAGATTAGCATCTTGGTCACCTTCCCTGCAGAGGTCTAAAGAACCCAGGTCATTAGGCTAAATTACTAAGATCCCTTTTTCAAAGCCTCAACTTCCTATGCTACTTTCAAGACAAATCCTACCAAACTGACTTTCCCTTTCCTGTCCAAACCTCTAAGTGCAGTAGAGATGTCTTGGAAATATTACACATATGTTGAATCAAGTGAATAATTGACAGAGTTCCTTGGCTTTGATAAGTTTTATACTTATCTCCTTATACTCATGTTAAGTCAGACTTACGGGACACTTCCTAGGGTAGTTTTAGTTGACAGAAGGAAAACATACCTTAAATGTACCACAAAGAATAATAGAACATTAAATTCAGCAATAAGTGCAAATTCACTTACAACCACAAAGGATGATACTGTTTATAAATGTTCATATTCACAGCTGTATACATGTATATGTGCATATTATACATATGTTATAAACATACATATACATGCATATATGTTCATGTACATATATGTGTGTGTATTCCATCCATGTAGAAATGATAAAGCAAATAGTTAATGTAATACATTAACTCATATATTTAAAATAATTAAAATTAAGGGCATGACATACCTCAGCATCATATTCCCAGAGCTGATTTCCTCTCATATGGTGACACTTTAACATGATAACGGGTCCACTGAGTCTAGAAACATCTAAGCAGAAATCATCAGTACGAATTTCCTTTTCAGCAGTGTATGAAAATACCTGTAGAAGTGAAATACAATTAAAAAGGAATTCAAATCTGTGAAACAGGTCACACCCAAATCTTCAGATTAGTTAATGATCTATATTGTTTCTAATCCTATAGAGAATAATTTTAATAGGTTTATACCATTTGAAGACAAAATTTTGCTATGCTGTAACACAAAAAATTAATTCTATGCCCATGTGTCTGAAAAAATGGGTTGTGGCTAACACAAGTGATCAATACAGTTTTCCATGGCCATTTCACTATCATGATTTGCCATAGCCAAGTCAACAAACAGATCAATATTGACAATGATTTTGGATGCATCATAGTGATGAGTTCAAGTGTTCTATGAACTATGAATGCAAGGTTAATGCTCTTTTTTCTCAGAGGGGTAATGCATTTAAATAATTTGAAAAATTGTAGGGACTATGTTATTTTCTATACAAATATACTAGATTACTTGGCAAAATGCCAAACCATTAATCAGGAAGCAGTTATTAGAACCTACTATATATAAAGCACTGTGCTAGGCACCAGGGATACAAGTTCAATGAAAGAAACAGTTGCTGCTGACATTCTGTTGGGGAATGTTGTTATAATGTCAGTATGCAGTCGCAATGTTCTATAAAAGGTAATTAATTCTCTTGAATTACTGAAGAAATTTGCTCAATAAGCATTATTTTTTTAAATGGAGAGCTTGTTTTTTTTTAAAAAAAAATAAGTAAACACTTGTCAATTTCATATGATTTGAGAGAGGACTGTCTCATTGGTCCATAAACTGTCAAGAAATAGCCTTCTCCTGGTTTGTGTGAAGATCTCTTAGAAGAGGATTTACACTTTTAATATGACAATGTCTATTCTTTTTGCTTCTGGATTGAATCAATAATTTACTTGTGACATCCCTCATTAATGTCTAAGGAATATGAAAGCCATCATTAAAGCTGTGTCATTCTCATTAATTCTGATGTGTTTGCCTGTTTTTCACTGGCAGCTGGTTTTCTCCAAAGCTCCCTGCTAGCCTGAGAATCATTGAACTAACTGACCTTTCCAGTTTTTTTCATTTATAGAACTCTATAGTAGTTTAACTTTCTACTATCTGTCTGTCTATAATCAATAAATCAATCAATCAATCTATCTATCTATCTATCTATCTATCTATCTATCTATCTATCTAACCAACATTGGGAGCAGTTACCGAGACTTTCTGCATCAAATTATGTAACAGTAAAAGGATGATACAGGCCAACCACTAAGCCAGTGGTTGAAAATAAATGTCAGTCAAACTAATATTGTACATTGAATTTCTCTGGTGATGTTAGGAATCCCATTTTTTTTGTACTTAAATTAAAGAGCAAAGTGTGATTTTACCTATAACTCAAATAATTAAATTCATTCAACAATTCAACCAACATTTACTATATTCAAGACTCTATAACTTATGTTAGGAATAGGAAAGAGGAAAAAGTAGAGTCCTTATCCTCAAGAAACTTATATTCTAAATATATACAGAATGCACATGTAAAATTTATAAATGTTTATTTCCTTTATTTCTTCTCTTTAAAGTAAAGAATAAAGGAATAGTCATATGTTTTAGTCTAGGTGCTGTAATTAACCTAAGTAGTTTTCATCAGGGAATTCAGCTTTCCTCATACTTAGTTTCATTTATAGGTTGCTGATCACATCACTCATTTGGAGTACCTCCAAATGGAGATTTTGGGCTGAAAATGTAAAAGTTATAATAAGATAGTTTTGTAAAAGTCAAAGGCAAACATAATTATTATCATAAATTTAAAATATGAAGCAAATGCTAAAACTAGGATCCCACATCAATATTCAGAATAAAATTGCTCCAAAATAGAGAAAAATTAATTCACGTGAACATTAGCAGTCATAGAAAATTCAGCACAGAGATATGTAAAGCAATTTGGCCCCATAGGACAAAGAATATCTTTTAATTAAAATAAAAAGCCTCCTGATATTAAAATGGAATTGATTATAAATATCAAAATGTTGGGAAGCTACCAAGTCATAGTCTGTGATTTCCATATTAGGAAAATAAAATGAGAAATGTATTTACAAAGGACCAAAAAGCTACAATCCAGTGATAGTGCTACACAAGCAAATTGAATCTCCAACCAATATTTTTAAGAAGGCTATTGATGATGAAGAGCTACCCTCTCTGAATCCACATAAGAGAACTCTCTTATACACATTGGACTTACCTAAGTATATGAACTCATTAGGGGCAATCTACTCAGATCTTCCCTTGGTCTACTATAGTGGTGCCAAGGAAACTGGCCCTGAATACCAAACAGGTAGTTACCCAAATTACCCAATGTTGGGACAATTTTTTTATGCCTGAATATTTTAAAAGCATTACAGAATTGGTAATTTTTGAGTAGTATGCATGCAAAATTGTGACTGAGAAATTAATTCTATTAGTAAGCCAGTAATAAGGCACATTTATAATGATGTGCCTTCTTATTACACGTTTAGAATTGTGGGTGTTAAAGCTAGAAGAGAATTTTGAGTTCATATACTCCAATTCACTCATTTTTAAGGTGGTAATAACTAAGGACCAAAGAGGCTCGAACTTGCACAAGATCATACAAGCAGAGGCAAAATTCAGTCCATGCTACTTTGATTCCAAACACAGTGGTCTATTGTACCACATTCGCTTCTCATATCTGTCTAGTTAACACTACCTTTGTCACCTGATAGATTCAGGAGCAACTTGAACAAAGAATCAGGGTGCCTAAATATAATCACTGAAATAAATTATATTTTTGTCTGACTTAATCACAGATTTATGTCTTAATGACTAGATCAACAAGACAAGCCAATTATCTTTAAATGATTGAAATACTTTGACCTGCCCCCACCCAACAATTGTTTATCCATTTTAACAGTATTTTAGTGCCTTTTTTTGAGAAAGAAATCTAGCCAGTAAATCCATTCACTCTGGAGCTCAGAGACTGGACAATAAGTCCCTGCCCTCCTAGCCCAGAATGAATGTAAATAGTAAATAGTAAATAATAGCTATTTCTCTTTTGGCCAGGAACCCTCAGAGTCTTCCCCTCCCACACAGAATTTTTTTTTTTCAGTTTGATTAAAGGGGCCATTCCTTGATTAACTTCTTAAAGAGGCCAATTCACTGAATGGGCTTTATGTCACTGAAAGTGAGAACCTAAAAAAACCTTAGCCTGAAAGGGCCAGGGTCTCCCAGTGCATCCTGGACCATCTCTGGTTGTCCTGCTGATTATCAGGCCATTGGACCCAGATGGCTCTGGAGGAGAAAGTGAGCCTGGTGACCTAGCACAGCCCTCCCTCACTTGAATCAAAGTCATCTGCAAGCCATGTCATCATTTCCCTGATGTCATGGTTCTCTTTGAGAATGAAGGACAACCACAATTTTTAGTGACTCTGATGAGGCAGTTATGTAAGAAAATATGGTGGTGTTGCAAATCAGAATTGTTCTTGTTCAGATTATTCCCAATATCCCATCCTTAGAGAAATATCCTGGATAGGAATTAGGTATAGGTAATGCCAGATGAAGTTGCAGACAGCTCCAAGAAGTTAAGGATATCACTACTACCCATTCCTCAGTTTTATGCCTCTTATCATCCTCATGTCAAAAGTCAAGCATAGTGGTAACAATGTAGAAAAGGGGTAGTAAAAGCATTGGTTTGCTAAAAGTTCTTCCTACCATTTTTTTCTGGTTCAAGGAAGAATATACCAAGCTCAATTGATTTTTCTTTCATATTAAATGCTTCTTCCCTCCTCATTATAGTTGCTGTCAACCAGTTTTGCCTTGAAATACAAAGGTAAATGTTGGGACAGTGAGTTTATGAAACTTTCATTGTTTCATAGTTCTTTCAGCTAGGTGCATGGTCCATGGATTTTTGTGGCGTAATGGCTCTTTTGAAGAAACACTAGCAGGGTCCCTGAGAAACACTACCTCACAGTAAACTATTTCTCAAATTCAGTCATATTGCCTCATGTACCTCCTTTGATACCTTTCTTTAGGTCTAGTCTAGGTCTATTGTTATGCATATCCGGTAAACATTTAAAATGTTAACAGTATCAGAAATAGCCCTCTTTGTAGCCAAATTTTTAACAAGCTTACTGCAAATATGGATCAGAAATGAGTTTTTTTTATATTACTCACATTTTATTTTCCAAATTATTGTAGAAATGAGAAACCAATGAGAATTTCCTACCACAGCCCCTCCATTTGAATGATGTTGGAAGAACCCACTATACAGCATCGATGCATTCTTGAGGGATAGATTCTGTGGCCAATTGGATATTCTAATATGAATGAAGAGAGGGCGGATACTCAAGTGTGGGAGTTGGCATCATGAACCATCACCATGATTGAGTGAGGAGAGCTCCTATACCAGGAAATTTGAAAGTTGTGAGAAGAAACTGTCCTGTTGTTGAACCTCTGAATAGATTCGGAGAAGCTGAATGTAACAGTAAAACACTACAGTTAACTTTCTAAACAAAAGTACCCACATTCTACTGTTAGATCTATTTGCCTGAGAAATAAAACTTGGAGCTGCTCCCAATTCTTCAAAATAAGATGAAAATATTTTTAATTTGAACAATCCAATGTAAAAAAAATGCCTAGATTGTAATTACAACATAATGGTTGTGGATCAGGCTTTTAGGAACATTGCTAGGAGGTATTAAAAGTCTAAGTAATGCCTTTTTTCTGTTTAATGACCAAATAAAGACCTTATATTCCACCATGAAATATTTTTACTTGAACATCCTTGTAAAGTGATATGATTATTTCAATTTTATTCAGCCCTTGAAGGGAGAAAATAATTATTTTCTCTGTAATAATTTCCAAGTTTTTGCACTCATTTTCACCCCATTATCAGACTTCTTTATTCTACCAGGATAGGAAAAATTAACTGAATTTTGTGATTGATACTTCTGTTGGTCCTTGCATTTTCATTTTCAGAGAATGCAGGCTCCCTCTGCTGGTGATCAAATTCAGAATCACAGCATCACAGAATCACAGAGTTGTTGAAAGGGATTTTAGAAGTTGTAAAGTCCATATCGCACCTACACAAGAATCCCAAGTATAGCACAGATGATTGGTAGTCATCCAGGCTTATAGTCCTACAATGATAGGCAACCCACTACTTTTCAATACAGTCCACTCAGCTTTAATAAAGATGTATTAAGAATTGTCCCATGCCTCCACCGTCCCCTTACATTAAGCCTAAATTTTTCTCTTTGGGAAACCCATTCCTTCTCATTCTGCCCTTTGAGGCCAAGCAGGAGAAGTCTAAATATTTTATAACTGGGCAGCCTTCCAAATACCTGGAGAAAGTTATCATATCCCTCTTAAGCCTTTTCTTCTCAGGGTTAACTGGTTTCAACTACTTCAATTGACTCTCATAAGGCAAGATCTCCAGTCTTCTCATCATGTCTAAGATCTTCCAAAAATGTGGTGCCCCAAACTGAACACAATATTCTAGAACTACCTTATGAGGACACAGAAGTGCTTCTGAGTTTTGCTCTTCATTACTTCCCTACTTTCTTCTTGTTTAAATAGGCAATCCAGCCAATCCACAGACTAGGGAACATGGGGTGAGAGCAGTTTTTATGAAAATGATATGGGGGTTTTAGAGCCCTGTGAGTTCATTTAGATAGCAGTGCCATAAAATAGCCAGGAAAGGTAAGGCTAAGTCCCAATGATTAGTCTACATGATAAATCCTATAAAGCAATCACATTATTTGAATTTTTATGCAAGTTTCCACTGGACAGGAACCGGTGACTGTATTTTATATAATTATAGCTTAGAATAGTGTGAATTCAAATACATGTAACTATTCCAGGGGATTCATTATTTGCACCAGTGGGAATAATATGATTTCAAGCTGCATTAAGAGAGGCTCAATGTCTAGGGTTAAGAAGATGACAAGGTTAATCCTGGGGGCTGTGATCAGACAACATCTGGAGTGCTAGTTTTACTTGTGGATGATGGATTTTAAGAAAAACATTGAATACAAGTTAGAAGAGGATATAAATGGTTTTACCTTTACCTTTGTGTCACTGTTGCCTAGCACAGTGCTTTGCACAAATAACCACTCAACCAATATTTAACTGAATAGATAACTTGGAGCATATCTACAGGACAATGATTAGTGCAGTGAGGGACCTTAAGATCATGGCAGATAACTGACAGAAAGAATTAGGAATGTTTACCATAGAGAAGAAAATATTTTGTCTATTGTCAATCATTGGAGGATCAATCATATGGAAGAAATATCAGACTCTTTTTGGATGGTTCTAGACGGCAGAACCTGGAACAGTAGATAGAAACTGAAAAGAGGCAGAATTGGAGTTGATGTAAGGGTAAAACATTTCCCAACATGTCCAGTGATTTAAAAAGTAAAATATGTTTCCTTGAGAGGTTCCTTCTCACTGGAGGTCTGTAACAACAATGCTGCTACTTGCAGCTATTGTGGCTATGTAAGGCCAATAACACTAGCACACAGAAGGCCTGCTAGCATGGATTCTTTAATCTGCTTTTCTAAGGGGTTTACAATCTCACTTTAATTAAACATACATATATCATTCACTTAGTTCAGGGGAAAAAGTCAGCACCCTAAACTTCACAGCAAATACAAACAGAAAATATAAACAGATCAACAGATAGGCTTTTGTCTAATCAGGACATCACATACATAGTTAACAGAGAGAGAATTACCAACATCTGAATTTTTCAATGCCAGGAGCATCCTTAATGGCTACCCAAAGTCTCCACACCAACACTCTTCCAATGAGTGAACCTCAAGCAAAATGCCAACCTCAGTGTATATATACACTTCTTCAGGGTCAGAGTGCTTCACACTTCTCAAGTGTTTCACACCTCTTGAGGGTTTCTCACCTCTCCTGATCTAGCTAGCAGAAGGGGGGGTGGGTTCCTACAAACAAAGGCAAGACTCAATCAAAGGTACCTGATTGCCTTAGTGCTGAGAAGCACTCTAAAACAACAACAACAACAACAACAACAAAAAGGAGAAAAATATGTTTTAATCTTCACTCTGAGTCCATCAGTTCTCTATCTGGAGGTGGATAAGATTTTTTAACACAAGTCCTTTGGGGCTGTCTTTGGATTATTATATTAATCAAAATTTCTGTCTTTCACCATTGATTATCTTTACAATATTGCTGTACATTGAACTCCTGGTTCTTCTTACTGCCCTCTGCATTAGTTCATACAAGTCTTTCCAGGTTTTTCTAAAACCATCCCCTTCATCATTTCTTCTGGAATAAAAGAATTCAATCATATTCATATACCATAACTTTTTTAGCCATGACCCAGTTGATAGACATCCGCAGAGTTTCTGATTCTTTGCTACTACTTCTGTTAATATTTTTGCTACACTTTTCTTTATTCCAAATAAAATGTCCCTTCCCCACCCTGTGTCTAGGTGAGGAAATCTTAAGAATTACAAAATGTCATTTGAATGTTCCATAGCTACAATTCAAAAAGTTCATTGGCCGATGCCTTGGGTGTGGGTGTGCATGTGTGTGTGTGTGTGTGTGTGTGTGTGTGTGTGTGTGTGATATTTTTAAATTGAACTTTTGTTTTAGAAATTATTTTTTCATTTCAAAGCCAAGATGGCAGAGTATATACCAGGGCCCCATGGAACTCTTCCAATATTCTCTCCTAAACAACCTTCAAACAATGCCCCCAAGCAAATTTTTAAACAGCACAGTCAACAAAAGGTTAAAGGTCATGTTTTTTTCCACTCTAAGACAGCTTAGTAGATCTGCAGGAGAGGTCTGCAACACCAAGGGGGGTGTAGGCCTGTAGCATAACAGGAGTACCAATGGTAAGCCTTGAAGGCAGTTGTGACAACAACAGTAATTCAGGAGCTGTCAACCCAGTGACAATAAAGGGGTTGAACAACTGCTCAGAAAGTAATTACAGGGAATGCTTTGCTGGTGCTGAGTGAACCTGGTACTGATTGACAACTCATCGCTCATAACAGCTCTGGGCCACAATTCTAGTATGGTGAGGCTTCCTTGTGATCTTTCAGGAGGGAGAAGAGACCCTGGTCACATTTCTAGGGCCAAGAAGAAAGAAAGTTAACACTTGTAGCTTCAAGAAAGCAGGGGACCTGGTCACAGTTTCAGGGTCAAGAGGAGTACTAACACTTGAAACTTCAGGGGAGAACGGGCTCTTATAGTATAAAGATCAGAACAAAGATCAAGAGAACAGTGAACACACCACTCCACAGATCACACTACATTGGGAGCACTGAAAATATGCCATACCCCAGAACTAACTCTGAAAACAGCAACACGAAAAAGCCTGAACCTTGTCATAATGCCTCACCATGCTCAGGTGATCAGAGTCCTCCAACTTTAACAAAAAGTTCAATGTTAAGAAATAGACTGGGAAAATGAGCAAACAACAAAATTTTGTTTTTAAAAATCTACCATGGAGGCAGGGAAGATCAAGACATAAACTTAGAAGAAGATAACAATGCGAAAACAGCTAAAAGCAAAGAGCCTCAAAGAAAAATGCTAATTGGACCCATGGCCAGCAAGAATTCCTGGAAAAGTTAAAGAAAGCAATAAAAGTGGTAGAGAAAAATTGGGAAAAGAACTTAGAGTGATGCAAGAAAATTATTTAAAGAAGAGAATGAACAGTTTGGTAAAAGAAACAAAAAGATACTGAAGAAAATGTCACCTTAAAAATCAGAAATCATATAATGGCAAAAGAGGCACAAAAGTTGACTGAAGAAACAAACTCTTTAAAAAGCACAATTGTCCTAATGGGAAAAGTATAAAAGCTCACTGAAGAAAATTTTTTTTTAAATATTAGAATTGGTAAATCATCTGCCTTTGTATATATTATTAACAAATCCCAGCAGCAAGAGATATAAAGAGAAATTCAATTTAAAGTTATTATGGACATTATTTGGGAAAAATTTGGGAAAAATATTTGGGAGTCTACCTACCAAAACAAACCCAGGGACTATATGAACACAATTACAAAACACTTTTCACACAAAGTCAGATCTAAATAATTGGAAAAAACCTCAATTGCTTATAGGTAGACTGAGCTAATATAATAAAAATGAAAATGCTACCTAAATTAATTTACTTATTCAGTGCCATACCAATCAAACTACCAAAAAATTTTTTTATAGAGCTAGAAAAAATAATATCAAATCCATCTGGAAGAACAAAAGGTCCAGAATATCAAGGGAATTAATGAAAAGAAATGCAAGGGAAGGTAGTCTAGCCAAACCAGATTTTAAATTGTATTATAAAGCAGCTATCATCAAAACCACTTGGTACTGGCTAAGAAACAGAGGGGTAGATCAGTGGAATAGATTAGGTACACAAGACACAGTAGTTAATGATTATAGTAATCTACTATTTGATAAACCCAAAGACCCCAGCTTCTGGGATAAGGACTCACTGTTTGACAAAAACTGCTGGGAAAACTGGAAAATAGTATGGCAGAAACTGGGCATAGACCAATATCTGACACCATACACCAAATGGGTATGTAATCTAGGTATAAAAGCTGATATCGTAAACAAATTAGGGGAGCAAGGAATAGTTTATCTGTCAGATTTATGGGGAATGGAGAAATTTATGACCAAACAAGAGATAGAGAACATTATGGTACAAAATGGATAATTTTGATTACATTAAATTGAAAAGGTTTTGCACAAACAAAGTGAATGTAACCAAGATCAGAAGGAAGCAGAAAGCTGGGAAAGAATTTTTACAACTAGTGTCTCTGATAAAGTCCTCATTTCTCAAATATACAAAGAACTTAGTCAAATTCACAAGAATACAAGTGATTCCCTTATTGACAAATGGTCAAAGGATATGAACAGACAGTTTTCAAAGAAAGAAATTAAAGCTACCTAGAGTCATAAGAAAAAATGCTGTAAATCACTATGGATTAGAACGATGCAAATCAAAACAACCCTGAGGTACTGCATCACACCTACCAGATGGGCTAACATGACAAAACAGGAAAGTGATAAATGCTGGAGAATATGTGGGAAATTTGGAACACTAATTTATTGTTGGTGGAGCTTTGAGCTGATCCAACCATTCTGGAGAGCAATTTGGAACTATGCCCAAAGGGCTATAAAAATGTGCATAGCCTTTGATCCAGCAATATTGCTTCTAGGGCTGTATCTCAAAGAAACCATAAAAATGGGAAAAGGACCAATATGCACAAAAATATTTATAGCAACTCTTTTGGTGGTGGCCAAGAACTGGACATTGAGGGGATACCCATCAATTGGGGAATGGCTGAAAAAGTTGTGGTATATAAATGTAATGGAATACTATTGTGCTAAAAGAAATAATGAGCAGGCAGAGTTCAGGAAAACCTGGAAACACTTATATGAACTGATGCTGAGTGAAGTGTACAGAACCAGGAGAACACTGCACATAGTAACAGCCACACTGTGCAAGGACTGATTGTGATAGACTTAGCCCTTCTCAGCAATTTAAGGACCTAAAACTTTTCCAAAGGACTCATGATGGAAAATGCCATTCACAACCAGAGAAAGAACTATGGAGTCTGAATGCAGAGTACAGCAGACTCTTTTCTCTTTCATTTTGTTTTCTTTCTCATGGTTTCTCTCATTCATTATAGCTCTTCTTTGCAGCATGACTAGTGTGAAAATGTGTTTGATAAGGATGTTTGTGTAGAGTCCATATTGGATTGCACACTGTCTTGAGAAGGAAGGGGGAGGGAGTGGGAGAAAATTTAAAATTTATGAAAATGAATGTTGAAAACTGAAAATAAATAAATTAAATATTGAAAAATAAATAATTTGAGGGGAAAAATTAGAATTGGGCAAGTGAAAGCTAATGACTCCATGGAAATTTAAGAAATAATAAACAAAGTCAAAAGAAGGGAAAAATAGATAATAATGTGAAATATACCACTGAAAATACATCTGACCAGGAAAACACATTGAGGAGGGATAATTGATAGGCAGGATAAAAAAAGCCTAGACATCATATTTCAATAACTTATAAATTAAAGAGCCCTGATATTTTAGATCCACAGGATAAAATAGAAATTGAAAAAATCCACTTATCACTTTCTGAAAGAGATTTCAGGAAAATTGTAATCAAATTATGGAGCTCCCAGGTTAAGAAGAAAATGTTGCAAGCAGCCAGAAAGAAACAAATCTAACATCAGCAAGTGACAGTCAGGATCACACAGGATTTTACAGATTTCACATTAAAGGAACACCCAGCTTGGGATATGATAGTCTAGAGGGCAAAGGATCTATGATTACAACTAGGAATCACCTACACAGCAAAACTATACATAACTTTTCAGGGAAAAATGGATATTTAATGAAATAGAGGACTTTCAAGAATACCTAATGAGAAGATGAGAGATGAATAGAAAATTTGACATCCAAACAGAAGATTCAAGAGTGCTATAAAAAGGTAAACATGAAAGAATAATCATAAGAGATTCAATGTAGTTAAACTGTTTGTATTCCTATATGGGAAGGTGAAAATGTAAGTTCTAAGAACTTTATCATTATTAGGGCAGTTAGGAGTCTGCATAAACAGAAAGATGGGTGTGATTTGATTATGTTGAGACAACCACCCCAAAGAGTGTAGGGGTGAGAAAGAGGGATGCACTAAAAAATGAGAAGGGAGATGTAGAATTGGGTAAATTTTCTCCTATACAAGAGATTGACAAGGAAGAGCTTTCATAATGGAGAGCAAATTGGGGATGTAGTGGACAATGCTTAAACCTCACTCTCATCAGAATTTTTTCAAAGAGGGGAGAGAAGAGAGAGAGAGAGAGAGAGAGAGAGAGAGAGAGAGAGAGAGAGAGAGAGAGAGAGAGAGAGATTTACTTTACCCAAAAGACAGATAAGAAAGAAAGTAGATAAGAGATATAAGAAGGGATGATAAGAAGGAGGATGGATTGGGAGAGGCAGTGGTTAGAAGCAAGACAGACTTTTGATGCAAGACAGGATAAAAAGTGGGAGAAAAAGATACAAAGAAAAAAGGAATGGAGGGAAATATACAGTGTTTAGACCTGTAAGTGTCAATGGGATGAGTTAGAACACAGAAACATAGAACAGAAGCAGATAGAATGCATTGCAAAGCGGAATACAACAATACATTGTATGCAAAAGACCCACTTTGGAAAGACAGATACAGAATTGAAATGAAGGACAGAAGCAAAGTCTATTATGCTTCAGCTGAAGTGAAGAGGGTGGAGGTGGCAATCATGATCTCAGATGAAGCAAAAATACACCTAGTGGAAAGAGATAATCAGGAAAACTACATTTTGATAATAGCTACCATAGAGAATGAAATAACATAAAAAATTACAGCAAATTTCTCTAATAAAGGCCTCACTTCAAATACATAGGGAACTAAGTGAAATTTATTTTAAAAAATAAAAGCCATTGCCCAAATAATAGGTGGTTAAAAACATGAAAAGGAAGTTTTCAGAAGAAGAAATCAAAGGTATCTATGATCAAATGAAAAAAATGCCCTAAATCCTTATTGACTAGAAAAGGGCAAATTAAAACAACTTGGAGCTACCACTTTACATCCATCAGAAATGACAAATACTGGAAGAGATGCAGGGAAATAGGTACACTAATGAGCTATTGGTGCAGTAGTGAAATGCTCCAACCACTTTTGAGAACAATCTGGAACTATGCCCAAAGGGCTATAAAATGGTATATACTCCTTGATCCAGCATTACTAGTTCTATAATCCAAAGAGATCAAAGAAAAAGGAAAAAAATGAAATTGGGGGATGGCCATTAATTGGAGAATAGTGGAACAAGTTGTGGTACATGATTGTGATGGAGTGCTATTATGCAATAACAAATAATGAAGGGGGTGGTTTCAGAATTATCATGGCAAGACCTATTATCAACTGATGCAAAGTGAGGTGAGAAGAAACAGGAGATCATTGTACACAGAGACAGCACCATTGTAATGATGATCAACTGTGAAAGACTTGGCTATTCTTGTCAATAAAATGACCCAAGACAATTCCAAAGGAAGCATGATGAAAAATTGCTATTCACCTCCAGAGACAGAACTGATAAAATGAGTACAAACTGAAGTATAATTTTCTTGTTTTCTTTATTTTAATTTTTTGCTTTTTTGTTATATTGCTAAAATGGAAATATGTTTTGCATAATTTCACGTGTATAATTGATATCATATTTGCCTTCTCTAATAAAAAAAAGTTTCATTGGTACAATTGAGGATGTGGAACTACCAATTCAGAAGAATAGAAAGCCCTTCAGTAGTTGAGGTTTAGCTGCCCTGCTTCCTGTGTTCTAGTATTAAGAGGAGTTTCCATGCCATTGGACTTAGGCAGTATGATAAAGCATCTTTACAACCCAGCATCACCACAGCTACTATTGATTCACTGGCATGTGCTCTCTCAATAGTAAAAGGCTGCCAGGATTCACTCTTAATGCTTTTCACATCTCCAGGCCATCATTATTCAGTGTAAAACCCCTTTGACCTGCTGGAGTTGTTGCTGTTATTAATATAATGTTAGCAAATTGTTGATCCAAATGATGAGAATAGGAATCATTTTTCCTGTTGTAGGATTTGAAATTATTTTTTCATTCTGCCCCAATAATTTTCTCTATAGTTCTTTCAGGTGACTAGAAAAATAGAGGGGGAGGAGCTGCCTGAGCTGAATCCAAACTTTATTGGTATTTCTCAGTTTCTGTTTGAAAACTTATAAACACTGCTTTTCACAAAAAAGCCATTTTCCAGTTTGGGTTGTTGCTAAGACTCTTCTTAAGCTGTTTTTTTTAAATTCCTTTTCATATAGCCATTGGATTCTATTAAGTGTTTTATATCTTACTTTAATTGATGCTTTTGACAACCATGCAAGTAAACTTACCCTAATTTTAATGATGCAGGAAGCTAAACCACAGCTAGATTAAGTGACTTGTCTAAAGTAATTTATCTCAAAGGTAGAGTTAAGGCTTGAACCAGAAAACCATATATTCTGACCCCAAGTACTGTACTTTTTATATTATAACACATTCTATTTAAGATGTCATGCTCAAGGCCAGTGGTTTGTTCCTCTTGGTCAATGGAAACGGTCCTGGGACTGTGCTATATGTTTGGAGGAGAATCAGATTAAGCCTGGAAGATCTCAGACTGAGGAGGAACTTGAAATTAGAATGTGACATAATAGAATGCTGAATCTTGAGCTAATAACTCTTAGATTCAAATCCTAGCTACTAGCTAGGTAATGACAGGCAAATAATTTAAAGTCTTTTGGCCTCTGTTTCCTTATTTATAAAAATAGGTTCATCATACCTCTAGTACCTACTCCCCAGAACTAGTGTGATGCTCACATGAAATTAAACACACACACACACACACACACTCTCTCTCTCTCGTACGCATTTATATATGTATATACATATATGTAAATATGTATATACTTCTTTGCAAATTTTAAAGTGCTATAAAATTCTCACTCCTTTTTTTAAAAGTGGGGGGGGGGAGGGAATAATCATTTATGAAGCACCTATTAGGTGCCAAGTACTGGGCTGGTGATTTTACAATAATTATCTCATTTGATCCTCACAAAAACCCTAAGAGGTAGGTGCTATGATTATCCTCATTTTCCTGTTGAGGAAACTGAGGCAGACTAGGAGTTAAGCTACTTGCCCAGGGTTACACAGATATTAAGTGTATGAGGCTTAATTTAACTCATATCTTCCTGATTCATCCCAGAGCTTTATATAGTGTGTCACCTAGCTGCATTTAGCTCTCTGTGAAGCTAACATCAGAAGCATGTGGACTTTGCTATGATGGGAAAAGACTATTAAAAATTAAATGTTTCCTCTGAAAATGTAATAGTTGGCAGTTTCTTAAGAAATTGATTTCTCCCTGTCTTTCCCTTCCACATCCACCTTTTAACCCCAATTGAAATCAGTGGTTAACATCATATGATAGTAACTGATCTCAGTTGTTAACAACAACAACAAAAAGATATGTAGCTTTGAAGTAGTTGAAATTTGTCATTTGGAAGAAGGCTAAGAATTGGATTTTTAGCCCCAGAAGGAAAAACCAGAAGCAATTGGTAGAATCTGATTTAGGATTGATGTAAGAAACAGTCACCTAGAAGTAGAGTTGTCCAACAGTGAAATGGATTGACTTGATGGATTTTAGGCTCCTTATCATTGTAGATCATCAATAAATGATGAATGACCACTTGTTTGGTTGCTATAGAGCAGGAATTATTAATCTTTTCTGCATCATGGATCCCACTGGCAGTCTCATCAAGCTTGTGGACTCCTCACAGTCAAGTTTTTAAATAAATAAAATAAAATTTATGACAATACAAAGGAAATCAATCACACTGAAAGACAGTTATCAAAATATATTAAAAATTCATTGAACCTAGGTTAAGAATCCCTACTATTGAAGGATAGATTGGGTTGAAAGATTCCCCAAGGTTCTTTTGATCTCTGAGATTCCATAAATATGAGGATGGAGTCTTTAGAAATATTAGAGAAAGATGCTATCTGGAAACTTCAATCTAAAATCATCACATTCTAATTTGAACTCCTCCATAATCTAGTCCAGAATATTTGTTATAAAATACTCTTTATTCTTCACAACTTCTCTAAATGCACACACCATGTTCATTATTACCATAATTCATGCTAGCCAATTACCTGGATATAGCTTCTGAGCTTAAGGAACTTTTTAACAGTCACTTTCTTAATTAAACCTTCACCAGGTCCCTCTCTTATTTGAATTTCTCTTACACATACTAGAGAGTATTACACAAACTTCAGTGCTAGAGAATATTCCATCACACATAGTCTTAGAGTATTGAAGTATATTATCCCTCAGATGTTTTATTCATTTATTCTTTAAATGTTTGTCAAATCAGTACTGTGTACCAGATGCTATGAAAGTAGAAAGAGACTATTGTAGTGGAAAAGAAAATCTGAGAATCATCAGAAAAAAGATGATAATTTAATCTATGGGAGAGGATGAGACTGTCAGATGAAATAATCTACAAGGAGAATGGGGAAGAAAGAAAGGGAAGGGAAGGGAAGGAAAGGGAAAGGGAGGGAAGATAAAATAAGAGAAGAGGCCCCAGAAGAGAGCCTTAATGGGTAATAACCTGGAGAATATCCAGCAAAGGAGTTTGAGGAGAGGCCAGAAAGGTAAAAGAAACAGGATAGAACATTGTCATGGAAACCTAGAGAGAAGAGGTCAAATATGTCAAAGCTACATGAAGAAAGGTCAAGAAATATGAAGGCTAAAAAAGGGCAAATAAGATTTGGTGATTAAGATATCGTTTGCAACTTTGAAGAGAGTAGTTTTAGTTAAATGACAAAGTTGGAAGCCAAACTACATCCAGTTAAGAGGAAAATGAGAGGGAAGGAAGTGGAGGTGCAAACTGTAGATAGCATTTCCCAGGAGAATATCAATAAATGGGAAAAGAAAAATAGGACAATAGCTAGTAAGAATGGACTAATCAAATAAGGATTTAAAAATTTTTTGAGAATGAGATAGAAATGGGCATCCTTCTTAGCAATAAAGAAGCAGACACTAAAAAAGAACAAATTACAAACAATTGGAAAAACACTAATTGCTCATGGGTAGGGAGAGCTAATATAATAAGAAAGGTAATTTTACCTAAACTAACTCACTTATTCAGTGCCATATCAAACTACCAAAAATTATTTTATAGAGCTAGAAAAACAATAACAAAATTCATCTGGAAAAACAAAAGGTCAAGAATATTAAGGGAATTAAAGAAAAAATGCAAAGGAAGGTGGCCTAGGCATACCAGATCTAAAACTATATTATAAAGAAGCAATTATCAAAACCACTTGGTACTAGCTAAGAAACAGAGTAGTGGATCAGTGAAATAGATTAGATACATGAGGCACAGTAGTGTTCTGTTTGATAAACCCAAAAGTATCCAGCTGCTGTAATAAGAACTCACTATTTGACAAAAACTTCTGGGAAAAAATGGAAAATAGTATGGCAGAAACTAGGCATAGACCAACATCTCACAGTTTATGCCAAGATAAGGTCAAAGTGGGCACATGACTTTGACATAAAGAGTGGTAACATAAGCAAATTAGGAGAGCAAGGAATAGTTTACCTTTCAGTTCTGTGGAGAATGTAAAAATTTATGATGAAATAAGAGATATTATGAAATACAAAATAGATAATTTTGATTATATTAAATTAAAAGGTTTTGCACAAACAAAATCAATACAACCAAGATGAGAAGGAACGCAGAAAGCTAGGGAGAATTTTTATGGCCAATATCTTTGATAAAGGCCTCATTTCAAAAATATATAGAGAACAGAGACAAATTTATGAGAATATAAATCATTCCTCAATTGATAAATAGTCAAAGGATTTGAACAGGCACTTTTCAGATGAAGAAATTTATCTATAGTCATATGAAAAAAATGTTCTAAATCACTGTCGATTAGAGAAATGCAAATTAAAACAACTCTTAGGTACTATCTCACACCTATCAGATCAGCAGAAAATAATAAAAGTTGGAGAAAATGTGGGAAAATTGGGACACTAATGCACTGTTGGTCGAGTTGTGAATTTATTCAACCATTCTGAAAAGCAATTTTAAACTATGCCCAAATGGCTATACTGTGTGTACCCTTTGATCCAGCAAAAACACCATTAGGTCTATATCCCAAATAGATCATAAAAAAGGGAAAAGCACCCACATGTACAAAATATTTACAACAGTTCTTTTGTGGTGTGAAAGAATTGGAAATTCTCCGGATGCCCATCAGTTGGGGAATGGCTGAAAAAGTTGTGGTACATGAATGTAATGGAATGTTATTGTGCTGTAAGAAATGATGAGCAGGTGGATTTAAAAAAAAAACCTGGAAAGACTTACATGCACTGATGCTGAGTGAAGTGAGCAGAACCCAGAAAACATTGTACATAGTAACAGAAACATTGGGTGATGATCAAATATGATAGACTTAGCTCTTCTCAGCAATACAATGATCCAAAAAAAATTCTGAAAGACTCATGATGGCAAATGCTATCCATGTCAAGAGAAAAAGCTATGGAGTCTGAATGCAGATTCAAGCACAGTATTTTAACTTTCTGTATTTTTTAAAAGTTTTTTTCTTTCTTGTGGTTTTTCCCTTTTGTCCTGATTCTTCCTTCACAAAATGACTAATGTGGAAATATGTTTAACATAACTGCCCATGTATAACCTATATCAGATTGCTTGCTGTCTTGAGGAGGTAGGAGACAGAGGGATGGAGGAAAATTTGCAATTCAAAGTCTTATAACAATGAATATTGAAACCTATATTTACATGTAAATGCAAAAAATGAAATGCTATTTACAAAAAAGGACAGATAAAAAATAAATCAGAGAGTGGGGGATGATAGAAGTGGCAATCTGCTGGAGATGACTGGATGGAATGGGCTCACTTAAGCATGTAGAAAAGTTTGCATTGGTGAAGAGAAGGGCCACCTCTTTGTGTGAGACAGTTGTGAAGGAGGAGACAATAGTAGAAAGCATTAGGTAGTCACATCTTCTTTACTAGCCTAAAATTACCTAAAAAGTACACTCATATTCTTAGTTTCTGGTATATTCCCAGGCATATAGTACATACTTGTGAAATTTAATTTAAAAATATATTCCTTTGAAATCTTTTAATCTACTGCATGAGCACAAAACTTAATTTTGTAGTTGGCTCACTTTAATAAGGTGCCAAATTAAACTATTTGTACATTCATGCAAACCTTTGTTTGAATCTTATGCTTCGTCTTTTATTGGTGACAGAAATGATGCATGTTCTTCAATTTTATTGTTTTTGTGGGTTTATTGTCTGTTCACAACCTAGAGCTTGATGATCAATTGGTCAATAGTGAAAATAAATTAATAAGAATCTTCTAAACACTATCAGAAACATTAACTGAAATATAGCCAATTTCATAAGATAGAAACTATGTCTCAACTACTTATTCAAAAATAGTAATAAAACTTGAAGTAACAAATTCATTAGAGGTAAATAATAGTTTTTGAAAAATGAAAATTATCTTAGGTTATTGACCCTCCTACAATCAGAACTTTTCTTTATTACTCTTATTGATTTTTGGTCTTGTAAAGATTCCATACTTCCAAGGAGCTAGTTCTAAAGGCCATGATTCCTAAAGCAGAGATATCAAAGGGAACCCCTTTGGAAACCTCACCCATAGCTATACAAACCATAAACCAATACATTCTCCTCTTCATAGTTACTCAAAAAATCATATTGCAGAAAAGAGACTCAATGAATCTCTCTAAAATCAGAAAGGCAGAAGACCACAGTATGTTTAAAAAAGGTCCTCAGTGGGCCACTGTTTTGGTTCTGAATGAGTGCTAACATACTTGTCGTTCACACACAGAGTCAGTGATAATACTTTTATATTTATGTAGAACTTTATGTTTTTCAAATTACTTTAACCTATTTTACTTCATTTGATCCTCATGAGAATCCAACAAAGTAGGAAAATAAACCAGATATAAAACAGTAGGAAAGAATACAAATCATTTCATAAGCTGAAATAAAGGGTATAAAAATATCTATAGTGCATACCTTCTTACAGTTGCTAAAGGGAAAAGAACTCTGTTTAGCCCTAATTAGATAGATGTAGTTATTTTATTCTCTACCAGACATAGCTACTATAGCCAAGGTTACAAAGGATACAGATGAAATTATTTTTTTATAAGTACATGTGGGCCTAACAGAATCCTTCCTACTTGTCAAATCTCTTACCCCATCCCAGCCACCCTTCCCCAACAAAACAACAACAAAACAACAAACCAAACCAAACCAAACAAAACAAAGTAGATGTAGCAGGCCAGCTATTACCAGTTTTACAGCATGGGCAAATACAGTCAGATAGCCTCTCAGCTTGCTTTTCAAACCTTTTGTCATTTTGTCATTAATTCAGTCCACATTGGTGAATAAAAATATACATTTTGTTTCAGATAATGGATAGTGAATTTTTTTCAGATCCAGGAAGACCTGGATTGAAATCCATCATCTGTTCTATATCATTGGCTGTAGGACCCTGTGTTCCACATCACATAACCTACTCATGCCTCAGACAACCCCATAATACTATAAATTGCGGAGAAGCTGCTAATCTGTACTGGAAGAGAAAATTCCTCACTGGGAACTCCCTTAGTTTATGAAATCATAGGTCCAATAAAAATGCTTCAAGTAATTTTTAATTACTCATTAAATAATTTCTACCAATTTCCCAACAGGCGACAAAAGAAACAACAGAATCAAGAGGACACAGCTGGATTTTGCCTTCTGTATCTCCATTTTTCCAGATGTTATGTTAGTAATTTTCCTTGACTTACTCCTCCTCAGCCCCCACATCTGATAAGTTGCTAACATTTTGTCATTTCTTCTGCCATAAACATTTCTTCTCATCTAGCCATTAAATTATTTCAGACTGATCATTTCTTGTCTAGACTACTTACATGACCCATTAACTGGTCTTCCTAACTGTAGTCTTTTCCTGTTTTAATACAAGCTTCATAGCACACGCTCTCTCATTCCAAATACATTTTAGTTATTCTATATATAATTATATATGTACTGTTTGTCTCCCACAATAGAATGTAAGCTCCTTGAAAATAGGGATTATTTCATTCTTTTTATTTGTATTCAATGGCCCAGCATAGTACTTGCCATACAATAGATTCTGAATAAGTGTTTGTCTTTGATTGACAGTGAGATAAGATGCCTGTAGGAAGTTGTATGCATATTTAGTTAAAAATGTATTAAGTATCTGCAGCTTTAGCTTCTACCCCCTACTGGAAGAACCTTTGTGACCTTGGGCATTCACACAAGTATGCATTCACATCATCCTCTTTTGGTTTCAGGCTTACCATGAATATTCTCTTGCTTTGGTGTAAACACTTTCTAATTTGATATCTCATCAAATCAATACTACCTTTAAAAAGACATGTCAAACATTTGCCCTAAAACTCCCTTACCATTTCCATTGAATCCCCTGTCTAAAATACTCTTCCTTGTTAGCCAATAACTCACCTACATGTGTTGTCTTTCCTTTTCAGAATATAAATTTCTTGAAGGCAAGGCCTATTTCCCTTGGTTGTATTTTTATCTCCAGCAGTTGCCACAATACCTGGCTCATAATAAGCATTTAATAAACGTTTCTCAGACATACTCCAAAAATCAGGGACTGGGGAAAAAAGATCAAAACAAAACTTTCCTTCCCCTCATGTGACTTACAGCCTATACAATGGCATAAAATACGCACACAGATAATTAACATAAAGAAATTAATACTTATGAGAACTGATGCAAAATGAAGCAAGCAGAACCAGAAAATTGTATGTGGTAATAGCAATATTACATCATGAGCAACGATGAATGACTTAGCTATTTTCAGCAATATAAAGATCCAAGACAATTCCGAATGAAAAATCCTATCCACCTCCAGAGAAAGAACTGGTGGAGTCTGAATGCAGATCAAAATATACTTTTTTAACTTTTGTTCTTTTTCTTACTTTTGTGTGTTTTCTTTTGTAATATGGCCAATATAGAAATAAGTTTTGCATTACTGCACATATATAATCTATATCACATTGCTTGCTTTCTCAAGAAGGGAGGAGGAGATGAAGGGAGAACTGAGAACTCAAAATAAAAAAGTATTAAAATTATTTTACATGTAATTTGAAAAATATAAAAATTTAAAACAAAAAAAAAGAAATTCATAGAGGAAAATACAGGCAAGGATATTAGACTTGTGATCAGAAAGTTCTGGATTCTAATCTCACCTCAGATGCTTACTAGCTATATCATACTAGGCAAGTCACTTAACCTCTTTGTGCCTCACCTTTGTCATCTATAACATGAAGAAGTTGGACACAAATGATTCCTAGACCCCTTCCAGTTATAAAGCCATGGAGAAGATAGTGCCTAATCAGAACCTTCAAGAAAGATAAACATTCCAAAAAAAAAAGATAAATCAGCACTTTTAAGTATCTCCAATGTGCTATGCTCTGTGCTAGATTCTGAGAAGACAAGGGAAGGCAAGAAATAGTTCCTGCATTCAAGGAATATACATTGTCCTGGAAAACACGACATGTACATATATAAGTATATACAAATATATAGATATATTTCATATGTGTATATATCAGTATCTATGTTTGAAATAAATAATTATTCCACATTCATATTTTTTGGAAGGGAACTGTCAGTACAGAGGATCATGAAGTTCTCCATATAGAAGTTGGAATTTGAGAATTTGAGATGAACTTTGGAAAAAAACTATTGAGGCAGAGGTGAGGAAGAAATGACTACTATGCGTGGTGATTTGTGTAAATGCATGGAGACAGAAAATATAATTCTGAGTTAAGGAAGTCATTAAATATTACTGAAAGTATTAGAAAGGCTCATAATGATCAATAAAACATGCTCCTAAAGGACACAAGAGGGGATGAAATAAAGGCCACAAGTTGAGTGGTTGCTTCTATAAGGAAATGGGCTACTTCATCCTCAGAGACAGAAGGAAAGAAAGAGAATACAGGTAAGGATGAGACTAAGATGTGTGGGGTAGAGGAGATGAGGGTACTAATGATCCATGGAATAAATTATCTCAGAAAAACAAGAGGCAAGACCATTTGCTAAGTGAAGGGGTGATGGAGGCATGAGGAGAGAAGTAAATATTTAGCACAACTGTTTAGAGTAAGTACCATGATATTGTTAATTAGGGAAGAATAAAAGCATGGCAATATAGTATTGAGGGCTCAGGCTCAATTAGAAAACATGAATGTGTAGTCTCAAGTAGTCCAATTACATGACTTCTTCCAGCGAATTTCAGCATGTGGGGTTCAAAACACAGAAATTGAATAGTGTGGGTAAATCAACTAGTGGAATATGAAAGCTAATAGGGCAATGAGAAAAGAATTCAAGCATGGAGAAGAAGGTCTTGGCAAACTACTGGGTTAATGTTGTGAAAAAAGAATATTGTGGGTTGAGCAAGGGATTAATAGAATAACAAGGGGCTGGGGACCTAGAATTTACTTTGAGGATGGGATAAAGGTTTTGGAGGAATAAGGCACAAGAAGAAATGATGAGTAACTATGGCCAGAAAGAGGAATTTCAGCACTCTAGATCATAGAACTGCGATTCAGTCTAGTCAGACTGGGATTCCTCCTCCAGAGGGTTAACGGGACAAAGACAAGAAGAAACAGCTAGAATTAGTGAAAAATCCATTAATTTTATCCTCTGACACCATTCAATATACTACATATTTATCCTTATTTGACTTACTCACAAGGGGCATATTTATAGGTGACTGGGGTCTACTTACATTATAGTATATAATTGCTCTAATTTCAGGCTCCCTTTGGCAGCCTCAATTAAAAATCACATAAACCTTAACCTAGTTTCCCTTGGCCATTGAGAATTTTCCTGCAAAGATCTGGAGAAGGCTGATTGTCTAAGACCATCACCTCTGTTGCTTTATCACTTAGGACCAGGACCAGTAATCAAGGACCAGGTGGAGGAGAGGGACACAGACAACACATACATTAAATATTCTTTATTTGGCTATATTCAATTTTACAGTCACAATAAAACACATGGTTAGACAAGCTAAATATGAAACTATTTGTGCCTTGAAATCACAAATGAGAGTAATAGAAGATGGCACAATTTTATGGGGTACTATTCCTGTAAGTGCCTGAGTGTACTAAAGCTGTAAATCATCGAGAAGAGAGGAGGTTGATGAGCACCAAGGCTAAAGTGTTAAAGGGGGGTATTGTCTTGTCTACTGAAATTTCCAAACATAAGGGCTGTGATAAAGGTAATGAGCAGTACAAAGGTAGGTATTAAACTCCTCAAAAAGGTGGGACAGTGACCTGGAGGGTGGCACAGTATAATAACAAGGATGTACATAGAATGAACCCCAAAAGAAAAACAGTTGCAAAGTGATGATTCTGGAAGTGGCAGAGTAGGATAAGAATTATATATTACTCCTTGCCCTGACCCAAAGTATTGAGGCAGGGGGCTGGGGGGAAGGAAGGAAAGCACCTCCTTCTCATTAGAATGAACAGGTGGAAATTAGCTGGCAAAAGAAGGCAAACAGGTTTCCAAAAGTACCCCACACTGAGATGGTAGACATCAAAGCATAAAGGAATAGATCAGAGCATGTAAATACATCAGGGTAGAACCTGGGCAGCTTCATTCCTAAAGAAATGGCCACAGGATCTGAAGGGGAAGGCTATGGTACAATATTAATATGGCATAATCATATATTTTATGGTGTAATATTAATATGGCATAACATGGTATAATATTACTAAGCCCCGAATTTCTTCAATCAGTAAGGCTTTCCTGAATCACCAGGACTGGCTGTTGACCCTTAAAAAGTATTTGAATTGTTCTTGGAATTCCTATGGCTCTGAGGAACCACATTGAGAGTCAACTTTTTGGTAAAGATTAGTGTGAAAGAAATTGTAACAAAACCTTATAGATTTCTATATATGCTCTTGCAAAAACACATTTCCCTCTCTTCTATGCAAAAAGAAAATAAAACCACATACTATAGCCCATTTTGAAAGTTAGACTCCATGGACTAAGAGTAGAAAATATGCCTATGTGACAGGTTTTCATTTGGTGACTAAGATGCTTTATTAGAAATTGGACTAGATGGCAGGCAGTTCCCATGGAAACCAGGAGAAGTCTTTCTCCTTTAATGGAGAAGTATCATTTCTGTGCATACCACATGTAGCTCCTCAGACTGTACTAGTTGAAGACCTTTTTTATAACAGAATAAAGGAAATGAATTGAAAAGGGATCTTTATTCTGCCCCTGCTTGTGGCAAAATTACACTTGAGAAGTGAATAGCCAGAATAAAGACCCCTTTTCTGTTTCATATATTTACAAAATCATTTTTAATGACAAATGTACATCCCCAAGTAATTTTGTGAAGTTGCATTAGAAACAGTTTACAAAACATCCCTGGATCACCTTTGCAGTTGGAAAGTTCCTTTTTGTACTTTCTTGTCCAGATTCTTCCATCAACTTTTGAAGCCTCTAGCTCGACCCTGTAATGTCAACCTAATTTCCTACTGTACCTCATCACATTCTCCATTCTAATCAGGCTTGTCTCCATACCTGTACCCTGAATGGCTTATGTTAATCACTTCACCACCTCTGTATCTTTCTTCCTGCTTTTCTTTCCTTCTTTACCAAGCATTCTTCAACTACACCAGCCTTGATCTCTTCCTTCTCTTGTATCTCATACAGTATTGGGACAGTACTAATTACCAGACAAATAATGAATATCATAGCAATGATTTTAGTGTTTAACTAGTTTCTGGTCATAAGTTATCTGTGTTGCATTTAAAAAAATGTTCTATAACTTACTCCTATAACAGTCAATAGGGAGGTCTGTTTTATTTTTTTCCAATTAATTTCCATATCAATGAGACAAATATCTCCAAGGATTATCTAGCTCACCTATTCTTAATTACAATTGCAAAATAAATCCACATCAAAGTTAATGACAGTAATCCTAATTTTTGATAAAAACACATACATAAGTGTCTGATTTTTTAAAAAATAAATAATATGCATGAATTAGCAAATCTTTTCAAAGGCATCATGGGATAGTGGATAGAGTGTTGGCCTCAAAGCCACTGAGAACTGGGTTCAAGTTTTGCCTCTGACACATACTGGCCATGGAATCCTGGGCAAGTTAGATAATTTAGTGCTCCCAGAAACTCTCTAAGGCTATAAATCTCACAGAAGTCAGACCTACATTGGAAGGGATTCCCTCATGTGCAAGTTCCACAAACCAATGAAATCACAGGTCCAGTATCTTTTCCTATCTCTTTCTGAAAGAAACAGCGATTAAAATATTTGTAGTGCACAAAAGAAGTCATTGCTTTAAAAGTTGCTAAAGATCAAGACATAAGTTCAAAATAAACTTCAAAGATTAAAGAATTTTAGGCAATTATACCCCTCCAAAATCATTACATACAACCCTAAATTCAAGATTTTTTATTCAACCCATTCTTGGTGGGCCATGAAATGCCCTTTGGGCTTTGGGCTACTCCTTTTTATAGTATTTACTTAGTGTTTAATTTTCCCCACTTACATGTAAAAACAATTTTTAACATTTGATTTTAAAACTTTGAGTTCCAAATTCTTTCCCTTTCTCCCTCCACACCCCTCTTTTTGAGAAGGCAAGCAATTCCATATAGGTTATGTATATGTAGTCATGCAAAAAATATCCATAATAGTCACATGAAAGAAAACAAACAAAAAAACCCTCAAGAAATATAAAGGAAGTGAAAAAAACAAGAACAAAAGTTGCTTCAGTCTGTACTCAGACACCATCAGTCTTTTCTCTGGGGATGGATGGCGGTTTTCATCCTAAATCCTTCAGAGTTGTCAGGCATTGTTGGATTGCTGAGAATAGCTAAGTCATTCATAGTGGATCATCTTACAATGCTGTTGTTACTTTGCACCCAGTACATTTCACTTTGCATCAGTCCATGAAAGTCTTTTAATAATCATAATTACATACTACAATTTATTTAGCCATTCCCCAGATTGAAGTGCATCCCCTCAATTTCTAATTCTTTACCCCCAGAAAAGAGTTGCTATAAATATTTTTGTCTATATATCTATATATCTATATCTATACGTATATGTATATATATATGTATATGTGTGTGTGTACATATATATATATATATATATATATATATATATATATATATATATATATATATATACCCGTTTCCTTTTTGTTTTTTTATCTCTTTTGGGATACAGACCTAGTAGTGATATTACTAGGTCAAAGGGTGTGCATGGTTTTATAGTCCTTTGAGCATAATTCCAAATTGCTCTATAGAATGATTTAATCAATTAACAACTCTGACAATAATCCATTAATGTCTCATTTTTTCCCACACACCCTACAATATTTATAATTTACCTGTTCTTTCCTGTTGTCTATAAGGTATGAAGTAGTATCTGAGAACTATTTTAATTTGCATTTCTCCAATCAATAGTGAGTTAGAATATTTTTTCATATGTCTAGAGATAGCTTTAATTACTTCATCTGAAAACTTATTATATCTTTTATTCATTTATCAATTGGAGAATGGCTCCTATTTTTATAAATTTGACATAGTTCTCTATATGACAGAGAAATGAGGTCTTTATCAGAGAAAATTGGTTCAATTTCTTTTTTCCAGTTACTATTGCTGACTGTATTTCCCTTCCTCTTATTCCCCCAGCCCATTTATTCTATCCTCTCTCTCCTTTCATGCTGTCCCTCCTCAAAAGGGCTTTGCTTCTGATTACCCCTTTCCCAAATCTACCCTCCCTTCTATCACCATGCTCCCTTCTCTTATCCACTTCCCCTTCTATTTTCCTGTAGATTGATTTTTATGCCCTATTGCCTGTGCATCTTATTTCCCAGTTATATGTAGAAACAATTTTAACATACATTTTGAAAATTTTAAGTCCCAAATTCTTTCCTTCCTCCCTCCCCACCCACACTCATTGAGAAAACAAGCAATTTAGTATAGGTTATACATGTGTAGTCATGAAAATCACTTCCATAATAATAGTGTTGTGAAAGACATAGTATATTTCCCTCCATACCATCCTGACTCCCATTTATTCTATTCCCTCCTTTGACACTGTGCTTAAAAGTGTTTGCTTCTGATTATCCCTTGAAGGATTAATGGAACATAAAGATCTTCCCTGTACATTTATAGGCCTATGTGACTACATATGCCACCTTTTCTCCTTGGAACAGGAGCCACATTCCTTGGACTAAAGAGGTAAGAGCATATATGGCTGATTCTTCCTTGAAGTGTTGGCCACCCTTCTAGGAACATATGGAATCAGTTCTGTGTCCTTTAGAACACAGACATTTTGCCTTATCAATCATGGATATCTTACTCCTTTGAACTCTGACCCAGTTTGCAGCTGTAACACATCCTGTGTTGAGTCACATAGAGCCCTGGTTCAGAGCCAATCAGGTACTGGGTCATTTAGGCTTTCACACCTTCTGGCACTGAGCCAATCAGGTGCCAAATCTTTTAAAACTGTATATATTCTGGGAAATTAATATTTTGCCTTGGGGCTCACTCATGGGAAGGATGCTTAACCTGAGGCCTTTTTTTCCTGATACTAGACTCTGGGTATCTGTTATCAGGGGGCCCCTCAGCTGACCAAAACCCAGATGTTGGCATTCTCTCAGTCTGGTTGATGTAGGTAAATATTTCCATTACTCTGTTAAGCTTTATCTTTCTATATTTCTCTAATACTGTCTTATATTGTCCTTGTGTGTAGAATAAATGTTATGCTGATTTAGCTTTGAGTGAAGAGTGCTTATTATGCTATGCTATTTGATCCTTACTCTATATAAATATATATACATATATACGTATATATATATGTATTCTCAGGCAGCTGCTCATATCTCATTAATGATACACTGCCTCTCCCAAACTGTTCTCCCTTCTCTCACTCTCACTGTCTTATCCCATTCTCCCCTGCTTTCCTATAGGGTAAGATAGGTTTCCATACTCAATTGAGTATGTATTTTATTCCCTTCTTAATCCAATTCCAATGAGAGTAAGGTTCACTCATTCCCTCTCCCCTTCTCTCTCTTCCCCTCCACTCTAAAAGCTTTTTCTTGCCTCTTTTATATGAGATAATTTATCCCATTCTATATCTCCCTTTCTCCTTTTCTCAGTGCAGTCCTCTCTCATACTTTAATTTTATTTTTCAGATACAATCCCTTCATATTCAACTCACCCTGTACCCTCTGTCTATATATATATTTGCTCCAACTATCCTAATAATTGGAAAGATCCCATGAGTTACAAATATCTTTCCATTTAAGAACATAAGCAGTTCAATTTTAATAAGTCTTTTATGATTTCTTTTTCCTGTTTACCTTTTCATGCTTCTCTTGAGTCTTGTATTTGAAAGTCAAATTTTCTATATAGCTATGGTCTTTTCTGAATAATGCATTAAATTCTTCTACCTCATTGAATGTCAATTTTTCCCCTCATGGATTACAAACAGTTTTGCTGGGATTCTTGGTTGTGATCCTAGCTCCTTTGCCCTCCAGAATATCATATTCCAAGTCCTTTGATCCCTTAATGTAGAAGCTGCTAAATCTGGAGATATCCTGATTATAGTTCCACAATACTTGAATTGTTTCTTTCTATTTTCTCCTTGACCTAGGAACTCTGGAATTGAACTATGATATTCCTGGGAGTTCCAATTTTGGATCTCTTTCAGGAGGTGATTGATGGATTCTTTCAATTTCTATTTCTCCCTCTCCTTCTAGACTATCAGGGTAGTTTTCCTTGATAATTTCTTGAAAGATAATATCTGGGCTCTTTTTTTTGATCATGGCCTTCAGGTAGTCCAAAATTTTTAAAATTATCTCTCCTGAATATATTTTCCAGGCCAGTTGTTTTTCTAATTAGATATTTGACTTTGTCTTCTTTTTTTATTCTTTTGGTCATGTTTTATAATTTCTTGATCTCTTATAAAGTCATTAGCTTCCATTTGCTCCATATTAATTTTTAAGGAATTATTTTATTCAGTGAGCTTTTGGACCTCCTTTTCCATTGGCCAATTCTTCTTTTAAGGCATTCTTATCCTCATTGGCTTTTTGGATCTCTTTTGTGATTTTGTCTATTCCATTTTTAAAGGTGTTATTTTCTTCAGTATTTTTGGGGGGTATCCTTTACTAAACTGTTGACTTATGTTTCATGATTTCTTGCAGCACTCTCATTTCTCTTCCAAATTTTTCCTCTACTTCTCTTACTTGATTTTCAAAATCCTTTTTGATGTTGGTGCAGATCTGTACCTTTATTGGTACAGTGAATTGCCAATGATGAAATGCCTTCTAATATATCAGTGAAGCTCAACATTTTTTCTGTAACATATAGTCTTAAAGAACTGAGTGGGCCACTGTCAGGTTAAGTGCTTTAATGAGGATCACACAGTCAATGTGTTTCAGAGGCACGGCTGGAATCCAAGTCTTCCTGACACTGAGATTGGCCATCACTTCATGGTGCCTCTCTCTTGATAGCAAACTTTATACAGTAGTACCATATACATGCCTGATCTTATTATTAAACTATTTGCTGTCAGGTTTAATTGCTTTTGCCACCCTTACTGTTTGCATACAAGGATAGACTAGTAGGGGAGGGATTAAAATTTAATAAAAGTATATAATGCCAGAGCTAAGAATCAGTTAATTAACAACATCATTTTAGAGATGAGAAATATGAGGCCCAAAGAATTTAAATACCTTTCCTAAGGTCAAACAACTGATTAGTGCCAATGACAGAAATAAAACTTAAGCCTCTTATCTTCTAGTCCTATGTTCTTTCCATTACAACTTGGCTGCTTCAGATCTGAAAACAATGTAGTGTGTAATAACAACAGGATGAATTTGGAGTGAGAACTTGACTCAGTGTTCCACAATCCACAAATATTTATTGAATGACTAGTTGATATAAATATTTATACCATTAAGGCAAGATTCATGACCTCAAGGAAAACCATGAATATGCCTGAATGGTTCAGAATCGCAAAACATGAAAAACTCTCTATGTAGAAGGCAGAAGAAGTATAACATTTATTTAGACTCCAGAGGATCAAATTAAAGAACAAAAACCCCCAATTTGATATAGTAGCAATTGTATTCCAAAACCAGTAAGCCCACCTCAACGTAGTAACAAGGAAAATATAACACAGTATTATAGCAAGGAACCAACTCATCCTGCAACCTTCCCCCCTGCTAGGGCCTTCCTGTAAACAAACACCCATGAATCCTAACTCTGCACTCAGCACTGTCTTCTGCAGCTATGAAGATGCTGGTTCTCTCAATGTCTGTTCTTCAGCACCCTCTTGATGTCTGCTGCCTCAATGTCTTCCTCTCAGTTCTGCTGCTCTTGTACTGCTGCTCTCAGTTCTGTTCCTCTTTAATGCTCTTCTCCTCTTCAATTCTGCTCTCTCTTTTTATGCAATCCTAGCTGGCATCTGATTGGGAAGAACTCAGGTCTCTGATTGGCTGAACTCATGATTGACCAGAACTCAGTGTACATACCATTTGCTCTGGCCTTAGCAACTCCCTTTAGGGTCCTGAGGGCTTCGCACCCAGATTGGCTTAGCACCTAGTAATTCAGGACTGTAGGCCTACTTGCAAAGGTATAATCAAGCTTTCCCACCTAGGCCCACCTGAGGCCTATTGAATGGGTGTGGCAGATCTTTCATCATATTAATAGTACAAAATTGCATTCCCTCTGGGGTTTAAAGGATGAACAAAATATGATTTTAAGGTTCAAAGAAGTTGCAGTCTGGTTTTTTTTTAGCCAAGTTAGGAGGCCATTTTAAAAGTGACAAGTGATAGGAGTCTGAACTAAAGTAGCAGCAATGGGAACATAAAGGAGGAGGACAGATATGAGACAATATTTTGAAGATAAAGTCCATTGGATTTGGAAACTGATCCAAAATGGAAGTTGAGGAAGAGAGAAAAATTCAAGAGGGCTCAAAGGTTTTGAATTGCAATGACAGGGTGGATAGTAGTGCCATCATTAGAAATAGAGAAAATAGACAACAATATTTTCTTCCTCTAACGATACATTTTTCTTGATATCTTTTAATTTTATATAATTTGTATTTTACCATGCCTTCTCCATTCCAGAAAGCCCTATGTTATAATAAAGGAGAAAAAAAAAGAAATGGTTCAGGAAAATTAATCAACAAATCAAAAAAGCCCAATATGTTCTCCAATCTTTCAGACCCATAGTCCCAGGAACTTCACATATTTCATATTTGGGCCAAGTTTGGTCATTTAGTTTCAATTATTTAGTTACTGTCCTCTCCATTTACATGATGGTAATCATTACATATACTGTTTCTCTGGCTTTGTTTACTTCATTTTTGTCAGTTAATATGTCTCCCTGTGATTCTTGGCATCCTTCACATTTATTGTTTCTTACAACAAGTGATATTTTATTAAATTTATCTACAATTTGTTTAGCCATTCTCCAATCAATTAGCATTTACTTTGTTTGAAAGCTATACTTCTAAACTAAAAACATGATATTAATCACATAGTAGCCACTATGTCTAAGATGCATGTGACTTTACCTCTCTGGGATTAAATAATAATCCAGATTTAGGTTGTATAGATCCCTTGATACCTTTTCAGTCTTCCTATACCTTACACTCTCATCTGCCACATACCCAGTGATACTGGCCTCCTTTGCTGTTCCTAGAACAAGAAACTCTGTTTCTGGAATTCTGGCATTTCCACTGGCTGACATCCATGCCTAGAATGATTTCCCCCCTTACCTCTATCTCCTGGCTTCATTGATGTGCAAGCTAAAATTCTACCTCCTATGAAAAGCCTTTCATTATCTCTCTTAATGCCTTTCATCTGTTAATCATTTCCTATTTATCTTGTATATTGCTTGTTTGTAAGTATTTGGTTACATTTTGACTCCCCCATTAAACTGTGAGTGTCTTTAAAATGGAGACTACCTTTTGCCTTTCTTTGTATCCCTATCACTTAGTACAATGCGGGCACATAGTAACTGCTTAATATATATTTACTGAATGAATATTTAAAGGGAATTTTTGGTCATAGTTTTGATGTTTCATCCCTGAAGTTTTATACTTTCCTAATTACTTTTGAATTCTATGCCCTACATCATCAGAATTTCATCACAAGCAGAAACTATGGGGGATGGAGTTAGAGAGTCATTCTCTGGGAGGATGTCAAGAGGCCCTTACAGTGCCCTGTGCTCATGTTGCTAGTTCTGGGAGTCTGCAATTTTTTAGTGCTTCCAAGATGGTATGATCCAGGGAAAGATATGGTCCTTGCTTTCCTGGTCTGGTGTGTACCCAGAAAGAGTTGTTGATCCTTTACAGCTGCAAACACTAACACTTCTCCTTTTTGACCTGGGACTATGACCAGGTCCCTGTCCTCTTGTAGCTACAAGCACTAGTAGTCTTAGTCTTCTCTACCCTATAACTGTCACCAGGTTCCCTCTTCCCCTGCAGCTATAAATGCTACCACTCCTCTCTGCCTTGGCACTGTGACCAGGGCCACTGCTCCCTTGTGACTGAACAAAAACATTTCCTTTAGAACTGCAACCAAGAACTACATAGGGGCAATAGAATTGACTATCAATGCCAGTTGTACCCAATGCTAGCAATGAGTTCCCTGTAATCTCTTTCTGACCAGTTGTCTGACAGCTTTCTAGTTTCTGAGCTGAGAGCTCCCAAAGATGCCACTGGCCCTATCTCAGCTGACTCCATTTTCTGCTGGCTGCTGCTCTGTGTGCTTTGGGCTGGCCCTCACACTGGAGTGTTAGGCCTTTCCTGCCAACCTTTTAAGTTGTCTTAGGCTGGAAAAATGTCTCTGTGATATTTTGTTGCCTTTGATGCTTCAAAATTTGATTTGAGACATTATTTGAAAGTTGTTTGGAGGAGAATGTTGGGAGAGTTGAGCTGGGTTGTTACTCCTAATGCTCCATTTGCCTCACTCTCCTCTTATGCTACTTTCAAGGGTTTTAGTGGTTTAAAACATTTTTGATAAAGTGTATGGTGAATAAAAACTTTTCAAGTTCTTATATTTTACAAGTTTGTAAACTCTAGAAATATCTGTACAGATGTCTTTTATTTTGTGTATGAGGAAAGCATTGAAACTAACTTAACATGTTTTCCGTAGGCAGAATACAACATAAAAGACATACTGCTATTCATATTGCTTTATAAAGCAGAGTAGAAAAAGGACAATTATGTCTATTAACTATCATTCATATCTTAGGAAATAGGAGAATCATCCTATTATAAAGCAAAGATGGATAGATACTAAGGTACTAATTCCTTTGAACAAAATAATTGTATTATGTGTCAATCATAAGAGGCTGGTGAGCAACAACTTATCCATTTTCCCTCTATGACGATAATGGCAAAGGAGTTTCAAATGAAAAAGATAATGTTAAAGAGACTCTTCCTTTTTATTCTGCACTCTCAGCTGCCAGTCTTTACAATCTATCATATAGATTCTCTTGTGTTTATAACTATATATTATAGAAAATGTATAAGTTGTATTGTTTGGACTGTCTTCAGATATTAATTATTTAAATTAATAAATTATACTTGTTGGAGAAGGTACTTTAGATTGCAGTCATTAGGCAAAGTAATAAGGAGGAGTAATGACAAGAGCTCATCGGAATAAAATGTGTTTGTCAATGATTTATGGTTCAGGCTGAAATCAGAGAAGCACTGCAGTGTATTCAAACTGGTCTCACAAGATGTCAGCTGGCATCACAATTTTGCCTTAAGAATCATGGCAATAGTACTAAAATATAGGATTTTGTAATTTTTAGGGTTTGCAAAGTACTTTACATATGGTGACTTATTTCATTGTCTTTTATTGTGTGATCTTGGATAAATCAATTAATTTTTTCTGAGCCCTAATTCCCCTTTCTATGAAATGGGGTCAATGTTATTTGCATAACACACCACGTGGTTCTGGGGAAGAGAAAGGACTTTGGAAACTTTAAAGTCATAGATACACATATGACTTTCAATGAATCTTATATTTATTTCTATTAATTTCACTTAATTTCATAGATAAGTATGAATTATTATGACCATAGTTTTACAGATGGATGGTACCTAGCCGACCACCTTGTCTAGCTCATTTATTTTTCAGATGAGGCAACTGAAGCTCACTCACAGAGATTAAATCACTTCCTTAGGATCACGCTTCATGAGAATATTATGACTTCTGCTTTATTGAGTTTCAGTGCGTTCCATGGTAAGTTTTCCTTTCTCCTCTGCTCAGTACTTCCGAATTTTTCATATCATCCTCTTTTCTTTCCCTCCAATATCCAAGTATGAAGTGAACAATCTCCTTACTAGGGCTAATTCTGCAGTTTGTGCTCACAGCACCACATCTCCCATATCCTCTAGGAGCTTACTACATTGCTCAGACCCACTGTCTTACTGTCAATTTCTCCTCTTCTAGATTTTTCCATTATAGATACATATAAGTTTAACCTGCCCTAAGAACCAAAACCAAAACATCTTTAACCCTTCTACCAACTCTATTCTTCCCCTTCATTATATATATATCCTTGAAAGAATATTCTTCTCTCACTGCTTCCATTTCCACGACAGTCACATATATAAATCTGGGGTCAATACACACCTTTTCCTAAATGCGATGGCTACTTCCTAGTCTTCATCCTCACTAAATTTTCTACAAAATGTAATACTACTAACTACCTTGTACTTCTTGTCACCCTCTCCTTAGCCTGGACAACAATGATTTTTTATGGTTTTCCTAACTTTCTGGCTGTTTTTCCCAGTTTCCTTCAATAGTTTCCCTTTATTCTTCTTCTTCAAGGTTACATACACAACCTTCTTTTCCTCTCTTGAAACAGTCTTGTTTTTAGCATTTCCATATACTTCCATGACTTCAATGATTCTTCAATGTTTATACCTCACGATATAAATGTTTGGCAGAGAGGCTAAAAATTGCACACATTAAAATAAATTTGCGGGGGGGTGGAGCCAAGATGGCAGCTGGAAAGCAGGGACTAGCATGGCCGAGTCCCTCCAAAAACCTATTAAAAATGGCTCTGAACCAATTCTAGAACTGCAGAACCCAGAAAACAGCAGAGGGAAGCAGGGATCCAGCCCAGGACAGCCTGGATGGTCTCTGGGTGAGGTCTATCCCACACAGAGCAGGGAGCAGAGCGGAGCAGAGCAGAGCCCAGCATGAGGGTCGTGGACCAACCAGACCAGGAGCTGGGCGGAGTGTGCCCTAGCACCCTGAATCAGTGAGCTGCAGCAGTTACCAGACTTCTCAACCCACAAACACCAAAGACAACAGAGAAAGTTGGTGGGAAAAGCTGTGGGAGTGGAAGGAGTTCGAGGTTTGGCTACTGCCCCGAGGGCAGCAGAGGTGGGGCAGGTACACAAGTACAGCTGCAGTTGCTTCCGGCCCCAGGCCCACCTGGTGGGAGGAATTAAGTGCTGGATCAGAGCAGGAGTGAAGAGCTTGCTGAAGATCTAAGTCCAGTCCGGGTTGGGGGTTCTTGGGGAAGGAGGAGTGCTGGTGTGGCAGAGCTGGTGCATCCCCCCCAAGCATGGAACATAGAACTCTTTAGTCTACAAGCAGTCATACACTACTGAAAAACTCAAGGTTCAAGTTAGCTGGCTGGGAATGTGGCCAGGCAGCAAAAACGCACTCAGATTCAGTCTCAGACCTTGGATTCTTTCTTTGGTGACAAAGAAGACCAAAACTTACAGACAGAAGAAGTTAACAAAGTCAATGAGCCTACAACAAAAGCCTCCAAGAAAAACATGAACTGGTCCCAGGCCATGGAAGACCTCAAAAAGGATTTGGAAAAGCAAGTTAGAGAACTAGAGGAAAAATTGGGAAGAGAAATGAGAAGGATGCGAGAAAACCATGAAAAACAAGTCAATGACTTGCTAAAGGAGACCCCAAAAATACTGAAAAATATGCTGAAGAAAACAACACCTTAAAAAATAGACTAACTCAAATGGCAAAAGAGCTCCAAAAAGCCAATGAGGAGAAGAATGCCTTGAAAGGCAGAATTAGCCAAATGGAAAAGGAGGTCCAAAAGACCACTGAAGAAAATACTACTTTAAAAATTAGATTGGACCAAGTGGAAGCTAGTGACTTTAGGAGAAATCAAGATATTATAAAACAGAACCAAAGGAATGAAAAAATGGAAGACAATGTGAAATATCTCATTGGAAAAACCACTGACCTGGAAAATACATCCAGGAGAGATAATTTAAAAATTATCTGACTACCTGAAAGCCATGATCAGAAAAAGAGCCTAGATATCATCTTTCAAGAAATTATCAAGGAGAACTGCCCTGATATTCTAGAGCCGCAGGGCAAAATAGAAATTGAAAGAATCCATCGATTGCCTCCTCAAATAGATCCCAAAAAGAAATCTCCTAGGAATATTGTTGCCAAATTCCAGAGCTCCCAGATCAAGGAGAAAATCCTGCAAGCAGCCAGAAAGAAACAATTTGAGTATTGTGGAAACCCAATCAGAATAACCAAGATCTGGCAGCTTCTACATTAAGAGACCGAAGGGCTTGGAATATGATATTCCTGAGGTCAACGGAGCTAGGATTAAAACCAAGAATCACCTACCCAGTAAAACTGAATATCATGCTCCAAGGCAAAATATGGATTTTCAATAAAATAGAGGACTTTCAAGCTTTCTTAGTGAAAAGACCAGAGCTGAATAGAAAATTTGACTTTCAAACACAAGAATCAAGAGAAGCATAAAAAGGTAATCAAGAAAAAGAACAAGAAAAAGAAATTTCAAGGGACTTACTAAAGTTGAACTGTTTTGTTTACATTCCTACATGGAATATGCATATATATATATATATATATATATATATATATATATACATACATATATACACACACACATATAAGTGAATGTGTATGTATGTATATATGTATGTGTGTGTGTGTGTGTGTGTGTGTGTGTGTGTGTATACAGAGAGAGAGAGAGAGAGAGAGAGAGAGAGAGAGAGAGAGAGGAGAGAGTGGGCACAGGGTGAGTTGAAGATGAAAGGAAGATATTTAAAAGAAATAAAATCTACTTAAGGGATGAGAGAGGAATATATTGAGAGAGGGAGATAGGGAGAGATAGAATGGGGTGGATTATCTCACATAAAGGTGGCAAGAGGAAGCAGTTCTGTGGGAGGAGGGGAGAAGGCAGGTGAGGGGGGAATGAGTGAATCTTGCTCTCATCAGATTTGGCCTGAGGAGGCAATACCATACATACTCAATTAGGTATCTTACCCCACAGGAAAGAAGAGGGAAGAAGATTAAAAAAAGGGGGGATGATGGAGGGGAGGGCAGATAGGGGGAGGAGGTAATCAAAAACAAATGCTTTCAAAAGGGGACAAGGTCAAGGGAGAAAATTCAATAAAGGGGGATGGGTTGGGAAGGAGCAAAATATAGTTAGCCTTTCACAACATGAGTATTGTGGAAGGGTTATACATAATGATACACATGTGGCCTAGGTTGAATTGCTTGACTTCTTAGGGAGGGTGGGTGGGAAGGGAATAGGGGAGAGAATTTGGAACTCAAAGTTTTAAAAACAGATGTTCAAAAACAAAAAAAAAGTTTTTGCATGCAACTAGAAAATAAGATACCCAGGCAATGGGGAATAGAAATTTATCTTGCCCTACAAGAAAGGAAGGGAAAAGGGGATGTTAGGCAAGTGGGGTGACAGAAGGGAGGGCTGACTGGGGAACAGGGCAACCAGAATATATGCCATCTTAGAGTGGTGGGGAGCGTAGAAATGGGGAGAAAATTTGTAATTCAAACTCTTGTGAAAATCAATGCTGAAAACTAAATATATTAAATAAATAAATAAATTCAAAAAAATAAATTTGCATTGGATCTTATGGGATGGGAAAATTTTAATTTTTTCACAGTTAATATGAACAAAGGCGTAAGGGCTTTCAGATACAATATTAATTTTTGCTTGAGACTCATTGCGTGAGATTGGCTCTGAGCAATATGGCCCAGCAATGAATTTTCAATGAAAATTCCTGAGTTTGAAATCTGGCTCACTTTTTACCTATGTCCTTAGGCAAGACATTTAATATTTTTGGGCCTCAGTTTCTTCATTTATAAAATGATGAGGTTGGTCTATATGACTATAAATTCATACATATTGGTTTTGAAGTCTGTAGGCTATTTTATGTGCATATTTTAATCAATCTGGCCCCAATTTCTGTGAAAATATGAAATATTCAAACTATCTCTACTCAGTCACATATTACACAAACTTTGACTTTTTAAAATTATTGCCGCCATGGTGTTATGATATAAGTGTTGATAATTGATGAATTTTAAGCAAAGTATCACTAAATTCTTGTTGGCACAACAATGTGAGGCATGAAATTTGTATTCAGCATGCTGATGCTCTAGATTTCTAACAGGTTGCTCTTCCCACATTAAGAGGTTTTCATTGGTCCTTTAGTTATTTGGAATTGAATTTTCTACTTGCATTCTATCTAGATTTCATTCTGTTGCACTTTAATTTCATGAAAAAAGAATCAGCTGCTACATCTTAAAAAAAACAGAAATAACCTTGTTTCAGTTTGTACCAATATCACAGATGAAGAGCAGATGTTAAAGAAGTGTGAAAAATTGTGAGATTAAAATAAATTAGGTAGACCTATTCAAATATTCAATGCATTCTGCTTGGGTGGAGATGTATGTAGAATGAAATACTGTGTCAGCATAGCTAATATAGCAGAGGTAAGAATTTGTGGAACACCGTTGTCACTTTCAGCATCACCCTATAAAAGCAAGCATTCATTTATGCACACCTTTACAAACTCAGTCATGCCAAGGCCCTGCCAGCCCTCTGTAGCAGTAAAAGGAATGTGGCAGTCATGAAATCTCTCAGTCAGAGTAATTAATCCAGATCTATCTCTCTGTTCCATTTCACAATGGCTTTCTGCATATAACTTTGAACTTTCCACTTATGTTCTTGAACATCCATCTCATCTTTGGTTGCTATGATTTTCTTTTTGCCTGATATGTCTCCTTGTTATTCCTCATCTTATATGTCGCATAAGGTCCATCCACTCATCTGAAAGAACAAAATTTCACTAAATCCCTATATTCCACTTATATTCTTTATTGTTCTCAGGTGTGAAGGAGCTCTGTGTGTTTGGGACTCATTGCATGAGATTGGTTATGAGCAACATGGTCCAGCAATGAATTTTCAGTGAAAGTTCCTGAGTTTGAAATCTGGCTCACTTTTTACTTGCATCCTTAGGCAAGACATTTAATATTTCTCAGCTTCAGTTTCTTCATTGATAAAATGATGAGGTTGGTCTATATGACTTTAAGTCCATACATATTGGGTTTGAAGTCTCTGGGCTATTTTTATGTGCATATTTTTAATCAAAGAAAAACAATCTACCATCATGGAGCTTATAGTTTAGCAGGAGTTAAGACACAATATCATAAGTTAGTCAATATTACAAATTGAGTTATTATTTTAAAGGATAGGTAGGGATTCAACAAAGAAAGAGGGATATTTTTAGATATTCCATTATAGGGAAAAATAAGAAAAGAAACAGAAGTATAAAAGTGCAAGGTATAAGAATAAGAAGAGTCCACTTTGGCTAGAGTCAAGTGAAGAGATTGGAGTAATATGAGGGACAGCGGGAGAGGTAAGGTGGTACCAAATTTCAGAATGTTAGGAGAGACATGAACTCATATATCTACAAGCAGGATAATTTTGGAATTGACAAACAGGAAGGTATGACAAAGACTGGTTAGGAAGTTATTAAAATAATAAAGGCAGTTGATGTGGGCCCTTCCTAGAAAGGTAGCAGTAGGAATAGAAAGGAGATGGATGAAAGACACTTTGCAGGTATGAAATTGATAGATTATTTAGAAATTTAATGAATATAATAGGTGAGGGAGAAGAAAGAGTTATGAAGTCTTGAATTAGTCTTATTATGAAAAGTTCACTGAATGGTACAGGGAAATGCATGTGTATTTGAAATTTCATTGTGTTTGTTTGGTTTAATCACAGCCATTACTCTTTTCAATTGTCCTCCTCTGGACTAATGTTTTGCAACAGGACGGGAATATGATTAACCAAGAGATAGTTACTAAAGTAGAACACAGAGACACATGTAAAAACCCTTTCAGTGATCATTACTATGCAACATCAAATACACAGATGTCCTTCAAACCTCTTCAAAATAAAATAAAATGTACTTTTTGGATTTGCAGCATCGCTCAGTAATTTTTATTATTCCTTTCATTACAAATATCCCCTGAATGATTGTTTAGATAGCATATTCCTAGAGCATATTTTATTTAGTTTTCATTAGACTTCTGGAGGGCAGAGCTAATGGCTTCCACTTCCTTTGGCATGCTTAATAAAGTGCTTTGCACATAGTGATGGATCAATAAATTCTATTGACCAAATTATGCCATTGATCCTAAACAGGGCCCAGAACAGGAGATGTTTATGAGAAGGCTTAATAAGCACTCTAATACTGTTGGTAAATAGAGTTTAGTGAACTCACCAAAATAGCAATAAAACATGATGGAGTTGATTTTCTATATTGGGTATCTAACTGTTGAGTCCTATACAGTAACAGTTTAAAAAAATAAAAAAATAAAACAAAATAAAATTGCATTATTAATTTGTTATAAAAATAATAAATATCAATTATTACTATGTAGTTCAACAAAACACAAGTAAACTAATGCAAACTCACCAAATCTACACTAATTTTGCAAGATTATTGGAGGATATTTAATTGTGAAATTTAAAAGATTAGAAAGTTATATTTCATGCAATTCATAATTATTTTGAATACTTTTTTTCATTTTCCCTCCTATTTCTTAAACAAAAAATAGTATTTAAATACCAGTGATTTTGTGGATTTCTTGTGTAGCCTACTTCATGCAAACTTTATTAATCATCTAAATTTGTTTCTTTGCTAATTCTCTGGGGTTTTCTTTTTTCCCCTTGAATAATATTTTATTTTTCCCAATTAGAAGTAAAACAATTTTAACATTCATTAAAAACTTTGACTTGGATCATTTTATTTCTGAGAAAAACTATGTCACTCACAGCTGATCATCTTAAGATATTGCTGTTGGTATATAAATGTTCTTCTCTTCTCCTTCATTTTGCTTCAGTTCATGTAAGTTTTCCTAGGTTTTCATGAAAGCATCCCGCTCATCATTTCTTATAGAACAATAGTGTTCCATTACAACCACCTACCACAACTTCATCAGCCACTCCTCAGTTGATGGACATCCTGTAAATGTCCAATTGTTTGCCACCACAAAAAGAGCCGCTGTAAATATTTTTGCATATGTAAGTCCTCTTTTGTTTTTAAAAATCCCTTTGGAATATAGACCTAGAAGTATTATTGCTGGAACAAAGGGTATACACAGTTTTATAGCCCTTTGGTCATAGTTCCAAATTGCTCTTCAGAATGCTTGAATCAGTTCACAACTTTACCAGCAGCACATTAATGTCCCAATTTTCCCACATGCCTTCCAATATTTATCATTTTCTTTTTCTGTTATATTATTCAATCTGATAGGTGTGAGATGGTACCTTAGAGTTGTTTTAATTTTTGTTTCTCTAGTCAATAGTGATTTAGTACATTTTTTCAAATGACTATAGATAGCTTTGATTTTTTTGTCTGAAAACTGCCTGTCATATTCTTTTACAATTTATATATGAGGGAATCACTTATATTCTTATAAATGTGAATTAGTTCCCTATATATTTGAGAAATACGGCCTTTGTCTCGGATACTTGCTGAGAAAGAAAACTTTCCCCTGCTTTGAGTTTTCCTTCTAATCTTGGTTTCATTGGTTTTGTTTGCACAAAACCTTTTTATTTAACATAAACAAAGTTATCCAATCTGTATTTTGTAATGCTCTCTGTCTCTATTTTGGTCATGAATTCTTCCATTCTCCATAAATCTGACAGGTAATCTACTCCCTGCTCACCTCATTTCTTTATGGTATCACCCTTGATGTCTAAATCATGTACTCCTTTTGACCTTCTCTTGGTATATGGTGTAAGATGCTCTATACCTAGTTTCTAAGTAAATTTTCATGTTAGCTTCAAATAATGACAATTTTACCTCCTCTCTGTTCATGTATGCATCTTTAATTTTATACATTTTGTTAATTATAGCTAGCATTTTAGACTTCTGTTAAATAATAGTGGGGAAACAGGGCCTATTTAATTTGTCCATTTGTAGAGGTGAAAGTTGTAGGATTTCTTCATTGCAAATAACAATAATAGCATTTAGTGAATAAGGATAGGTGTATGCCTATAAATTTGATTCTCAAACCACAACTATGTGTAACAATAGTGGCAACTACTAGATAAGAAACAGATATTTCCCAGCATTTAGAGTGACAACAGGACAACTAAAATATTTTCAGTAGGTAGTTATAGATACAGGTTTAGAGCTTGGCAAAGATATGATTTGGGGGATCTTCACTTTAAGAGGCAATAATTGAATTGTAAGAATAGATGTATCATCAAAGGAAACAAACTAAAGAGAAATGAACAGAGAACATTCACAGAACTAGATTCTCTGGCAAATACATGTACCTGAGAATCACTGGATGATTCTATATTTAGACAAAGATAAGCTCAAGATTCTACAACTCCCCTGGAGGAGTTCACTTCATGACAGATTACGCCTAGTTTGAAGATCTCAAGATTAGGTTAATGCTCTGTGACCACCATCTAAATTCTAGGAAACAAAGATCTAGATCCTTCTAGTGTTTCTTTCCACTAGTTATGATTGGAAACACTAGTAAGGCATCAAACCCATCTTGCCATTTCACTAATCTTCTTAAGTTCTCTAACAGAAGTCAAATCCTAAAAACAAAATATGCAATGGCTGTTGGGAACAGCTTGGCAACATATCTCTACTTCATGCTTTTAAAACTTCAAGGATTGCTGAAATTTTAGCAAATGATATGGAACCATGGATAACAGATTATTATTCTATGTCTGTACTTATCTAGCTCATTTTGTCACTGATTTCCAAGTTGAAATACTGGATGTACAGCTGTTATAATGCCATTAGCTCTATTCAAATCGGTTGGAATTCACTTGTAAATTTAGCTTTGCAAAATCCCCAGTGGCTTTTAATTTCACTGTGGTAGATGTTAAGAGAGGGTGAAACTAACATGGATGAGATTTCTAAGTAATTACAATTCATTTCTCAAATCAACTTTTAAATTTGAATGTATATTTGCTCAATGAATGAATGTCTTCATTAACATCTATGAGTACATTCCAGTACATTACCACAATAATTAAGTATTCTTTAGCAGAGAAATCTCTAATGAGGGGAGAAAGCATTATTTAGTTTACAAATCCATGTAATGACTATAATAAAGGAAAAAATCTTAACTCAAGTGTAAGTAAGTTCATGCTTCAGAAGAGGGAAAGATATTTGCAAGAGTAACAGATAAAAAATAACCATTTCTTCTTTATCCTGCCAGATAATAGCACTTTTCTTGATGGTTAGGCTAAGTTCCCCTAAAGGTTTGCTACCTTGAAAAATGGCTCTGCTAGTTGGTTCAGTGAGTAGAGCACCGGCCCTAGAGTCAGGAGTACCTGAGTTCAAATCTGGCCTCAGACACCTGACACATGTCAAGCAATTCAACATAGGCCACATGTGTATCATTATGTATAACCCTTCTACAATACTCATGTTGTGAAAGACTAACTATATTTTGCTCCTTCCCTTTCAAAAGTGTTTGTTTTTGATTACCTCCACCCCCATCTGCCCTCCCCTCCATCATCCCCCCCATTTTTTTTTATCTTCTTCCCTCTTCTTTCCTGTGGGGTAAGATTCCCAATTGGGTATGTATGGTATTCCCTCCTTAGGCCAAATCTGATGAGAGCAATGTTCACTCATTCCCCCCTCATCTGCCCTCTCCCCTCCTCCCACAGAACTGCTTCCTCTTACCACCTTTATGGGAGATAATCCATCCCATTCTATCTCTCCTTATCTCCCTCTCTTAGTATGTTCCTCTCTCATCCCTTAATTTGATTTTATTTCTTTTAGATATCTTCCCTTCATCTTCAACTTACCCTGCATCCACTCTCTCCCTCCCTCCCTCTCTCTCTCTCTCTCTCTCTCTCTCTCTCTCTCTCTCTCTCTCTCTATATATATATATATATATATATATATATATATATATGTATTTATATACACACACACACATAGATATATACATACATATACATACATACACATTCGCCCATATATATATACATAAACATATTGTATGCATATTCCCTTCAGCTACCCTAATACTGAGGTCTCATGAATCATACTTGTCATCTTTCCATGTAGGAATGTCAACAAAACAGTTCACCTTTAGTAAGTCCCTTGCAATTTCTTTTTCTTGTTCTTTTTCTTGATTACCTTTTCATGCTTATCTTGATTCTTGTGTTTGAAAGTCAAATTTTCTATTCAGTTCTGGTCTTTTCACTGAGAAAGCTTGAAAGTCCTCTATTTTATTGAAAGTCTATATTTTGCCTTGGGGCATGATACTCAGTTTTGGTGGGTAGGTGATTCTTGGTTTTAATCCTAGCTCTATTGACCTCTGGAATATCATATTCCAAGCCCTTCGATCTCTTAATGTAGAGGCTGCCAGATCTTGCTGCCAGAAACTCAAATTGTTTCTTTCTGGCTGCTTGCAGTATTTTCTCCTTGATCTGGGAGCTCTGGAATTTGGTGACAATATTCCTGGGAGATTTCTTTTTGGGATCTATTTGAGGAGGCAATAGATGGATTCTTTCAATTTCTATTTTGCCCTGTGGCTCTAGAATATCAGGGCAGTTCTCCCTGATAATTTCTTGAAAGATGATATCTAGGCTCTTTTTTTGATCATGGCTTTCAGGTAGTCCAATAATTTTTTAATTATCTCTCCTGGATCTATTTTCCAGGTCAGTGGTTTTTCCAAGGAGATATTTCACATTGTCTTCCATTTTTTTCATTCCTTTGGTTCTGTTTTATAATATTTTGATTTCTCATCAAGTCACTAGCTTCCACTTGCTCCAATCTAATTTTTAAAGTAGTTTTTTCTTCGGTGGTCTTTTGGACCTCCTTTTCCATTTGGCTACTTCTGCCTTTCAAGGCATTCTTCTCCTCATTGGCTTTTTGGAACTCTTTTGCCATTTGAGTTAGTCTGTTTTTTAAGGTGTTGTTTACTTCAGTGTATTTTTCAGTATTTTTTGGGGTCTCCTTTAGCAAGTCATTGACTTGTTTTTCATGGTTTTCTCACATCCTTCTCATTTCTCTTCCCAATTTTTCCTCTACTTCTCTAACTTGCTTTTCCAAATCCTTTTTGAGCTCTTCCATGGCCTGGGACCAGTTCATGTTTTACTTGGAGGCTTTTGGCATAGGCTCTTGCACTTTATTGACTTCTTTAGGCTGTATGTTTTGGTCTTCTTTGTCAGCAAAGAAAGAATGCAAAGTCTGAGACTGAATCTCAGTGTGTTTTCGCTGCCGGGCCATATTCCCAGCCAACTAACTTGACCTTTGAGTTTTTCAGTGGGGTATGACTGCCTGTAGACTAGAGAGTTCTATGTTCCATGTTTGGGGGGGAGGTGCCGGCTCTGCCCCAACAGCACTGCTCCTTCCCCAGGAACCCCCAACCCAGACTGGGCTTAGATCTTCAGCAGGCTGTGCACTCCTGTTCTGATCTGCCACTTAATTCCTCCCACCAGGTGGGCCTGGAGCCGGAAGTAACAACAGCTGTAGCTGCCCCACCTCCGCTGCCCCCAGGGCTGGAAGCTGAACTTTGAACTCCTTCCATTCCTGCAGCTTTTCCCACTAACCTTCTCAGCAGTCTTTGGTGTTTGTGGGTTGAGAAGTCTCGTAACTGCCTCAGCTCACTGACTCAGGGCGGTAGGTCATGCTGTGCCCGGTTGCTGGTCTTGTTGGTCCACGCTGCTCAGGCTGGGCTCTGCTCCACTCCGTTCCCAGCTCCCAGCTCCCAGCTCCCAGCTCTGTGTGGGATAGATCTCACCCAGAGACCATCCAGGCTGTCCTGGGCTGGATCCCTGCTTCCCTCTGCTGTTTTGTGGGTTCTGCCATTCTAGAATTGGTTCAGAGTCATTTTTTATAGGTTTTTGGAGGGACTCGGTACAGAGCTCACGCTAGTCCCTGCTTACCAGCTGCCATCTTGGCTCCGCCCCTTCCCCCCATTTTAAAGATGAGGAAACTGAAATTTAGACAGATGAATGGACTTGGAAAAAGTTATTCTGGCAGTATGTGTCAAATTTTGGATTTGAACCACTCTCTTTATTCTATAATTGAGAGCTACCATGCCAAATTAACCAAAAGAACCATCTAGACCCATCAATATCTAAGCAAGAGCAATATCTACAACATAAGTTAGAAGAGATTATTCAGAATTTACTTGAATCCCTTCACTTATGGGTAATCCAGTACATCCCTTTGGCAGTCCATTCCACCCTTGGTTAGTTATAATTGTTAGGAGGTTTTTCTTTGTTTTTATGTTTCAATGTACTTATTTTATAGCCTTAACACAATCCTTCAAGCAGAACAAGACTAGTCACTCTTCTACATGATAACATTTAAAATACTTTACAACATGTACCATGCCCCCCCAAGTCTAAAGTCTATGCATCTCTATGTCAAACATGCCAACCTCCTTCAATTGATCAATATACGGCATCATATCAAGGTTTGGCAACAACATTGAGTACTCTCTAATTAATATTAATATCCTTCATAAAATAATACTTCTAGAACTAAACACAGGATGCTAAATGTGGTCTGACCAGCATAGAATAGAATAAGACTATCCCTCTTCATTCCTGGAAGTTATTCCTCTCTCAAGGAAGCCAATGATTCTATTAAACCCCTGGCAGATTACTATGGATTAATACTTAGCTTGCAATTCACTAAAACCTTTAGAACTGAAAATTAACTGTCTAGCTACTCCCTTTCTCATTTTGTACTCCTAATTTTTTTAAACCCAGATGAAAAACCTTACTTTTATCCCCAGTTAATATCATATAATTAAATTCTGCCAGATGTTCTAGCCTTTCAAGATTTGAGGGATTCTAACTTCTTATCCAATTTCTAATCAATTCTTTTTTAGATAAATCTCATTTACAAATTAGAATGTGTGCCATCTATGCCTTAAGCAAGGCACTGATAAAAAAATGCTAAACAGGAGACAGAAAGACACACAATCAAAATAAAGGGCTGGAGCAGAATTTATTATCCTTCAGCTGAAATTTAAAAAAAAAAAGGTAAGGGTAGCAATCATCATCTCAGATAAAGGAAAATCAAACAATGTTGAATCATTTGTTTTGTCCAACTCTTTCTGACTCGATTTTGGGTATTCTTGGCAAAGATACTGGAGGGGTTTGCATTTCCTTCTGCAGCTCATTTTATGTATGAGGAAACTGAGACAGAATAATATGACTTGACAGGATCACATAGTTAGTATCAGAGGCCAGATTTGAACTCGTCTTCCTGACTCTAGGCCTGGCACTCTATCACTGCAACACCTAGCTGCCCAAAAAGCAAAAATAGACCTAATTAAAACAGATTATTTAAAGAAGTTTTATTTTGCTAAAATGTGCCACAGGGGATGAATAAAAAATTATAGCAAGTTCCTCTGATTTATCAAATATATATGGAACTGAGGAAAATTTATTTTAAAAAAATGAAAGCCATCCCCCAATTGATAAATGGTTAAAGGAGACTTCTGGAAGCCCAGATGGCAGAGCAAGAAGTATGTCACTCTCACTCTCCCTTATTGACCTCTAAAACTCCCAAAAATATTCCCCCAGGAAAAATCCTGGAATAGCTGAGCCAGCAGAAAAATGGGGTGCAACAGTATTTTAACCTGGGAAGCTTGGGGGATTAATAGGAAAGATCCCTCTTCCTCTGGTGAAAGGGGATCAGTACAGGAAGGGAGGCATCCCAGCAAGCCCCACCTTGGCAAAACAGCAGGAAATCCTGAGCCCCAAGGTGGTGGAGTAGGCAAGTGCCAACACCTTGGCACAGGCAGGGGAACCAGTAAATTCCAGCAGTAAAGTGTCCTGGTCTGTCAGCACAATTCCAGGAAGCATAACTCCAGGTAGGCAGGCATCCAACACCCTGAGAGCTTCAATGCTGATGACTCTACTTCAGCACCAGGTAAGCTGTCAGACTCCTATGGCCTCTAGCTACCAGCACCTCAGGCCCCAGTAAACAAAGCCAGTGACAAGGTCCCTGGCCCCTATGGAAATATGAACTTGATCTCAAGTTCAAAAAACCTTTTTGGAAGAACTCAAACAAGAGAGGTAGAAGAAAATTGGGAAAAAAAATGAGAGGTATGGAAGAGAGAGTCAATACCTTGGGAAAGGAAGGACAAAAATTGACTGTAAGAAAATACTCTTTAAAAAGCAAAATTGTCTAAGTGGGAAAGGAGGTACAAAAGTTAATTGAAGAAAACAATTCATTAAAAATTAGAATTGGGCAAGTGGAAGCTAATGACTTTATGAGACATCAAGAATCAGTCAAACAAAATCAAAAGAATGAAAAAATAGAAGAAAATGTAAAATACCTTATTGGAAAACAACTGACATGGAAAATAGATCCAAGAGAGATAATTTAAAAATTATTGGTCTACCTGAAAGCCATGATGAAGAAAGAGCCTGGACAGTATCTTTCAAGAAATCATCAATGAAAACTCCCCTAAGGTTCTAGAACCAGAGGGTAAAACAGTCATTGAAAGAATCCACTGATCATTTCCTGAAAGTGATCTCAAACAGAAAAGGCCAAGGAATATCATAGCCAAATTCCAGAATTATTGGGTCAAGGAGAAAATACTTTAAGTAGCCAGAAAGAAGCAATTTAAATATCAGGGAACCACAGTCAGGATTATGCAGACCTTGCAGCTTCTACATTAAAAGATCAAAGGGTTTGAAATATGAGATTCCATAAGGCAAAGGGACTTGGATTACAACCAAGGATCAACTATCCAGTGAAATTGAGCATAATCTTTCAGTGTCAGAGAGAGACTTTCAATGAAACAAGGGACTTTCAAACCTTGACAATGAAAAGACCAGAGCTCAATAGAAAATTTTATCTTCAAATATAAGACTTAAAAGATGCATAAAAAGGTAAACAGGAAAGGAAAAAAAGCCTGTTATTCAATAAGGGCAAACTGATCAAAAACAGAGCCTAGATATCATCTTTCAAGAAATTATCAAGGAGAACTACCCTGATATTCTAGAGCCAGAGGGTAAAATAGAAATTGAAAGAATCCACCTGAAAAGCCTCCTGAAAAAATCCCAGAAAGAAAACTCCTAGGAATATTGTTGCCAAATTCCAGAGCTACAGGATCAAGGAGAAAATACTGCAAGCAGCCAGAAAGAAACAATATGAATATTGTGGAAACACAATCAGGATAACACAAGATCTAGCAGCTTCTACATTAAGGGATCAAAGGGCTTGGAATATGATATTCTGGAGGTCAATGGAGCTAGGGTTAAAACCAAACACCACCTACCCAGCAAAACTGAGTATCATGCTCCAAGGCAAAATATGGATTTTCAATAAAACAGAGGACTTTCAAGCTTTCTCAGTGAAAAGACCAGAGCTGAATAGAAAATTTGACTTTCAAACCCAAGAATCAAGAGAAGCATGAAAAGGTAAACAAGAAAGAGAAATCATAAGGCACTTACTAAAGTTGAACTGTTTTATTTACATTCCTACATGGAAAGATGATGTGTATAATTCATGAGACCTCAGTATTAGGGTAGCTGAAGGGACTATACATACATACATACATATATACATATACATAAATATATATATATATAGACAGACAGAGGGCACAGGGTGAGTTGAATATGAAGGGATGATATCTAAAAATAAAATCAAATTAAGGGATGAGAGAGGAATATATTGAGGGAGAAAGGGAGAGATAGAATGGGGAAAATTATCTCACATAAAAGTGGCAAGAAAAAGCAGTTCTGTAGGAAGGGAAGAGTGGGCAGGTGAGGGGGAATGAGTGAATCTTGCTCTCATCATATTTGACCTGAGGAGGGAATAACATACGCACTCAATTGGGTATCTTACCCCACAGGAAAGAAGGAGGAAGGAGATAAAAAAAGGGGGGAAGATAGAAGAGAGGGCAGATAGGAGGCGGAGGTAAACAAAAGCAAACACTTTCAAAAAGGGACAGGGTCAAGGGAGAAAATTGAATAAAGGGGGATAGGATAGGAAGGAGCAAAATATAATTAGTCTTTCACAACACGAGTATTGTGGAAGGGTTTTGTATAATGATACACATGTGGCATATGTTGAATTGCTTGCCTTCTTTGGGATGGTGGGTAGGGAGGGAAGAGGGGAGAGAATATAGAACTTGAAGCTTTAAAAGCAGATGTTCAAAAAAAAAGTTTTTGCATGCAACTAGGAAATAAGATATACAGGCAATGGGGCATAGAAATCTATCTGCCCAACAAGAAAGTAAGGGAAAGGGGGATGGGAGGGAGTGGGGTGATAGAAGGGAGGGCTGACTGAGGAATGGGGCAATCAGAATATATGCCATCTTGCAGTGGGGGGAGTGTAGAAATGGGGAGAAAATTTGTAATTCAAACTCTTGTGGAAATCAATGCTGAAAACTAAAAATATTAAATAAATAAAAGAAAAAAGTATTAAATAGTAAATATGGTAATTTAATGAAATGACTTTTAATAAGGACATCAAAGTTTGAGGGAAGGTAAGATAATTTCTTAGTGGTGGTTGGATCAACTGGTGGATCAAGAAGATGTTATTTACTTTCAGTTTTTAGGGGGGAGGAGTAGAATGGTTATGAATCTGTGACTTCATCTATCTAGAGAATTCTGTTTTGGAAACTTTCTCTAGCACTCCAGAGAAGCAACTGCTCAATAATGTCTTAGAGTGTTGTCTGTAATAATTCTTGTTTATTTGACAAAGGCAGAACTTGAACTCAGGTCCTTCTGACTGAAAGGTCAGACCTCCCTCCATTTTGACATGCGATTAGTATTTACAATATGGGTTAAAACACCACCATTCACAGCAACAAAACAAAGCCCAAAGTGATTAAATATAAAAGAGCACCCTAAATTTTAAATACTCCTATAACTGGTCTGCTGAGTCTGAAGTAAATTGGTGTTCCAATTGTTCTTTTTTGAGTGGTTAAGAAAAAAACACATTTTTACCTATGACAAAATGTTGTTTCTTGTTGAAATCTCTATAAATGTTGAAAAAAAATCAAAACTCATGTTTAAAGAATACAAAGCCTGTGGCACAACTGTCAACAATTGTAAAATACACTATTTTGGAAAGACAACTGAGTTCAATCCCTCATATGTTGCTTTAACATTATTTTTCTGTCTTCATGCATGAGCAAGAATAAAATTTGATTATTTTTATGAGTAGAGGGACACTTTAAAAATCTCCAAACTAAATAACCACAATAATAGAGGCTGCTTCCATGGAAACATAACAAGATAGCAATAAAAACCAGTAGAGGTTAGCCTAGAGTGTAGGGAGGTCAAGCCTGTTTTTTTTTTTTCACAAACCAAGTTGGATTAAAAAAAATCACCTCAGTTTAAAAATCTCCAGAAACTAAGTTCGAACATAAATACCATGAAATGACAATGATGTGATGACTGAATTTATGTATAAGTATACTGAAGTTTGATTAACAAGGAAGTCTGTTTAGTGAGTTAAGCAATTCCTATAGGAAGCTTTGTTTTTTATTCTCTTGCTTCTGACGTTGTCTGAATGACAATCTTGGCTCTATAGGAACATTCAAGTGAAGTGAATAATTTAAGCAACTGCCTAAAAGATATTTCATCATCCCAATATTTTTAAAGTCAATTATTTAGAGTTGCTTTAGTCTTTTAATTTTTTTGCTATGGCTGATATAGTTATTTTGGTATTTGTAGATTACACCTCTGACAGTGCAATTCCCTCATTATATCTAACTAATCCAAACACACTCGATGAAAAGCCTGTGTTCCATCGCTAAAACATGGGTAAAAAGCTCAGCACAGGGGAACCATCTCTATGAGAAACGAAAGTGATGGAGAAGGGGTAGTCAGTCAGGTAGAGGAGAGAATGAAAGAACAGTGTCACAAAAATTTAGAGAAGATGTAGCACATATTGTTTGTCAAGAACAGACAATTATCAGTGTCAAATATTGCAGAGAGGTCAACAGAGATGAACACTGAGAAAAGCCATCAGAAATAGCAAGAGATTGTTAGAAGGGATAATAGAACTTTCAGACCTCCCACAATATTATAAAGCCTCAAAACCACTTAATCCTCATGACCAAAGAGAAAAGAAGGTTAATTCAATAAGCTAGACAAGGAAATCTCAAAAATCATTTAACTCTATAACCCAATGACAAACTAACTTTCAAAACTTAAGTTACCTTGGAAAGAACTCCTTATTTTAGAAGCACTTTTTGGAAAACTTGAAAGCAGTCTGGCAGAAATTGGAATTATACATATCTCTTACACCATATTCCATTATAAAGTCAAGATTTGAATTCATTAATATGCAACCTGAATATTAAATTTATACCGTAATAGAATAAGAAGAGGAGCAGATGACATATTTTTCACAGCAATAAGTAGGGAAAGAATTTTTACCTAATCAATGGATACAATGAATTACTAAAGATAAATAATTTTGAATACATGAAACTGAAAAGTTCCATAAAAATTAACACATCTAGAATGGAAACAATGGGCTGAAAATAATCCGCATGTCAATTTTTTTAATGAGGGGCTGATGTCTATACTATATAGATAACATCCAGAAATACAGAATACCAAAAACTATTCCCTGATTGGGAAGTAGTCAAAGGATATGATCCAACACTTCTCAAAATAAAAATATAAATAAAAACTATTCACAACCATATAAAATAATTTTCCAAAACTATAATAATGAAATCCAAATCAAACTACCTCATACACAGAACACTGGAAAATATGAAAATAGGCATGAATAGTCAATATTGGAAGCATTGTGGAAGGGCATGGACATTAATGCAGTACTGGTGGAATTGTGAATGGGTACAACTCTTTTGAAATTTAATTTGGAATTGTATAAGAAAAGTAGCTAAAATGCCTATAAAATTAGATCCAGTGATTCCAAAGCTAGGTATATTCTCCCAATGAAGTCAATAACAAAGAGATTCCCCATATGCACTAAAATATTCAAATGCTATCTTGTTATGTTTCCATGGAAGCAGCCTCTATTATAGTGGTTATTTTGAGGAAGCAATGAGGTAAAACTATAATCCATTCCCATCAGTTGGGGAATGACAACAGAAACCATGATGTATTAATAAAATGGAGTACATGATAGCCATGATGAATACATAAAAGTATGGAAAACCCTTCAATGTGTTCAAAGTGGCATAAGTAGTGCTAGAAAAACATTTTATAAGAAGATTATAACAGTATAAATAGTAACAACCATGTAGAAATCAAAACCAAATATTTCAAAATTACAAAGATAAAACTTGGTCCTAAAAAAGGGGATGAGGGAACAGCTAGGTGGCACAGTGAGTAGAGCATCAGCCCTGAAGTCAGGAGGACCTGACTTTAAATCCTGCCTCAGACACTTGACACACTTACTCGCTGTGTGACCTTGGATAAGTCACTTAACCTAAATTGCCCTGTCTACCCTCCTTCAAAAAAAAGACACCTCTTTCCATTCCTTTCTTAAGGTCTAAGTCTGTGGATGTAGAACATTGCATATAACAACATTTCTTTTGAAATGTTGATTAGTTATGATGATTTCTTTTTTTCTTTCAAAAATTATAATAAATGATAGTTCTTCAGAAGGATATTAAAACAAGAAAGAAGAGTCAATGCAAAAATAACAATTAAAAAACATTTTTAAAAAGATAATTGGATTAACCAGTTTCAGTTTGATGATGATATTTGAAACCAGATTGCAAAATTCGAGGATGTAGTAAGAAGAGACTAAGTGGAGGAAATAAATGATCACAGCTTTTTCTAATGAAACCTGGCTGTGCTATTTACTATCCATATGTATTAGTCATTTCTTAAAAACTAAAATACATTCAATGTCATTATATGTCAGTGGAAGAATGATTTCTTACAAGTGGGAAAGTTTTTTAGAAGTTCCTGTTTGCAGATGACATTGGATGAACTGTATTAAGTCCCAGAAGACCAAGGAGCCTCATAAATGAGGTTCACAACCACTCACAAACTCAAGAGTTTCCACACAGAAAAAAGTAGTCTGAAAATATCTCTATTTTCTAGACAATGATATGCAGTTGGTTTGACAGATTCCCCCTAAGCAGAACGTATATCTTGAGGTATGACACATGTTACAAGATTTAGATTGTTGAAAAGAACTGTAAGCTCAGATAAAATTGTCTCACTGTTTTTTTTTTCAGAACTACAAGGAACTCTGAAGAAAGAATAATCATATATATATATATATATATATATATATATATATATATATATATATATATATATGTATGTATGTGTTTTTTTCTATTTGTAATTCATTCCCCTATGGGTAAGTAGACTAGATCTGGGTCTGCTGACAGACAGTGAAAGTGAGTATAAATTTTATTGGAATAAATTTTGTGTGTGTCTGTGTGTGTGTCTGTGTGTGTGTGTGTCTGTGTGTGTGCATGTGCATGTGTAATCCCAACAGAGTAAATGATATTTGGATGTATTATAGAAAATATGAATCTGATTAGCAAGATGATATTTACCTGATTTCCTCCCATGCCATGACAATTGAACATGCCTACTTTTTCATTGTCTTTGCGGCCCATGTTGTCTAAACACTGGTTGGTTTCCACATTTCTTATCTGGAGAAGAGAGAAAATTGAGAAAAACAGTGAAATCAAGGAAGGTCTGAAAACTCTGAAGTTTATTTTGTGAACCAGAGTGCTGTACTTCAAGTAAGGAAGACCACATAAAAATCTTGATTCTGACACTTAGTAACTCTGTAATCAATGTAATTCATATTACCTTTCTGAGACTGTTTCCTCATGTATAAAATGGGGTAACAAAAACATGTATACCATAGAGTTTTATGTATTTCAAATGAGGTAATACATGTTTAACACTTGCTGGCAAGCATGAGATATTTTATTGGTACACTATGTGATATTTTCGGCACCATAGTTGCTTAAGAAGCCAATATTTCCTTACATGGTGCTTTCTTAAGCCTTGAGAAAATAACTGTCACAAGATATGATATCTAATTTGTCCACCAGATGGCAATCTATTCAAGCCAGTCTTAAGGGTTCTCCACAAAGGATCTCTAGTGCATTTAAAAGGCAGCCCTATGCAGTACTTTAACTAGCACTGGTCTGGGTTCTAAATTTATCTAGGGGATTATATTAAATTTAGTTTAAAATACTAAAATTAGGAAATGTCCTCTCTTGTATATATTTTCTTATGACTTCCCCAGTTAAGGCACTTCTGAACTGTTCACTTGAGCTTGAGTGAACCAATTTCCCCAGATGGGCCCTGCTTCTAGCACCTGATGTTTTTGGTTTTCCTTCTGTGAGACCCTAAATGAGAAGAAGGAGTTTACTTATGTTTCTCTTCGGATTTCTAGATCATTATCAATATATGCCTCAGCACATAATGGGCTTTTACCAAATGTTGTTGAATTGAATAGGAAATAGTGTAAGGAAATCATTATCTACTTAAGGAATATTCTTTAGATGCATAGGACTATAGAGGGAAAGGGATGGAATGTTTTTTACTGTCACAATTCTATCTATAATAACATTAAAATGAGGGCAGTTTTTTTGTTCTATTAAATTTGTATAGCTCTGAATACAGAAAATGTTTAAAACTTTGTAAACATGGATAAATTTCTTTTTTAAACTATTAAACTTATTAAATATTCCCTTCTCTATATTAGTTCTTTATTTTGCTTCTGCAGGTTAATAAAGTAAATATTCTTTCATTTTTAATTGTCATATTAAATGGAAAAGACTTGATCCTAAGACAAGTTATTATTAGACTGAATGATTACATCACACAAATTACTCAAAAACAAAAGTAAATGACAATATTCAAGCATAAGATTATGTATTTGTTCAAATAAGACATAATATTTCAATTAAGCATTTATTATAAAGTTAATATATATCTTGGATAAATGCAAATATTAAATACTATCTACTAAATTTATAGAGGTGGTAAATAATAAGTATTTTTTTTAAAGATTCAATTGATTTGCCCATGCAGCATAGCATAGCAGAAAGAACACACATTATGGCACCATAACACACTGAGTTGAATCCTTACTATCACTTTGTCTCTCTAGTCCCCAGTTTTTTCCTCATTTCAAAAAAAAGACATGAATTATATTTCTCTAAAGTTTCTTCCACCTCTAAATTACATAAACATTATAAAACCATCTTAAATGTCAGAAATAAAATAACATACTGTTGGAAAGAACCTTAGAAGTAATCTAGTCAACCTCAAATTTTACAGATGAAGAAACTGAGATCCAGAGGTTATTCACGGTCCTACAGTTAGTAAGTGATAGAACTAAGTCTTGGACTGAGCATGGAAGTTGAAGGAGTACAGGATTTGGCATCACTGTAACTGGGCTCAAATCTTAGTTCTACCACTTAACTCTCTGACCTTGTGCAATTCACACAGTCTCATTGGGCCATAGTTTCTATATCTCTTCAATAAGTAGGTTAGACCAGATAACATCTGAGGTCATTTCCAGCTCTGAACCTATGATCCTTTGATCCTCTATCTTATATCTGCTTTAATACTTATCTTCTTCACCTTATAGTTCCCTGACCTATAATGCAAATATTATACTGCTTTTATATATCCAAAGTGATGTTAATCCATATCAGTATTCATCAATTTTTATTTGTTTGTTTGGAGAAGGCGCTACACAATATAGTTATCTTTATTTTGAATAACAGTAGCAAATTCAATAAAGAACATAATAAAAGTCTTCTAAATTATAACATTGTCTAAAATGATACCTTATATATACAACACTGTATTGCTCACCAAATACATACACACATACATGCATACATACATACATACAAATAAACATAATATAATCTCATTTGATTCTTAGAATTACCTCATGAGGTGGAGAGGCCATAGGTAAGTATAATTATCCCTGTTTTACTGATAAGCAATTTAAAGTCAGTTAAATGACATAAGCAGTAAATGGCAAAGCCAGCACCTGAACCTGAGTATGTTAACATCAAAGTCAAATCTTCTTGTTATCATCATAGAATGATAAAATTGGTAGAGAATTGAATACTCAGCCTAACTAATCTCATTAGCTAGTAGTTTCCACATGAATGGTATCATTTATATATCATTGTTTTCAAAGAATTAAGATAAAATAAAATCTACTTTGTGTGATCATTTTTGTAACCATTCCCTCTCAACAATGCATGCTTCAACCCCAATATGCCTGCCCTTACTTGTCCATTTACATTTGCAAATTTGTAAATCTGCCATGGGAAATGCCAAGGAAGAAAAGATCTGTCCTCTGAAAACCTTGACATTGTATGGATACCTGTGAATGATGCACACTATTCATTGATCATCTCTTAGTATTGCTACATGACAGACTCATATTTTTGCTGATCATATATATTCCCCTGATAATATCCTTATTCCTTTACAATTTCTAAGCTATCTTGTGTTGTACTCCTCTTGTACCTATCATATGCTGTTCTACTCTCCTTTAGATGAATTCCAATACAATTATTTGGAGATTGGTATTCTATGAATATTCTTAATGGAATTATAAAGAGCATTATCTAATATTTTTTGAAGATTTACAAGACACTTCTGTATTTTTTGAAATGTTTCAAGGGCACTAATAAAGGGAAAAATCAAACTGGATGAATAACACCAGAAATGCAGAGGATGTAAAGTTTAGTCTCTATCTGCATTGCCTATGCCACTTACCTTATGCCTTTTAAAATATTGATTTAGGAAACCATGATTATTCCCTTGGACCTTGCAACTTTGCAAAATCTTCATTTCTTATTATATGGCATAAGGTGTTATAGCTGAAAAAACTGATTCTGTTTGTTTATGAGCCTCTTCAATTGATACTAAGCTGGTCCTTGGGTAATAGATGTGAAGTTGGATGTGAGACCAGTTGCTGGGTATTTTCAATTTGGTTTGGTAGCACTTTCCAGAATGTTTGTTCTGTTGCAATCTTTAATTCTTAAAACTTAAAAACTACACTACTGTATCAGAACATGTCTACCTTGTCTGGTACTCTGTATCTGCCAGTGGCATTAATAGACACATTTTTGAAGGGCCTCCTTTACATCATTCTCAAAGTTGTCTTTAAGATGTTTCCATCTTCCTATGTGACCAATCTTCTATTAATATTTTTTCATAAAACATGTTTTATGACTGCAAGATCTCTTGTGGCAATAAGCTTATTACCTACTCTGCGAAGGAAAATTTTCCAGATCTCAGTTCTTTCAAGCTTCAAAGTGTGATCTCTTCTCATATGGGAGCATTTGACAAACAAGTCTGCCACCAGCTCCTGCAATCTTATCATGTTTTAAAGACTTCAAGCAATCTCTTTCAATTTTCTTAATTTCATACTAAAGAGTTTTAATCTTTTCCATCTAAGCCCAAAAGGATACCTTGCCATCTATCTATTCATTTTAATGCTTTTATCTGGACCATGGAACATTCTGTACATTTATCCCCCTTGAAGTGACCAATGTTACATGTAATATTAGTTATTAGTTTTCAAAGCACACTTGTGTTATTCATATCACCAGAATTTAGAGCTTTTTTGCCCAAAAGTGCTTGTTTATTGACTCACTAAAATAAGAGGAAAAACAGAATATAAAAACACAGGTCTGCATGTTTCAGTAGTGACATGCTAATGATTATCTTCTCTCTTTAAGTGTACTTTTAAAAAATACAGACATTTGAGTGGGATTTCTGGGACCCAAGATAGTGGAGTAATAAATAAGTCACTCTCAGTCTCCCTTATTGACCTCTGAAAGCCCAGAAAATAACACCCCAGAAATACTCTAGAACAGCTGAGCCAGCAGAAAGATGGGGTACAACAGTCTTGTAGCCAGGGAAGCTTAGGGGATTAACAGGAAAGGTCCTTCTTCTTCTAGTGGAGGGGGAGCAGTACAGGACAAGAGGTATCCCAGTAAGCCAGCAGAAAGACACACCTCAGCAAACCAGGGGAAGATCCTGGGTGGTAGAGTAGGCAAGCACCAATTCCAGGGCCCCTCAAATACCTTGGCACAGGCGGGGGAACCAGTAGACTCCAACTCAGAAAACCACCATGTGCACAAGTGGACAGGTATCCTCTAGAAGCCAAATGTTTTGGTGTTTCAGCACAGCTCCAGGAAGCAGAACTTCAGGAGGCACAGCTCCAGGTGAATAGGCATCATCCAGTGGCCAAGCCTTTCAGTGCTTCAAAGCAGCCCAGGTGAGCAGGCATCCTCCAAGGTCCAGAGAGTCCCCACACCCTAAGAGCTTCAGTGTTGCTGAAGCCAGTTCTGCACCAAGTAAGCTGCCAGACTCCCTACAGTCAACAGCTTCCAGCACCTGAGGCCCCAGCATACAAAGCCAGTCACCAGGTCCTGGGCCTCCAGCACAGGAAGCTTGAGTGAGGGGCTGCTGTGCTCCAGCATGAGAGCTCAACTTTAAAAGCCAGGAAATAGGCAAACATGATGAGAAAAAAGTAGAAACAGACAACCACAGATTCTTACAACAGGGACAGGGAAGATCAAAACACAAATTCAGAAGAGCACAACATTGTCAATGTACCTACATTTGAAATCTCAACGTGAAATATGAATTGATATCAAGTCCAAAAAAGCCTTCTCAGAAGGTCTCAAGGAGGATTTTGAAATTCAAATATGACAGGCAGAAGAAAATTGGGAAAAGAAATGAGAGGTATGGAAGAGAGAGTTAATACCTTGGTGATCTCAGACAAAACAAAAACAAAAGTAGATATAATTAAAAGAGATAAGGAAGAAAGTTATAGCCTGCTAAAAGGCACCATAGACAATGAAGCAATATTGTTACTAAATATGTATGTACCAAGTGATAGAGAATCCAAATTCATGGAGGAGAAATTAAGGGAGCTACAGGAAGAGATAGACAACAAAACTATACTAGCAGGGGACCTCAACTTAGCCCTCTCAGAACTAGATAAATATAAGTACAAAATAAACATGAAAAAAATTAAGGAAGTGAATAGAATCTTGGAAAAGTTACATATGGTAGACCTCTTTTGAAAATTTAAGGTAGATAGAAAGGAATATGCCTTTTTCTCAGTGGTACATGGCACCTACACAAAAATTGACCATGTACTAGGGCATAAAAACCTCGTAACCCAATGCAGAAAAGCAGAAATATTAAATGCATCCTTTTCAGATCATGATGCAATAAAATTACATGTAATAAAGTGCCATGGAAAAATAGACTAAAATTAATTGGAAACCAAATAATCTAATCCTAAAGAATGAGAGGGTCAGATAACAAATCATAGGAACAATCAAAACTTCATCCAAGACAATGGCAATAATGAGACAACATACCAAAACTTATGGGATACGGTGAAAATAGTTCCTAGGGGAAGTTTTACATCTCTCAGTGCTTACATGAATAAAATAGAGAAAGAAAAGATCAATGAATTTGGCATGCAACTAAAAAAGCAGGAAAAAAACAAATTAAAATTCCCCAGGTAAATATCTAATTTTAAATTCTGAAAACCAAAGGAGAGGTTAATAAAATTGAAATTAAGAAAACTATTGAACTATTAAATAAATCTAAGAGCTGGTTTTATGAAAAAACAATAAACAGATTAACTTTTGGTTAATTTGATTCCAAAAAGCAGGAAGAAAACCAAATTACCAGAATCAAAAATGAAATTTGCAAATTCACCACTAATGAAGAGGAAATTAAAACAATACTTAGGAGATCTTTTGCCCAACTGTATGGCAATAAATTTGATAATCTTAGTGAAATAGATCAAAATTTACAAAAATATAAATTGACCAGATTAACAGAAGAGGAAATAAAATACTTAAATAACCTCTCAAAAAAAGAAATTAAACAAGTCTTCAATGAACTCCCTAAGAAAAAATCTCCAGGGTCAGATCTATTTAGAAGTGAATTCTACCAAACATTTAAAGAACGATTATTTCCAATACTATAGAAACTATTTGGTAAAATAAGAGAAGTCCTACCAAATTCTTTTTATGATACAAATATGGCCTTGATACCAAACCAAGAAGAGTCAAAACAATGAAGATCAATTGTCCTAATAAATATAGATGCAAACAATTTTAAATGAGATATTAGCAAAGAGATTACAGCAACTTATCTGAAGGATAATACACTATGACCTATTTATACCAGGAATGCAGGGCTGGTTCAATATTAGGAAAACTATCAGCATAATTGACCATATAGACAAAACTAACAGAAAGTAAATGATTATCTCAAGAGATGCAGTAAAAGCTTCTGAGAAAATACAACACCCATTCCTATTAAAATCACTAGAGAGCATAGCATTAAATGGAGTCTTCCTTAAAATGATAGGTAGCATCTATCTAAAATCATCAGTAAGCATTATACATATTGTAGATAAGCTAGAAGCATTTCCAGTAAGATCAGGGGTAAAACAAGGAAGTGCATTATCACCACTGTTATTCAATACTGTATTAGAAATGTTAGCTTTAGCAATAAGAGAAGAAAAAGAAATGGAAGGAATTAGAATAGGCACAGAAGAAACAAAGCTATCACTCTTTGCAGATGATATGTTGCAAAGTATCCTTAGAGAATCCTAGAGAATCAACTAAAAAGTACTTGAAATACTAAACAAATTTAGCAAAGGTGCAGGATATAAAATAAACCCCCAGAAACCATCAGCATTTCTAACTATTACCTACAAAACCCAACAGGAAGAGATAGAAAGAGAAATTCCATTTAAAGTTACTGTAGGCATTATAAAATATTTGGGAGTGTATCTACCAAAACAAACCCAGGCACTATATGAAGACAATTAAAAAAAACCCTTTGCACTCAAACAAAGTCAGATCTAAATAATTGTAAAAATATCAGTTGCTCATGGGTAGCCAAGCTAATGTAATAAAAGTGACAATTCAACCTAAATTAACTTAATTATTCATGGCCATGCCAATCAAACTTCCAAAGTTACTTTATAGAGCTAGAAAAAAATAACAAAATTCATCTGGAAGAATTAAAGTTCCAGAATATCAAGGGAACTAATGAAAAGAAATAGAAGGGAGCAGCTAGGTGGCACAATGAGTACAGCACTGGCCCTATAGTCAGAAAGACCTGAGTTCAAATCTGGCTTCACACACTTGACACACTTACTAGCTGTATGACCTTGGGCATCACTTAACCCCAATTGTCCTGCCTTCCCCCCTCAAAAAATTTTAAAAAAATGGAAGAGAAGGTGGTCTAGTGGTACCAGATCTTAAGTTGTACTAAAAAGCAGCAATCATCAAAACCACTTGGTAGTGGCTAAGAAATAGAGTGGTGGATCAGTGGAATAGGTTATGTGCATAAAACATAGTAGTCCAGAGCTGGCCAACCTTAGGTTTTTATTGCAACAATAGACTATATATTTTGATTTGCCATTTAAGTGAGAGCCCTGAGGTAGCTCTGCTTTGTTTACTAAAGCATTTATGTAAATTTTTATGCTTGTAAGCAGGCTGCATAAAATTACATTGATGGTGCACTGTGGCCCACAGGCCACATTTTGGATAGCCTTAGCCCTGTAGTAGTCAATGGCTATAGTAATCTATCTTTTGATGAACCTAAAGACTCCACCTTTTGGGATAAGAACTCACAATTTGACAAAAACTGCTGGGAAAACTGGAAAATAGTATGACAGAAACTAGGCATATACCAACATCTTACACTGTACAAAAAAATAAAGTCAAGATGTGTACATGATTTCGATAAAAAAGCTGATATGATAAGCAAACTGGGAAAGCAAGGTATAGTGCCCCTGTCAGATTTAGGCAGAACTGAAGAGTTTATGACCAAACATTATGAGAACATATGAAAGAACATTATGAAATACAAACTGGATGATTTTGATTACATTAAATTGAAAAGATTCTGCATAAACCAAGCCAATGCAACCAAGATTAGGAGGGAAGCAGAAAGCTAGCAAACAATTTTTATAGCCAGTGTCTCTAATAAAGGCCTCATTTCTAAAATATATAGAGAATTGAGTAATTCCCCAATTGATAAATGGTCAAAGGATATGAACAAGCAGTTTTCAGATGAAGAAAGTAAGCTGTCTATGGTCATGTGAAGAAATGTTCTAATTAATTATTGATTGGAAAATGCAAATCAAAACAACTTCAAGGTACCACATCACACTAATCAAATTAGCTAACATGACAAAACAGGAAAATGATAACTGTTGGAGAAGATGTGCTAAAATTGGGAGACTAATGCTTTGGTGGTGGAGTTGTGAACTGATCCAACCATTCTGGAGAGCAATTTGGAACTATGCCCAAAGGGCTATAAAACTGCACATATCTTTTAACCCAGCAATACCACTTCCCTGTCTGCAGCACAAAGAGATCATACTAATGGGAAAAAGATGCACATGTACAAAAATATTTATAGCAACTCTTTTTGTGATAGCCAAGAATTAGAAATTGAAGGGATGTCCATCAACTGGGGAATGGATGAACAAGCTGTGGTATATGAGTATAAGGAAATACTATTATGCTGTAAGAAATGATGAGCAGGTGGACTTCAGAAAAAAACCTGGAAAAACTTATATGAACTGATACTGAGTGAAGTGAGCAGAACCAACAGAACATTGTACACAGTGCCAACCACATTGTGTCATAAATTTCATAGACTTGGCTCTTCTTAGCAATGCAAGGATCTAAGACAACTCTAAAAGACTCATTATGGAAAATGCTGTGCACATCCGGAGAAAGAACTATGGAGTCTAAGTGCAGATTGGAGCATGCTACTTGCTCTCTCTTTTTGTTGTTGTTCTTTTGTTTTGTTTTTTCTTCATAGGATCATAAGATTAGAATTGAAAAAGACTTTTTAGGCCATCAAATTTAGCCCTTATGTTTTTCAAAACAGGAAAAAAGGTACATAAATGGTAAGGTGAATTTCCCAGGTTCATAAGTAAATATCTGATTTAGAATTTAAACCTAGATCTTCTTGACTTCAAGTTTAGAACCCCTTCCACTAGGCTATGGGACCACATAGATAAGAATTGTTCAGGATGAGCAGGGATATGTGCATTGCAATCTGCACTATTGGAGGGAACTCCCGAATTGGTGAGTTCATGATGCTCTTAGTGTATTTTCTGTTTAATTAGTAATATAGTAGGAATAAAGCAGCTTGACTGAATTTTTTAGATACTAAAGACAAAAAATAAAAGTCCTTGCTTTGGTCATATAGTTGAGAACTTGAGCATGGTTCATTGTACTTATCAGATTTTTATTGGATATACTCAAAATTCCCAAAGATGATCAGAAATAAAATTACACAAATCTCACTTATATTTCCCAGTGTAACTTACCTACCACAAGTCCCAGTAAGAACTCAGTGTATGCCAAACTGGAATATCATTTATTGCTTTAGTTCTGCCAACACATGAACTGAACATGAATAAAAGTAACAAGGATAATCAGAAGTAAGAAAACATAAAAAAATAGAACTATGATAATTAAAAGCACATTGTATTCTAAAATCCTGATACCCTCTACAACATGTTTTAAAGGTTAACATATGATGAGAAAAACAAAGCAGCAACACAATCATATTCTGCTGTTCAATGCAGTTCTATAGTTTTCATTGAGTTTAGAGCCAATCCCAGGATGATGGAAATATATTTGGAAATAAAATCATTGGCACATAGAAAAAAACACATTAGGTTATATCCATTATCTGAAATGCCATAATTTCAAAGCTTAAAATTTATATTAGCCCATGGTATAGATTCTATGTCATGTGAAGAAGGCCACAATCATCTAAACAGCTTGTTGATCATCTGTAGGCATGCTAATTCTCTTCTATCTCTTTTCCTCCCTTTCCTGTGAAATACTTTACCTATATATACTAAGTTGCTGTTGAATGCTGCTGATTGTCTCTGTACTATAAATGGGCCTAAAAAGTTATTTAAACCAGCTCCACACTAAGGAGCTGGTGATGACATTACTGAAACATGTATCATATTAGTGCAATTCTTTAAATTCAGTTTGACCTCCTGTCTTTGACCCAAGTTATTAGATCCTTAGTAATGGGTTCATCTCTATCCAGATGTCCCATTCTGCTAGGCTGAGAGAATTCCCAGACAATTTGATGACAGTGGTGGTGTATCTGCAACTTCCTCTGTTCTAGTGAAGTATCAGACATCTGGGACAACTGGAGCATCTATAAGCCACATATTTTACCTATAGTAACAATCTTCCATGGTGACTCTATGTTCTCCTCTGACTCATTGGGAAGTAAGAATTGTTTTCTCCAAATTTCTTTTGTCCAAGGAAAGCCAGAGTGAAACACATATAAAGGGAGATTAAAAAGAGTAATAATTCAATTATTTATTGGTTATGGCTTTACAGGAAGGACATTTCTATTTGGGAAACTGTCAGTTATAAATTATTGAACAAATCCAGGATTGCTCATCTTGACTGTTGAACACACTTCCCAAGATTTCTCAAAGGGAAGGCAGAACACAAGGCCCAGATAGGGGGAACTGTATGCTTTGAGAGATGTCTCTTTTCTTTGGTCCATAGCAGAGCAAAGACTAAGACTTCAGGAAGATCATTCCCTAGTGAAATTAACAGAAGAAGCAATTCAATTGTGCTGCTGAATCATATGAGTGAAAGCCAGTGATTGTGAAAGAGACTGTATAAGCCTAACTCCTCTAGAAGCAAAAGCCCTATTAGCCTGAAGGAGACTTGCAGATTACTCTTCTTATAGCAACAGTTCCTGGCATTCAGTACTTTATGACATAGCCTATGGGTTAATTACTCATTCAGTAAATATTTATTTAGTGCCTATAACTTAGATCCTTTGGAATATTTATGATATTTCAAATACTGTTGTCAGACATTTAAATAAAGGCTCCTGTTGTGTGGTCCCAATAGATAGCAGCCCTAGTCCTGACTGTGGACAAGCCAGACTGAATGGAAACTGGAAAAATGCAAGGGCTAATCCTTTGCCTAATTATTTTCCTTTTTTAATGGCTATAGTACATTTTCTCAAGGAAGGTTAGAATAACGGTAAAAGTTTTTATGCTGAGAGATAGAGAGAGAGAGAGAAAGAGAGATAATAAGAAAATAAGTTAATAAGTTAATAAGAAAATCTTTGCAACTAGTATCTCTGATAAAGGCCTCACTTCTAAAATATACAGGGAACTGAGCCAAATATATAGGAATACAAGCCATTCCCCAATTGAGAAATGGTCAAAGGATATGAACAGGCAGTTTTCAGAGGAAGAAATTAAAGCTATCTATAGGCATATGAAAAAATTCTCTGGATCACTACTGATTACAGAAATGCAAATCAAAACAACTCTTAGATACCACATCTCTCCTGTCAGATTGGCTAAAATAACAAAACAGGAAAATGATAAATGCTGGAAAGGATGTGGGGAAATTGGAACATTCTTGCATTGCTGGTGGAGTTGTGAGCTGATCCAGCCATTTTGGAGAGCAGTTTGGAACTATGCCCAAAGGGCTATAGATATGTTCATACCCTTTGACCCAGCAATACCACTTCTAGGGTTGTATCCCAAAGAAATCACACAAGCGGGAAAAGGACCCATATGTACAAAAATATTTATAGCAGCTCTTTTTGTGGTAGCTAAGAATTGGAAATCAAAGGGATGCCCATCAATTGGGGAATGGCTGAACAAGCTGTGGTATATGAAGATGATGGAATACTATTGTGCCATAAGAAATGGGGATGATGCAGACTTCATAACAACCTGGAAAAACCTACACGACATAATGCTGAGTGAGTGGAGCAGAGCCAGGAGAACGTTGTGCACAGCCACAGATATGTGGATTCCGTGAGGACCAACCCTGACATACTGCGCTTTTCTCAGCAACCTAAGGGGCAAGGACAACTCCAGGGGACTCACGATGGAGAATGCTATCTTCATCCAGAGAAAGAACTGCGAAGTTTGAATACAGATCGAGGCGCACTACATGCTCGCCTTTTTTGCTTCTTTTCTTGTTTTTGTTTTTGGGTTTTTTTTTTTGGTTCTGTCTCTTCTTTCTCATGATTCATTCCATTGGTCAAAATTCTTCTCCACGACTTGACTAGTGCATAAATTAATTCAATGCGAAGTTATACATGACAGTTATACGAGATTCCATGCCGTTTTGGGGAGGGAGGGGGGAGGGAGGGGAGAAAAACTGGAACTCAAAACCATGTAGAACCGTGTGTGGTAAACTAAAAATAAATAAAGAAATTCAAAAAAAAAACCTGGCTTTAAAAAAATCAATTGTAATTCAAATGGAACTACTTGACTACCCCTTTAGACCCTAATTACTCTGGTTTCAATGAATGGGCAATAATAGTCCTTTGGCCAAGCCTCTTTTACTCGATGTTTAGATAAATCACAATCATTTTCTACTCTGGCCAGAAATTTTGAGGGCCTTGGTCTCCCAGATTGATACTTTTGTGATGGTAAACTAGGCTATATTTTGTCTCAATTCTTACCTAGCCCTTTGTCATTAAATGGGCATTGTCTCAGATAGACTGAGACCTGTGAAAGACCTTAATTCAGAAAGGCCAAGGTCACCCACTACATCCTGGGCAAGAATAAAAACAATTTTCTTGACTTTTTAATCTTGCCACTGGATTCTGATGACTCTGGAAGAGAGAGTGAGGCTGACTGACTTTGTGAAGCTCTGCCTCATTTAAATCCATATCATGAGCAAGTCAAAACATCACCTTCATGTCACTGAGATGTCATTTTTCGAGAGTGAAGGATGAACAACAACTCCACAGACATCAAAAGAAAGGAGAAGGACCAATATTACAAACAATTATTTATAGCAGCTCTTTTTGTGGCGGCAAAGAATTAGAAATTGAGAGTATGCCCATCAATTGAGCAATGGCTAAACAAGTTGTAGTGTGTGATTGTGATAGAATGCTATTGTGCTACAAGAAATGATGAATGAGCAATATGCTTTTTGGGGAAAAAAAAACAAAACCTGGGAAGATTTACATGATCTGATGCAAAGTGAAATGACCAAAACCAGGAGAATATTGTACAAAGTAACAACAATATTTTAAGATCATCAACTCTGAATGACTTAGCTATTTTCAACAATACAATGATCCAAGACAATTCCAAAGGTCTTATGATGAAAGGTCCACCTCCAGAGAAATAACTGATGAAATCTGAATGCAGATCAAAATATATGTTTAAAAAATCTTTATTATTTGAGGTTATTTTGGGGGGTGGGAGTCTATATTTTCTTTGGTAAAATGGCTAATATGGAAATAATTTGCATGACTGCACTTGTATAATCTATTTATAATGGCTTCCCTTCCCAAGGAGTGGGGAGGGTGTCAGGAAGGGAGAGAATTTGGAACTCAAGATTTTTAAAAAATTAATGTTAAATGATTTTTACATGTAATTAAGGAAAAAAAATAAAACAATTTGGAAATAAGTTTTATATATGAGTTGTTTTGTTTTATGTAATTTAGAGTTTGTAATGTCATCACTTTCTGTCTTCTGTGTCCTGGTCAATTGAGCTGACCAAAGGGGTTGTGTGACAGAGGGGTTAAATTTAAACTTGTAAAAAATTACCAAATCTATTTGAAAACAATTCATGTTATGCTGCAATTTTCAGGGGTTTTCAGATTTTTCCTATATAACCATATTTCTTAAATGCATAAAAATTGTCAATAATTCCACAATCTTGTACTTCAAAGTGCTCTTTTTCCTATCAGTATTAACTATTGGGATACTACTGGTTTTGTATTTATATAGTGCATTGTTAGAATTTTGTTCATATTTATTTCATTTCAGTTTGATTTATTTTAATTGTTAAAACTTGTTTGCCAAGCAGTAGACATTACTTGTTTAACACGATATATTTCAGTTTAGTCAAGGTATGTTATTATATGTGGATGGAAATATAGATTTGATGTTTTGCAAAACAAAAAAGATCAGCTGACCTTTTTCCATTGGCAAGATCAGCCAAAGAAGAAAGGATAAAAACAGATCTTTTCTGCTGAAAGTTTCAGAGGACAGAGTCTTATCTTTGTGTTTCTAATTTCTGCCAAGTTGATAATGTAAAAAGAAAGAAAAGAGGGAAGGAAGTCTGGCCTCTCTTTGCAGAAACATATGGCACTGCAAATTAAAAAGAAACTAAATCTGTTATTAAAGTGTCACCTGTCTAATGTTTACTTTCAAATTATGATGGCAGTGTTGTTTTCACATTTTTATATATTGCGTGCTGAAATATTCAGCTAATTTTGGGGGAGTACAGCTCACCAGGATTTTTAAAAGTAGACACTGTGGGACTCTAGGTCAGTTTTCTCCTTATCTTACCTGAATTCAACCTCCACAATTTTGCTGCTACCATTTCCAAACCATGCTTCTTTTCCCCTCACTCTTACTTTCTAGATTTCCTTTACGAATGTCTTCCTCCTTCAGAATATTCAGTGCTTGAAGGCAAAGTTCATTTTGCTTGCTTATATTTGTATCTCCAACATTTAGCACAGTACCTGGCAAATACTAAGTTCTTAATAAATGCTTTATATCTCTTTTCCATCCATTCTTTTCCTTGTCCTCCATCTGTCTTCTCTTCTATACCTTCCCTCTCCTTTCTCCCTCTCTCTAATGGACAACAATAAGGAAGATGACGTAAACTAAGAGATATTTGAAACTTCACTTATATATAAATTTAAATGTGTTCAGTTATTGTTGTAGCACACTTATCTTCCTAATTCTGTTATAGGGAATTTATTAACAAGGAATATAATTTCATTTTTGACATAACTATCCTTAAAAATATTTGTCACTCCCTTAGCTCTTGTGAGCAATGCAATGATCTAAGACAATTCCAAAAGGCTCATGATGGAAATGCTATCCACATCCAGAGAAAGAACTATAGAGTCTGAATGCAGATCAAAGCATACTATATTCTCTTTCTTTTGTTGTTTTTCTTTTCCTTTCTCATAGATTTTCCATTTTGTTTGATTCTTCTTTCACAATATGACTAATGTGAAAATATGTTTAATATGATCATACATGTATAGCCTATATCAGATTGCATGCTATCTTGGGGAGGGGGTAGTGGAAGGAGAGGGGAAAATTTAGAATTCAAAAACTTATAAAAGCAAATGTTGAAAACTAAAATAAATAAATAGAAATAAAAACAAAAACCAAAAATATTTGTCACTCCTTTGACTTATATGAGGAAGGCATAGGAGGCAAGTTTGCTTGAGGTAATTTATATGTAAAACTAAAATAAATTATACATACATATATATGTATGTATATATATATATGTATATGTATATCTATCTATCTATCTATCTATATCTATATCTATATCTATATATATATCTATATATATATATATATATATATATATATATATACATATAACCAGGGTATCAAGCTTATTTGCTTAAGACTCTCTTCACTGTTGGAGAACAATTATTTGATCCTCCATGCCTTCATGAGGGATCATGTTACAGATAGGCTGGGAGAGGACAGGACAGGTAAAAATTCTTCCATTTTCTGACTCTGAGAGAAGACACATAGGGTTCCAGGTTTTCTTTAGGTTGATGTATCAGGAGAAAGAGAAAGACTGTAGGAAGAAGTGATCTACAAAGGAGCTGGAGGTGAAAAAAATCTCAATTCTCAATCTCTTCCCAAGGCTGCCCTTTACACAGGCATGGAACATTGAGTTATCATCCCACACATATGAGGAGAGTATCATGCAAAAGGTCTTGAGCCTGGTGTTATATTGATATGTGAGGAATTTAGGCCAGCCACATTTCTCTTAAGATTACCAAAATTTTGGAACAGATAAAATTACCGGTGTGAGAAAGTTTTCTATGATTCTTAGCGATTTAACTTCTGTTACTATTCCAGGTGAAAAGTCACTAGTAATAAAAATCTTTGTGGTTTCTGGACAAATCCTTCAAAATGAAAGTGAGAACTCATTTAAAATACATCATGTTTGAGACTCCATAAAGGATTTTCTTAAAAATATGAAAAAAAATTTAGCTCTTTAGAAATAACACTATTCACAACGTATATTTAGAAGAACCAAAATAAATAACTCATACCTCACCAAGTGAGTAATACCGTCTTGGAATCTGGGAGTCTGGGTAAATGTTTTCTAGGTACCAAGAAAAGGGCTTACACTTCAAATTTTCTCTTAGTGCTTTTCTGACCGATACATCTCCATAATCGACTTTGACAACACCTAGAATTTTTCAGAGAAACACATAAATTAGTTTATACTATTTTTTTGCAGGAAAAAATAACAAAAAAGTTCCACTGATCACTTTTACTATCATTTTTAAACTCCTATCACTATTGTTCAACAAGATTCAATTATATATGCAGTTGCTACCATGGTTGACTCTTAATGTTATCCAACTTAAATTAAATACTGAATAGAAAATTTCCTTATTAATTAGAATTTACATTTTCTCTCCAATACTTATCTTTAAGAACCTTTTTTTCTTGGGAAAGACCATTAAGTGAGAATTCTTGCTAATTTAGTAGCTTAGTATCAACGACAACTGAATTTCTTTACCTGAAGGGTTTTCACAAAATATTGTATAGCTTTTCCTCTTATGTTTCTACAATACCATAGATGTACCATTAAAAAATATTCAATACGTAGGACAGTAGAAAGTGAGCTAGGCTTGGAGTTAAGATAAAATGGAATCAAGTCATGTGCCTGATACAAATTGGCTGTCACTTAACTCCTCAGTGTTCTAGGCAACTCTCTAAGACTTTAAGTTGCAGTTCTCTGGTGTTGGCTTGCATTGGTAGACTGAGTTTAATCACCAAAGGATTGGCTAATCCAATTAAGTTACATGTCCAGTCCTTCAATATGTGATAACAACAACAACAACAACAACAACAACAACAACAACAACAACAACAACAGCAACAATAACAATGGTTAACACAAATGTTAAATAAATATATTTTTGTTCTTCAGTTGTTATTGTGTTTGACTCTTCATGACCCAATTTGAGGGTTCTGAATTCAAATCCAGTGTCAGAAACTTACTACCTATGTGACCCTGGGCAAGTTACCCTGTTTGGCTCAGTTTCCTCATCTGTAAAATGAGATGGAGAAAAAATGGCAAACCAGTCCATTATGTTGCCAAGAAACTCTAAATGAGGACATTAAGTCAAATGTGACTGAAATGAGTGAACAAGAACACTATACACATATATATTTATTTTATTTTTAGATTTGAAAAGTGTTTTATATATCTATATCATCTTCTTCAGTCTCCAGACATCATTGTATATTGTATGGCATGAAGTAACTGCATATGTCATTGGAATGAGTACCCACAATAATAGATCTTTTAAAGTATCAAAATATAAACATACATGAGTTTGTGCCCATATACACTCATTATCTATCTATCTATCTGTCTATCTATCTGTCTATCTATCTATCTATCTATCTATCTATCTATCTATCTATCTATTCATCTACAGGAATTAGATTTTATGTCAACAGAGTTCACTTCTATGGGGATAAAGAGTAATATTCCTATTTAAACTTGTAAAAAGTCACAGATTGAAAAACAAATTAGCAAACTCTTCAGTCTGCTAAATAAACATGGAAAGTATGCTTCATACTTTGATATAATTGATATCTAGAGAGTTCAGTTTAAAACCCCTTTTAGAAATAAACTAACTTTTCCTTGGATTAAACATGTAATTGCCTTAAGTTTAAGCATTACGGGATGGTACTATGTAAAAAAAAAAATCAGAATGTGAAACTAGAGGTTTGGCTGGTTTATACATCACTCGTTTACTATACCTAAACTATGTATAAAAATCAAATAGATGACCCAGAAATCAGAATTAATTGGTAAACTAATTGAAACACTTATACTCTGGCTGCTTCCGTCACATGTTGAAAATCTGGGCAAGGGAAGAACAATAGCATGTTCAAAACTATGGGCATTTTTAGTTTGTCTTGGCCTATTTGTCAGGTATTATGGGAGAAACTATTCCATGGATATATCAAAGGAAGCTTGCTGATAGGAGAATTGGCACTGACGATCATGGCATATGAGGATCAGTTGTATATATGCATATGTGTGTTTATGCACATTGGTTTATGCATATATACATATGCACAAGTTGTTATTTTAAAACATTTTTAGCATTTGGGGTCACATTAAACTTCACACAATTGGAACATTTGAATAATTTAGGAAAATATGAAGACTCACATATCATCATTTAGTCAATTTAGATTTTTCAGAATGTTGCTACAAATTTCAGTCAAAATATGTGATACAGACTCATGAAAATCTCATTGAAATTTCTTCCATTTTAACTGAACCATATAAAGAGAAATTGCTGTTTCCCTTTCTATCCTCCCCTGTACTTAGCATCATAGTAGTCTTATACTTAATAGATGCTTGTTGGATTGGATTGAATTGTTGTTGTGGAAGGAACACAGGATCAGAGCTTTAGAGCTGGATGGGACCTTAGAGGTCATGTAATTCAACCCCCTCATTTTACATATAAAGAAACTGAGGCCTAAAGAAATTAAATTATTTTTTCAAGGTCACAGAGATATTAAAAAGGAGAATTTAAATTTGAATTCAGGTATTCTGAATCCATCACACTTACTATTCCTCCATGTCCCAGTGAGTGAGATGTATTAAGGATTCCTTTCCATGAAAACTGAGTATTTTGATGAAAAGCCCAATAAAATCTGATTTCTTGTGCAGCCATATTATCTATTTTCTTTGTAAAAGTTTTACTAATCATTTTATTTTTGTGAGCTTCCCTCCCCCCCAACCCCTTGGATATTTCCCTCTACACTTTTTCCACTTCTTCCACCTATATACACTTTCTCTTGTAAAAGAAAATACAAAAAAAGAAAAAAAAAACAAACTAAAAACAAATAGCTCAGAGTGACTGTAGTTGACAGAACATGTGCTCTTCCAAACCTACAGTGTTTTCTCCACCACTCCCCATTCATTACATTTCAAATTTGTTCAGGCATTTCCCAATGGAGAATCATGATTTTGTTTACAGTTCTTTCCCACCACCACCAAAAAAAAAAACCCACTGCTATAAGTAGTTTGGCTCAGAGAGGACTTCTATGTCTTTGATCTCTTTAAAGTATATGCTCAAGAATTCATTCTCTGACTTCTGAGAAAATTATTTTATCAGCTATGTAACTTAATTGACAATAATTTCATATTATCTCTGTCAATGTTCTTTGGAATATATGGTGAAGGATTAAGCGATTTAGTTTTTCAGAGCTAGTTAGTTAGTTCTTGGGAGTCCACAGTATTGAAATACTGTCAAGAGAATATCAGAATAGCAGGAAGTTAAGCTTACCTTCACCCCCAAACCTCTGGAAAGAGCTAGAAAATATTCCAGACTCAATCATTATCAGGAAATCAAAGAAAATAGCACACTTAGTCATTTTGCTGCCCAAACAAGCTAAGAGAAGGAACCAGAGAATTTTGAAGTCACTAGAGACAGATCTATCTAGGAGCACTCCACATGGCATTTTAGTACCCAGAGAAGACCAGACTTTGCCTTGAGTCAAGAAGTACCAGGGCAAGAAGAGGTCTGAGGATGTCCCTGAACTAATGCAATGTGCAGGAATTGGTGCTATCTGGCAGTTCTGTTAATTACTACCAAGTTTTGCATCATAGATCCAAGGTAGACTGATAAGGGAATCAGTGCCTAGAGTGATTGAGAATAGTGGTCATGGCATCTGTTTCCCAAGTGAAGTAAAAATTCAGAAGGAAAGAGTGGCTGTGTGACTCTCACTATAGGAGAAGAATAGTAACTTGGTTTTACCCTTCAGCCCAGGTTGAAGTCTGCTCTGGAAAAAAAAAAACTAGGGCAGGAATCCCAGACCACAGGGGAGTCTACACTTCAGTTACACTTCACCTTCCAAGTATCTGAGTGTTTTAATACTAGTTGAATACAGCAGCAGTCAAATGAAACATTTTGTTTTGGAGTGCTTCTCAGCACTAAGGCAATCAAGTAGCTTTGAGTCTTACCTTTGATTGAATCAGGAGTCTTTGATGAACTGCTTAAGTCATATGAAGGCTTAGGTCACATGGGTTTGAGTCACATTGTGGTGACACCCTCTAACCCTGAAGAAGTTAGCATTTTCCTTTGGGGGCTCACTCACTGGAAGAGTGTTCATGTGATTTGGTCATATGAGACTCTGGTTAGCCATTAAGGAGCCCCCTGGCTTTGAAAACCCAGATGTTTGTGCTTCTTTCTCTGGTAACTATGTGTGTATTGCTATGGTCAGACAGAAGCCTGTCTATTGATTTGTGTTATTTTGCTCTGTTGATAATTTCTGCTTGTAATTTCTATTTGTATTTTCTCTGAAGTTCAGGGTGCTTTTTCCTATGAACTAAGATAGAGGTATGTTTAATTAAAGTAAGATTGTTAACCCCTTAAAGTTGCTTTCCTTAGAAAACCAGATCAAAGAACCTGTGCTGACAGCCCTCCCATACAAAACCCATAGTTTTTGTTTTAGATCTCTATATCCTAAACTGATGAGTTAGTAAGTCCCTGTAGACTATAAAATAGCAATTATAATAAGTATAAAAGTTAAAAATAGAGAAAGTTGAATAATTTTAAGCTGAGCATATTTGTAATTAGCAAAAGGAAAGTTTAGGAAAATGAGGTACATGCAAATGCAATTCAAACAAGGCAGGAAAAGTCCTTTCTCTGAATCTCCATTCATATGGGGTCACTGAGACCAAAGGAATATGTACTTAAAAAGAAAACATTCTCTAGGCAGCCGCTGCCAACTTTTCAGGCCAGAAGAGACCTAGACAACTGTAAATAGCAACTTCAAGAAAACCAAACCAAACTAAACAAAAAGAAACCCTCTCTTCCAATTGTCTCTTCCCACCCCACCCCCCTGTAAAAAAAATCTAAAAACAGTTTGAACTCCAAAGAGCCATCTATTCTATTCATCTGGTAGCAAATAATATGAAAAGCTAATATTTGACTTAAATAAATTGAAAAATTGAAGTTAAAAGTAATTAGCATAAATATACCAGAACAATGACACTTACTAGCTGTGTGACCTTGGGCAAGTCACTTAACCCCAATTGCCCTGCATTCCACCCTCAAAAAAAAACAAAACAAAAAAAGAGTTCACCATTTATATATGACTTTAAAGTTACAATCTATTCTTTTCTTAAAAAATGTTTTAATATTTATTTAATATATTTAGTTTTCAGCATTGATTTCCACAAGAGTTTGAGTTACAAATTTTTGGCCCAATTGCTATCCTCCCCCCAACTCCAAGATGGCATATGTTCTGCTTGCCCCATTCCCCAATCAGTCCTCTCTTCTGTCACCCCATTCCCTCAATCCCCTTTTCCCTTACTTTCTTGTAGGGCAAGATAGATTTCTATGGCTCATTGCCTGTATATCTTATTTCCCAGTTGCATGCAAAAACAACTTTTTTTTGAACATCTGCTTTTAAAACTTTGAGTTCCAAATTCTCTCCCCTCTTCCCTCCTCACCCACACTCCCTAAGAAGGCAAGTAATTCAACATAGGCCACATGCGTATCATTATGTAAAACCCTTCCACAATACTCATGTTGTGAAAGACTAACTATATTTTGCTCCCTCCTATTCTGCCCCCCTTTATTCAATTTTCTCCCTTGACCCTGAATCTTTTCAAAAGTGTTTGGTTTTGATTACCTCCTCCTCCTATCTGCCCTCCCTTCTATCATACCTGCTTTTTTGTCTCCTTCCTCTTTCTTTCCAGTGGGGTAAGATACTCAATTGAGTGTGTATGTTATTTCCTCCTCAGGTCAAATCCGATGAGAGCAAGATTCACTCATTCCACCTCACCTGCCCCTTCTTCCCTTCCAATGAACTGCTTTTTCTTGCCATTTTTTTGTGAGATAATGTATCCCATCTTATCTCTCTCTTTCTCCCTCTCTCAATATATTCCTCTGTTATCCCTTAATTTTATTTTATTTTTTTAGATATCATCCCTTCATATTCAAATCACCCTGTGCCCTCTGTCTAAATGTATATATATATATATATATATATATATATATATATATATATATATATATATATATATATATATATATATGTGTGTGTGTGTGTGTGTGTGTGTGTGTGTGTGTGTGTGTGTATGTATATATATTTGTATGTATGTATGTATATTCTCTTCGGTTACCCTAATACTGAGGTCTCATGGAGTACAGACATCATCTTTCCATGTAGGAATGTAAACAAAACAGTTCAACTTTAGTAAGTCCCTTGCAATTTCCATTTCTTGATTACCTTTTCATACTTCTCTTGATTCTTGTGTTTGAAAGTAAAATTTTCTATTCAGCTCTGGTCTTTTCACTGACAAAACTTGAAAGTCCTCTCTTTTATTGACAATCCATATTTTACCCTGAAGCATTATACTCAGTTTTTCTGGGTAGGTGATTCGTGGTTTTAATCCTAGCTCCGCTGACCTCCAGAATATCATGCTTCTTAATGTAGAAGCTATTAGATCTTGTGTTATCCTGATTATGTTTCCACAGTACTCAAATTGTTTCTTTCTGGCTGCTTGCAGTGTTTTCTCCTTGATCTGGGAACTATGGAATTTGGTGACAATATTCCTAGGTGTTTTCTTTTTGGGATCTTTTTCAGGACTAATCAGTGGATTCTATCAATTTCTATTTTACCCTGTGGCTCTAGAATATCAGGGCAGTTTTCCTTTATAATTTCTTGAAAGATGATATCTAGGCTCTTTTTTTGATCATGGCTTTCAGGTAGTCCAATAATTTTTAAATTATCTCTCCTGAATCTATTTTCCAGGTCAGTGGTTTTTTCAATGAGCTATTTCACATTGTCTCCCATTTTTTCCATTCCTTTGGTTCTGTTTTACAATATCTTACTTTCTCATAAAGTCCCTAGCTTCCACTTGCTCCAGTCTAATTTTTAGGGTGGACCTCCTTTTCCATTTGGCTAATTCTGCCTTTTAAGACATTCTTCTCCTCATTGCCTTTTTGGAGCTCTTTTGCCATTTGAGTTAGTCTATTTTTTAAGGTGTCGTTTTCTTCAGTATTTTTTGAGTCTCCTTTAGCAAGTCATTGACTTGTTTTTCATGGTTTTCCTGTATCACTCTCATTTCTCTTCCCAATTTTTCCTCTACTTCTCTAAATTGCTTTTCCAAATCCTTTTTGAGCTCTTCCATGGCCTGAGACCAGTTCATGTTTTTCTTGAAGACTTTTGATGTAGGCTCTTTGAGTTTGTTGACTTTTTCTGGCTGTATGTTTGGTCTTCCTTGTCACCAAAGAAAGATTTCAAAGTCTGAGTCTGAATCTGAGTTTGTTTTCACTGCCTGGCCATGTTCTCAGCCAACTACTTGACCCTTAAGTTTTTCATTGGGGTATGACTACTTGTAGAGTAGAGAGTACTTTGTCCCTAGCTTGAGGGGGTGTGCTGCTGTTTTCAGAGGTACTTATACACAGCAAACTCTGCCACACCAGCGCTCCTTCTCCCCAAGAACCGCCAACCAGGATTGTGGCCCAGATCCAGGTAGGGAAAAGCAGGCTTTGCACTCCTGCTATAATCTGCCACTTAATTCCTCCCACCCGTTGGGCCTGGGGCCAGAAGCAACTGTAGCTGTAGCTGTAGCTCTGTAAACAGCCTCAGAGCTGCATGACCTCTGCCATCCCCAGGCTGACTGCAAACTCCTTTCACTCTGATCCCCCAGTTTTTTCAATAACCTGCTCCATTGTCTTTGGAATTTGTGGGTTGCAAAGTCTGGTAACTGCCACAGCTCAATGATTCAGGGCCATATGGCCTGTTCCACCCGGCTTGCAGTCTAGTTAGTCCTGGCATGGCCCAACCTGGGCTCTACTCCACTCTACTCCCTGCTCCGTGTGATAGACCCTTCCCAGCAACCACCCAGGCAGTTCTGGGCTGGAGCCCTGCTTCCCTCTGCTATTTCTTGGGTTCTGCAACTCTAGGATTTGTTCAGAGCCATTTTTTGTAGGTGTTTGGAGGGACCTGGTGGAGAGCTTAAGCAAGTCCCTGCTTTCCAGCCAATGTCTTGGCTCTGCCCTCCACAATCTATTCTTAGTACTTATAGCTGACATTTGCATAGAACATTAAGCCTTGCAAAGCATTTACTCATATTAGCACATTTGATCCTCAAAATATCCTTATGAGGTAGGTGCCATAACTATCTCCACTTCAGAAATAAAGAATCTGAGACTTAGAAAGATTAAGTGACTTGCCCAGAGTAATACAACTAGTTAAAGTCTTAGACAGAATTTAATTTAGGTCTGCCAGACTCAAAATCCAACACCCTGTCTACTGGGACACCACTATCTTCAGAACAAAAGAAGCTGTCAGAATGGCATTATGGATAGAGTGCAATATTTAGCATGAGGAAGATGTGGGGTCTGAACTAAGACACTTGCTAGCTTTATGATCACAGGCAAGTTAACATTTCTGACCTCTGTATTTCTCACCTAGAAAATGGGGATCAAATACCTTTAGTATTAACAGGATTATAGTGAGGCTCAAATGAGATAATTTGTAAAAAAATACTATGAAAATTATAATGAACTACACAGCTATGCAAATGTTAGTTTGTGCTATTTATAATTAATATAATGTAAGCAGAAATTGGAAAAAATCTTTGAAAGAAGCTATATTAAATTTTTCTCATTCCCCCACTCCCAGGAATTAGCTAATGGTTTATATATCAAAAGATAGTAGTGACACATTCACAAGCGCATTTCTGTTTAAGAGAGAAAGAGAGAAAAAGAGGAAAAGAGAGTAGGGAGGTAGGGAGGGGAGGAGAGAGAAGGGGGGAAGACAGAGAAAAAGAGAGAGAGAGAGAGAGAAAGAATGTAAGTGAATATACTTTCCTGCAAGGTTGTTTGATCTCATTAGCAAAATGACAACTTAAAAGTAATTTTCAGTATTTATTAAAATGCTCTTGCCACCTTAATGTATTGATTCAGCATTCTTTTCTACTAAGCCAATCAGAAAATCTAATTATGCTAGTGAGTTGTGGTTATTAGTTTTTTTAAAAAAAAAGCTAAAACTGCCCTGGAAGATGACTGTCACATCTTATTAACTAAAATAATTTTAAAATGATATTAGAGAATTTTTTTTCAAATAATTGAAGGAACAAAAGCTACATACATTCATTTTTTCATCTTTATGAGGAAGTCAGGAGAAGAATTTGTACATAAATTAGTTTGGAAAACAGTAGTTAAATTGATTTGGTGACTAGCCTATGTACATATATATGCATATATACATACATATAACATATATACATATACATACATATATACATATATATATTTAAATGCCCAGTATATAGGTTTTAGGAGAAAAATTCTTTTTTGACCTAAATACAGTCAAGAAATATAGGAAGTAAAATAGGAAATGTAGGAAAGCCTAGAAAAATAATATAATAATGGCCTGCAAAAATATATACATACACATATATTTCAAATATACATATATTTTTATGTATACATATAAGTTACAAACACAAATATGTACACATGCATATATTGAGTATATACATACATGCCTATATGTATAGATGCACTATAAGTATATTATATCAGTATATGGACACATACACATCGCATGTACACATGTATACATGCTTATTAGAAGTAGCTACATTACACAGTGAATGGAGCCCTAAATGTAGAGTCAAGAATACTTCCATTGTAATCTAGCCTTAGCTTCTTACTCTCTGTATGACCTTGCTTAACTCACTTAATACCTGTCTGCCTCGATTTCCTCAGCGCTAAAATGGGGATAATAATATCACCTACCTCAAGGGTTTATTGTGAGGATAAGATTACCAATATTTGTAAAACTCTTGGCACAGTTCCTACAACATAGTAGGTGTTTAATTAATGCTTGTTAAATTTATATCTATATCCAATCCATACTCACATGATTCCAAGGGATTTCAGATTGATTTTCATGTAAGCTTCCCATGTGATCTTCTGATTTAGTACTAGAAGGGATTGTGAAGATCTAATTGAAACTGCTCACTTTATGAGGGAGGAAAATGAGGCCCAAAGCAGGGAAGTTATTTGCTTAAAGTCATACAATAACAGAACATTAACTTCAACTCAGGTGTTTTGTACTTGAAATCCATTGTTCTTTCTATTTCATTACACTTCCTTTATAAGAGAGTTCGAGGAAATTGGGAAGTAAAGTAGAGGATAGATTTTTTATATAAATTTTCATACTAAAAGTGACCACATGTAATAAAAGTTGGATGTTAAAAATGTTTCAGGGAAGTGGTAAAGCTGGAATTTTCTTACTGTCACCCTGTTTAAATCATAGGTTGCACCAGAGTCCCAAGTACCACAATCTGTGAAACAATAATTGAAAATGTATCATTAAAATGCAGTAGGGAGTTCCGAGAACCTGGCCTATTAAAAAAGAAAAGAAAAACAGAAAAAAAATCTTGATTCAACTGAGAGGGCTGAAACCCATTTGGGAATAAAGTAGTTGATAAGATACATTGTATGTGGATTTAGTTTGACTTAACAAGCAATAATTAAGCTTCTACTACATGAAAGGCATTGTACTAGGAACCAGATGAAGAAAAAATGATGCAGTCATTACCCTCAAGGAGCTTATAATCTTTTGTAGGAATGCAATGTGTACATACATAGGTAAATACTATATCTCTATCTTTTTAATCTATCACTATATACCTCTATCTCTACCTCTAGCCCTCTATCTCTATCTCTACTTCTACCTATATATTTTTGGATGGACCTGTGATTCCATCATTATAGGTGAGAAACTTTTTCTAACAGTGCCTTTTGGGTCCTCCTTTGTAAGAGATTAAGTGCTTGCCCAAGTGTTAAATGGTCAATATGTCTCAGAAGTGGGACTTTAAATCAGAAATTACCTACTGCAAGACCAACTCTATTCATTATGCCATTCTGCTTGAATAAATAACAAAATATATCAAAAATATACATAAAGTGATTAAGGAAGAGAACACTAACAACAAAAGGGAAACAGAAGAGTTTGTGTAGGAGATAGCACCTGAACTGGGCCTTAAAACTTCTACCATGCTGTATAACCTGATTCTTAGCACCCTCTGGTACTGATATCATGATGATATTTTCTAGCATAGCTGAAGTATTGGACTAAGAATCTTTGTTATTTGGCTGACAAAACTGCCTTCTGTATTTCCATAATACTAACTGAGAGGATATTTAATTTAAAGTAGATTGACTATGGTGGATAATTCCAAAAATCTTAACCTGATAACTCTGGCCAAAATACAACTGCAAAAAGGATTTGAGCTATGTGAGCAATATTCTTAACAAGTCAGTAATAAGACATACTAACATAGTACTTAAAAGTCTGTGAACTATTATTCACAACAGCCCTGAGATGTAGGTAGTACATGTATTAATATCTCCTTTTTACAGGTAAGAAAACTGAGACTAAGAATTTAAGTGATTAATCCATGATCGAACAATTAGTAGGTAATTTAGATAGACTTGAAATACAGGTCTCTCTATTTCCTGACCAGCAGGTTAATTCAACTTCTTCTGGTGCCTTCTGAAACTGCATTTTGTTGGGTGAATGTCATGCACTAAAGATAGGTTGTCTTTAGAACCTGCCATTCCTTACATTTAAATAATAGTTTCAGAGGGTATAGAATTGATATAGTCCATGCCCACATATCTTACCAAGGTAATTTTAACACAAAAAAGTATAACTTGCTCTTTTTAAAAAAAACTCTTAAAATATTTTCTAAACATTGTACCAGTAGCAATAACTTCTCAGTCTAGGAGTGATGCTTCTCTGATCAGGAAGAATTAGATAGAATTATATTTTACAAGAAAGCAACTATTTAGACAAGCCCCTAAAGCTATCCAAATGATCCTTTGTGCCTGATAGCAATCATCAGATCATGTTTTTTTCCTCTCCTCCTTTTTTAGAACTGTTAATAATGACTAAAGGAAAGAGGAATATAGGAGATCATTAGGTACCCCCACAGATCACATGCATGGCTGCATCTATGCACAAAGTGTCAAAAGGGCCATGAGACTTCTGCCTGGAACAGTATCATGCTGTCTTTATTTTCCAGCACTTGCAAGCACAAAGGATTAATGTGAAAACTAAGGGAAGAATTGTTTATCAGGTATATATGGTACAGTTCTCAAGTCAGCCTTTAAATTACTTAGAATGGGAGATGTTCCTGAAAGGTACTAATAGAGGAGTATCCAGGTCTGATGTAAATTGAGAAAGCAAACAGACTATGCAATTCTAGTACCCGATTATGCTAAGAAGTAAAGTAGGCCTGAGAATCAAGACTTGAGTTCTAGTCCTGGTTCTTCCTCTAAAGACACTTGATTTGGGGGAGGGGTGAAGTAGCAGGGGGAGAAAATATCTAAATTCATTTAAATAATACTCAAGTTGGTTGTAACCCATTAGAGTAGAGAGTGGTGATCTCCTCATCCATATATTATTTATTGTTGATGACAGTTTCACTACACACACACACACACACACACACACATACAATCACAACATTGCCTATATCCTTATAAATTAAACAATGGAATTGGAGTAGAAAAGCTCTAAGTGCCCTCTCAAATCTAACATCTGATGATTTCATTCTTGTTCATTTCTTTGTCTCTTCTGAAATTGTCCTTCCATTAGGAAGCCTATAATGCCATTTCTTCTGCCAAACATTCTGAGTCCATGGGGGAATTTAGGCAGCTGTGAGGAAGGAAGGCTGCCAAAACTTTGTGGGGAAGTGGCACAATTGTAACACAGTTGTGTTTTTTTCAGGGTGTGGAAAACAACAAAGGCAAGTCATTTTTACCATTAGGAAAGTTTTTTTTGTATAGGCTTAAAAGTGCAGCTTTGGAAGATTATCAAATGAATTTTAAAATTGAATCTGTCATTTGACATGTGTCTGTCATTAGATTTGTTTCTTCATTTTCCTTGTTCTTTGGTTGTACCTGATGTAAACAGATAACATATAAATGAGGGTTATGAAAGAAAAAAAGATTTGCAGTATCACTGGGAAAATTTTACCAAAAAAATAATGGAGTAAATTTTCAATCTTTAATACTAAGAACATAACAGGGTGCTTTGAATTCCTCCTTTTTATTGTCTAGAATTAATGATGGTGAAAAAAGCCATATCTTTGGCCCTCACTATTGAGGAATTACTGATCTGACAATTTCTACATGACTTTTTCACTCTTCCAATTCTAATCATGTTTGAAATATCTTCTTTTTACTACCTGTGCCAGTTAGTTTTTAGCCTTTTTGCTAATATTTTAGAATGATGAGTAAGGTTATTAAGTTAATAATTTACCTTAAGAAATCATCTTGTTTACTATTGTATAAACAAGGAACATATTTGGGGGAGAATATTGTAAAAAAACATTTTGCATTCTCCTTCAGAAGCATATCTTAGGTTCTAATAAACGTTTTATTGAGTATAGCCTATAGAATTTGAATAAATAAACCATTTGATGTGAACCAACAATTTAGATAATTCAAGCCAAAAAGAATCCAAATCATGTCTATTTTTGGCAAAAAAAAAATGTTTTAAGCCTCAAAATTTGATACTTCATGTGCTTATATTCAATTGATTTTTTAAATTTTATTTTGAAGATATGGAATAAAACAAATAATTTCATAACACAGCACAATAAAAATATGATCACACATGAAACCACAAATTTGCCATGCACAGCTTACTATTCTTTTCAAATATACAATAAAATTATCTCAAAATTTTTTCTTTCCCCCCCGTAGAGAGGACTTCCATTAGACATAGCTATACACACACCCATACATGTATACATACACACACTATATATATATATATATACACATATATATACATGTATATATATGTAAATATGTAAAATTAATCTATATATACTTTTTTCAGTTCTTTCTCTGGATGCAAATAGTGTCTTCCTTCCTGCTCTTAATAGTTAATTTGGGTATTTGTAATAGACAAAATAAACTAAAAAAAACAATATTGCTCTTATATACAATTTTCTCTTGGTTCTGTTCATTTTGCTCTTTATTATTTCCTGCTTGCCTTTCCATGTTTTTCTAGAATCATTGAGCTCAGCATTTCTTATAGCACAGTAGTATTCCATCATAATCATATACGACAACTTATTCAGATATTTACATATAATTATAATGCTAATAAACATACATCCTTTATTCTTCACTTTATAAAAATTACTCATGTTATGGATAGATGGTAGTTGTTGCAGTCAGTCAATAAACATTCCTAAAATACTTAACTGTTTTTCAGGTACCAAGTGCTAGGGATACGAAGAAAGGCAAAAGACAGTCCCTGAACTAAGAGTCTCAATACAACACTAATCAATCATTCAAAACATTTATTAAGTGCCTGTAATGTGCCAGACACTGTGTTTCATTTCATAAAAGTATCCTAATGCCTTCAGTCAATCAAGAAACATTTAATAAACACAAAATATATGTCAGGAACTGTGCTTGATACTGGAGGTACAAAGACAAAAAAATGAAAAAAAATCCTTACTCGAAAGGAGTTTATATTCTAAAAGGGGAATTAATAAATTTAGGTAAAGAGAATAAACTCAATGTAGTTAAATGTAGACTATATTTAAGAGGAGTATCACTAGTAATTGATGGGACAGGGCTGTCTTCAAATAGAAGCTCTGTACCTTGAAGAAAGAGATTTTATGAGAGAGGTGAAGAGACAACATATTGTAGGGATGGGAGATAGCCCTTGTGAAGTCATGAAAAGATAGTAGATGGTGTGTTGTATTTGAGGAATAGGGAGAGGGTCAATTTGACTGGATCACAGGATAAGGAAAAAGAAGTATTGTACAACAAGGTTGGAAAGATAGCATGGGGAGAAAGCTGCGAAGGACTCTAAAAGCTAAGCAGAGGAGTGTATATTTGGGGTCTTTGTATTACTAATTATATGTGTACCTTAGGGCAAGTAATAACATTTCCTTTAAAGATTTCTTCCTTTCTTTTTATATAATTCTACATATTTTGTCCACCATGTTTTATTTTGTATATTTTTATATATGCTACACATTTTCTGAATGTGTATTTCTTGTGGCAGTAAGAACAAATAAACACAAAGTAGCCTGTTCTGCATTCCTCACACATGACACATGATCCACTATCTTTCAGTGCCTTTTCATTGGCTATCCCCATCCCTGGAATATACTGCCTCTTCAATTCTATCTAACTTTTTTTTTCTTTCTTCAAGATACAACTCAAGTACAACCTTCTATTTAATGACTTCCCTATTCCCTCAATTGTTAGTGAAATTCCTTTTAAATTACCCTACATTTACCTACTTTGTATTTATTTGCACAGCTCTGTACACGACACTATTATAGGACTAGAGTCATAATTTATATGAAAAAAAGAAATATATATGCTCACTACACAGTATAATTACTGATAGTTGCTATAAAGCAGCATCAGGACAAAAACACTGCTGGTCTCGGTTAAGATTCAGTAATACTCAATATTGAATCTTTCATTTATTTATTTTTGTCAAGGCTTGTCTTTACATCTTGAAAATGTAGGAAACATAAATCATTACCTCTAGAATTTTTGTATTTTAGGGTAGGTAATGAGTTTGAGAATCCAACAGTTCTCTTCCGATGTATTTAATATAAAGGCAAAAAATTAAACGAAGTAAGGAGACTGCATAATGCCTAAAATAGTAACATGTTATTTTTAAAATTTATGCCACCACTGGAATGCAAAAGCATACTTGTCTCTTTTCTGACTTGCAGTATTATGGACCCAGAAACAGAAACTACAGGAAGAATTTTAAAATGTCAAGATGAACTGATCCAGTCCTATGAACAATATTCTAATGAATGGCTTAGCAAACAGGGGGGTTGCATATAGAATTCTATGGAGGAATTATTTTTGCTTGGATGCTTTGCTTATCCTAATTCAAATAACTTAATGCTTAAGGTAAAATACATATTTTACATATTGTTTATGTGGAATGATTGGTGACAGGTGGCCTGGTGTTCTATACTTCCAGATTTTATTATGTTATGCATGTGTTAGACATAATTTTTACAAATTTGTCCATTGTGTGAGTGTGTGTGTGCATAGAATGTACTATTCTTGAATCTTTTCTTACTTATACTAATGACTTTTATTAATATGTTTGTGCTCTAAAGCACTTTAAGCAAAGGGAATTTTTTTTTTAAATCAACAAATGAGCAGATATAGTCAACTCTAATTATCTAAGCCAGTGAAAGGGAGCTTTGACACATTATATCCCAAATCAGTGCAAAATGAAAAATTCACTTCTATCTGACTCCAGTGTGTATTATACAATTCAATTTTCTTTAGTTGGTGATATCCTTATTTTGTTTGAATTAGATTAATATTTAAACTAGGTTTGCCTTCCCTCAGTATACAATGATGTATTGCAGAGAGAATTTTTTTAAAAAAATCACTTTATACAGCACATTAAAGGACTGCATAACATGTTCTTGAAAATAACCCTTTATGACAGGTATAGCAAGTATCATTATGCTCAATTCATACCTGAGAATTAGAATGGTTGAGTGACTTTTCCAGGGTCACACAATTAGGTGGTGTCAGAGTCTAGGATTTGTGATACTAACATGCTACTTACCAGTGACTTTGATTAAGTCCAGAAATGTGTTGGATCAACCAAGGAGTAAAAATTATTTGAGAATAATGTTCAAACTTGTGCCATGACAATTAATGTATGTAGATTATAAGCTGAGGGTAGAATGCCCCAAACATATTCTCCGCAGTTTCTCAACCTACCCTTAGCATTAACTCTGGAATACCATAGAATGTACCACCCAAAATATTATATTTATATTCATCCAATGAGTGAAGTATCACCAATATCCATGGCTTTGTTGTACAGAAACAAATGAGCAAGAAAAAGTCAACCACAGACTTTTTTTTAAGGCCTATGGCTTTGTTGTACATTGTCATAACACACTTAATAATTAAAAGTTTAATTAAAAGCTTATTTATTGATTGATTAAATGGAATTTGGCCTCACATATCAGGATCATTAATCTCTCATTTACTATCATATGTCTACTATTTAAAAGGTACTCATCAAGCAATGAGGCTAATTAGGCTTATTTTCATAAGACACATACAAGCATTCTGTAGTTAATAATTGTATTTCCTATATACCTTATGATTACTTCTCTGAAATAAACTTCTTAGAAATAAAACTTAAAGTGTGCAGTCAAGATGGCAGAGTAGAGGCTGCAACCCAGCTAAACTTTCCCAATATTCCCCTGCAAACAATTTTAATATAACACGTTAAATTGAATTTTGGCATGTCATAGCTAACAAAAAATTGGGGTGAGACATTTTTACAGCCTGAGAAAACTTACAAAGATAAGTGTCTCTCACACTTGTTTGATGGTTGGCCCAGAGCTCACATCATAGGAATACCAGCAGTGCTCCTTAGAGGAGGTTTTGACAGTAGAATTAGTAGTTTCAGGAGATCTCAGCCTAGACACTGTAAGGGGATTGTCCAACTGGCCATAAAGAAATTACAGGCAACCCTGTGCTGGCTCTGTATCAAGTGCTGTTGGGCAATTCTATTGCTTATATGCAAGGGTTGAAGTTCAAGGACAGAGAATAACACTAGTGCTTGCGGGCAGGGGAGCAGGAGCCCTTCCTTGGTAAAGACCATAGCATAGAACAGGAGAACAATGATCACATTTTTCCCCAGCTCATACTACCTTGAAAGCATTGAAACTTCTCTGATCCCCAGAACTAGCTGTTCAAATAGTAGCAGGAAAAAGCCTGAAGCTTTGGAAAGAAATTTCCCACATTCAGGTAAGCAAAGTCTAAATTTAACATAAAATATCAAAGTCGGGAAATAAGCTAAAAATGAGAAAACAACAAAAAAGAATCTGACCATAAAAATCTATTATGGTGACCAGGAAAATAAAGACACCAACTTGGAATAAGATGACAATATGGAAATAGCTGTAAATAAATCCTCAAAGAAAAGTATGAATTGGGCACAGCCTCAACAAGAATCCATATAGCAGCTAGCAAAAGAGACGAGAGTGGTAGAGAAAAAATTGGGAAAAGAAATGAGAATGATGCAAAAAATATGAAAATAGAATTAATAGCTTGGGAAAAGAAATACAAAAATTAGGAAGAAAATAACCCCTTAAAATAGAATTAGCCAAATGTCAAGAGAGGCATAAAAAATCACACTATAGTGCAAAAAAGTGCAAAAGTTCACTTACTGAAGAAAACAAATCCTTAAAGATTAGAATTGGGGAAGTGGAAGTTAATGATTACATGAGACATGATAAAAAACAATTTCAAAAACACAAAAAAATTAAAAAATAGAAAAATGTGAAACATCAGAAATAAAAAAAAACTGATCTGAAAAATAGATCAAAGAGAGATAATTTAAGAATTATTAGACCACCTCACAAAAGAGTGTAGAAATCATGTTTCAAGAAAAAATAAATAAAAACTGACCCAATATCCTAGACTGGGGTGTGGAACCTGCAGCCTTGAGGCTCCCCTAGGTCCTCAAGTGTGGCCCTTAGACTGAATCCAAGCTTCACAGAACAAATCCCTAATAGGATTTCCTATCTATTTCCTCTTGTATTTAACTTTCCTTCAAGAATCTAGATTACTGCCCTTGAGTGTGTATGTGTTTAGGGGGCACAGGGTGGGAGAGAGAGAGGTGGGGGGTGAGAGAGAGAGAGAGAGAGAGAGAGAGAGAGAGAGAGAGAGAGAGAAGGAAACAGAAGAAAATAGGGTGGAAGAGATCCCCAAACGAAAACTTCTAGAATTATCATAGCCAAATTCAAGGCTCCCAGATACAGGAGAAAATATTTAAAGTGGCCAGAAAGAAGCCATTTAAATATAGTAGAGCCATAGTCAGGAACACAGAAAATTTAGCAATTTCCACATTAAAGGAGTGGAGGTCTTGGAATATAGTATTCTGGAAGGGAAAAGAGTTAGGATAACATCCAAGAATAACCTAACTCCAAAAACTGAGTACAATTCTTTGGAGGGAGAAATTGACATTTCATAGTACAAGAAATTTAAAAGAATTACTGATGAAAAGACGAGGGCTGAATAGAAAATTTTACATTCAAAAACAAGAGTCGAGAGATGTGTATAAAGGAAAACATGAAAGAGAAATGTTGAGACTTAACAAGGTTCAACTATTTACATTCCTATATGGGAAGATGATACATGTGACTCAGTAATTTTATCATTTTCAGGGAAATTAAAAGGAATCTACACAGGCAGAAGGCATAGGTGTGAGCCAGTTATGTTGGGATGATCTAAAGAAAGGCAAAGGATGAAAAAGAAGCATGAAAAGAAAAGAAAAAAAAAGGATGAAAAGAGAAGAGAGGAGAACAATGAGGAGAATTATCTCATGTAAAAGAGGTACACAAGGAAGAGCTTTTTAATGTAGAGTGGAAAATACAGGAGGTGGTAAGCAATGCTTGAACTTCACTCTCTTTGGAATTCATTACAAAAAAGAAATTATGCATGCATGCAAAATCGGACTTAGAAATGTATCTTACCCAACAGAGAAGTAGGAGGAGAGGGGGAAAAGATAAGGGCAGGGGGACAAGAGGTAGGGATTATTAAGCGAGGCAGTGGTTGGAGGTAAAACAGACTTTTGTGGGGTGTGTGTGTGTGTGTGTGTGTGTGTGTGTGAAAGAGAGACAGAGAGAGAGAGAGAGAGAGAGAGAGAGAGAGAGAGAGAGAGAGAGAGAGAGAGACAGACAGAGAGACAGACAGAGAGACAAAGAGAGAGAGAGAGAGAGAGAGAGAGACAGAGACAGAGACAGAGACAGAGACAGACAGACAGAGAGAGAGACAGAGAGAGAGAGAGAGAGAGAGAGAGAGACAGACAGAGAGACAGACAGAGAGAGAGAGAGAGAGAGAGAGAGGAGGAAAAACAGAAGAAAACAGGGTAAAAAGAAAATATACAATATTCACAACTGTGAGTGTGAATAGAATAAACTCACCCATAAAACATAAGCAGATAGCAGAATGGATTAGAAAACAAAATCAAACATGTTTACAAGAAACACACAAAGCAGGAACACACATTTGGAGTTAAAATGATGGACTGAAGAAAAATCTATTCTGCTTCAGGTGAAAATCGTCTTAAGAAGGAGTCTTACCAAATTTCTTTTATGATGCAATCATTATATTTTTGAAACCTAAACCAGAGAGATCAAAAACCAAGACAGAAATCTATAGGTCAATTTCCATAGTGAATATCAATGTAAAAATTTTAAATAAAATATATTCAAGAAGATTACAGCAATATAACACATTGATCATACACTATGATCAGGTGGGATTTATGCCAGTAGTACAAGACTGGTTCAATATTAGTAAAACTATAAATACAATTGATCACATCAATAAAAAAAACAATAAAAATCATATGATTCTGTCAATAGATGCATTAAAATTTTTTGATAAATTACAACACACACTTCTATTAAAAAATACTACAAACCAGTAATAAATGGAGCTTTTCTTTTTTTAGCAACTTTTTTATTTATTATTTTTAGTTTTCAGCATTGATTTTCACAAGAGTTTGAACTACAAATTTTCTCCCCATTTCTACCCTCCCCCCCCACTCCAAGATGGCATATATTCCAGTTGCCCTGTTCCCCAGTCAGCCCTCCCTTCTGTCACACCACTCCCCCCCATCCCCTTTTCCCTTACTTTCTTGCAGGGCAAGATAGATTTCCATGTATATCTTATTTCCTGTATAGATATATCCTGTATATCTTATTTCCTCGTTGCATGCAAAAACTTTTTTTTTGAACATCTGTTTTGAAAATTTTGAGTTCCAAATTCTCTCCCCTCTTTCCTCCACCACTCACCTTCCTTAAGAAGGCAAACAATTCCACATAGGCCACATGTTTATCGTTATGCAAAACCCTTCCACAATACTCATGTTGTGAAAGACTAACTATATTTTGCTCCTTCCTATCCTATCCCCCTTTATTCAATTTTCTCCCTTGACTCTCTCCCTTTTTGAAAGTGTTTGTTTTTGATTACCTCCTCCCCCTATCTGCCCTCCCTTCTATCGTCTGCCCTTTTTTATCTCCTTCCTCTTTCTTACCAGTGGGGTAAGATATCCAATTGAGTGTTTTTGTTATTCCCTCCTGTTTCAACAATCTGGCTAGCAGCTGTTGTGGGGGTAAAAGACCAACACAAGCCCAACAACAAGAACACTGCCAAAGCCCAGGTTCTTTTGATCTGCTTTACTAAGGAAAGCAATGTTAAGGGATTGACAAGTTTCCTTTAATCTATTATACAAATACCATTTACTTAGTTCAGGGGAAAAAGCCAGCACCCCAAACTTCAGTGCAAGTACAAACAAATTACAAACATCAACAGACAGACCTTGTCTGATTCCAATTCAAATACATAGTTAACAGAGTTTAACAAAGTCCCAACATCCTGGGTTACGAGTTGGAGGGCTCTTAGCTACAGCTGCCCAGAGTCTTTGCATGGAGTCTTTGCATCATGCATCAATGCACCAAGAAGAGTGAGAGCCCCGAGCCAATAGCTCTGCCTTCTCCTCTTATACTGTTTCAGACATCATCAAACCTCATCTGAATGACCAGGAATTAGGCTGCTATGATTGGCTCTGGAGTTAGCACCTCCCCTTAGGACCCTGGAAGCTTCACACCCACATAGGTTTAAGCACCTAATAGGGGTTAGGGCCTGGGGCTTAGTACCTAGCAAGACTCAATGAAATACACTGAATTAATCAAAGGAAACAAAAGCCAAACTCTTCAAGGGCACCTGGTTGAAATGAGTGATAAGAGCCCATTTTGTTTACCAACACAGCTCCTCAGGTCAATTACGATGAGAGCAAGATTCATTCATTCACCCTCACCTGCCTCCTCTTCCCTTCCTAAAGAACTGCTTTTTCTTGCCACTTTTATGCAAGATAATTTACCCCATTCTATCTCTCCCTTTCTCCCTCTCTCAACATATTCCTCTCTCATCCCTTAATTTGATTTTTTTATTTAGATATCATCCCTTCATATTCAACTCACCCTGTGCCCTCTGTGTATACATATGTATATTCCCTTCAACTACCCTAATACTGGGAAAGGTCTCAGGAATTATACACATCATCTTTCCATGTAGCAATGTAAACAAAACAGTTCTACTTTAGTAAGTCCCTTATGATTTCTCTTTCTTGTTTACCTTTTCATGCTTCTCTTGATTCTTGTGTTTGAAAGTTAAACTTTCTATTCAGCTCTGGTCTTTTCACTGAGAAAGCTTGAAAGTCCTCTGTTTTATTGAAAATCCATAGTTTGCCTTGGAGCATGATACTCAGTTTTGCTGGGTAGGTGATTCTTGGTTTTAATCCTAGCTCCATTGACCTCCGGAATATCGTATTCCAAGCCCTTCGATCTCTTAAGGTAGAGGCTGCCAGATCTTGGGTTACTCTGATTGGGTTTCCACAATACTCAAATTGTTTCTTTCTGGCTGCTTGCAGTATTTTCTCCTCGATCTGGGAGCTCTGGAATTTGTGATGATTTTCCTAGGAGTTTTCTGTTTGTGATCTTTTTGAGGAGGCAATCGGTGGATTCTTTCAATTTCTATTTTACTCTCTCATTCTAGAATATCAGGGCAGTTCTTGATAATTTCTTGAAAGATGATATCTAGGCTATTTTTTTGATCATGACTTTCTGGTAGTCCAATAATTTTTAAATTATCTCTCCTGGATCTATTTTCCAGGTCAGTGGGTTTCCAATGAGATATTTCCCACTGTGTTTTTTTTTTTTCCATTCCTTTGGTTCTGTTTTATAATATCTCGATTTCTCATAAAGTCACTAGCTTCCACTTGCTCCAATCTCATTTTTAAGGTAGTATTTTCTTCATTGGTCTTTTGGATCTCCTTTTCTATTTGGGTAATTCTGCCTTTCCAGGGATTCTTCTCCTCATTGGATTTTTGGAGCTCTTTAGCCATTTGAGCTAGTCCATTTTTAAGGTGTTGTTTTATTCAGCATTTTTGGGGTCTCCTTTAGCCAGTCCATGACTTGCTTTTCATGGTTTTCTCACATCACTCTCATTTATCTTCCCAATTTTTCCTCTACTTCTCTAACTTGCTTTTCCAAATCCTTTTTGAGCTCTTCCATGGCCTGAGACCAGTTCATGCTTTTCTTGGAGACTTTTGATGTAGGCTCTTTGAGTTTGTTGACTTCTTCTGGCTGTATGTTTTGGTCTTCTTTGTCACCAAAGAAAGATTCCAAAGTCTGAGACTGAATGTGAGTGTGTTTTCACTGCCTGGCCATGTTCCCAGCCAACTTACTTGACCCTTGAGTTTTTCATCGGGGTATAACTGCTTGTAGTGTATAGAGTACTTTGTCCCAAGCTTGAGGGGCTGCGCTGTTGTTTTCAGAGCTACACTACAAGCTCTGCCACACCAGCACTACTCTTCCCTGAAGAACCACCAACCTGGACCTGACTCAGATCTAAGCTGGCTCTGCACTCCTGCCCAGATCTGCTACTTAATTCCTCCCACCAGGTGGGCCTGGGGATCTATGCAACTATAGCTGTAGTTCTGTGGCTGCACCACCTCCGCTGCCCCCGGGGGGTGGCTGAACCGTGAACTCCTTTCACTCTGTCCCAGCAGCTTTTCCCACTAACCATTCTCAGTTGCCTTTGGTGTTTGTGGGCTGAGAAGTCTGGTAACTGCCACAGCTCACTGATTCAGGGTGCTAGGGCCTGTTCCACCTGGCTCCTGGTGTCGTTGGTCCACATGGCCCATGCTGAGCTCTGCTCTGCTCTGCTCCCCAGCACCATGTAATAGACCTTACTCCATGACCTTCCAGGCTGTACTGGGCTGGAGCCCTGCTTCCCTCTGTGATTTCATGGGTTCTGCAGTTCTAAAATTTGTTCAGAGCCATTTTTTATAGGTGTTTGGAGGGACCTAGGTGGGAGCTCACTCAAGTCCCTGCTTTCCAGCTGCCATCTTGCCTCTGCCCCCTAGATGGAGCTTTTCTTAAAATGATAAGTAGTACCTATCTAAATCCAAGAGTAAGGATTTTTTTTAATAATGGGAATAAACTAGCATCCTTTTCAATAATATCAAAGATGAAGCGAGAATGTCCATTATCATTACAACTTTTGAATATTCCACTAGGAATGCCACTTTATAACAAAAAGACAAGGAAAAGAAATTGAAGGAATAAGAACATGCAGGGAGCAAACAAAGCAGATGATATAATGGTATAGAGGACCTTCTGGAATCAAATTGAAATAAACTAGCTGAAACAATTAAAACTTCAGTAATGTTTCAGGATATAAAATAAATGCATAAATCATCAGCACTTCTATACATATTGCCATTTAAACCCAGCAGAAAGCAATAAGGAGAGAAAATCCATTTAAAATAATTGTATAATAATTGCTAGCCTGTCTTTCAAGTCAAAAACAGGAGCTATATAAAAACAATTATTAAACAATTTTAACTCAAATAAAAATAGATTTAAGCAAATGGAGAAATATTAATTTCTTATGGGTAGGCTGAGCCAATGTAATAAAAATGAAAATTCTACTAAATAATTTATTCAGTGCCATATCAATAATACTACCATAGAATTATTTTATAGTTAGAAAAAATAATTTTATGAAGCTTCTTCTGGAAGATCAAAAAGTCAAGAATATTAAAGGAATAGAAAAAAATAAACGGTGGCATAGAAGTATCAGATTTAAAATTATATTACAAAGTGATCATCCAAACAATTTGATACTGCCTAAGAAATAGAGTAGTGTGTCAGTGGAATAAACTAGGTACATAAGACACAGTGGTAAATAACTATAGTAATCTAGTGTTTGTTAAATCCAAAGATCTAAGTTTTGGGGACAAGAGTTCAGTAACAAAAATCACTTCAAAACTACAAAGCAGTTTGGCAGGCATAGACCAACCTCTCACCAAGTTTACAAGGTAAAAATGGGTTTGTAATTTATATGTAAAGGGTGATTTCTTGAGTTAATTAGGGGAGCATGAAAATTTTACATGTCAGATCAATACATAAAAGAATAGTATATAACCAAACAAAAGAAAGAAGATGCAAAAGGAAGTAAAATGGGTCATTTTGATTACATGAAATTAATTTTTTTTGCACAAACAAAACTAATACAGCCTAAATTAGAAAGAAAGCATTAAACTGGGGTAAAAATTACAGCAAGTTCCTCTTACAAACATCCCATTTCTGAAATAAAAATATGAATTATTAAGCAACTGAAATATTGCAAAGGATATAAACAGGCAGGTTTCAGAAGAAGAAATCAAAGTTATGAATAGTCACATGAAAAAATGCTTTGGAGAAATAGTTCTTCCACTATTAATTAGAGAAACATCAATGAAAACAACCATGAGATACCATATAACACCTGTCAGATTGGTTAACATGAGAGAAAAATAAAATAAAAAATGATGGAGAGGACGTGGAACTATAGGTGCACTAATGTACTGTTTGTGCATTGTCAAGTAGTCCAGGCATTCTAAACAACATTTTGGAACTATGCCCAAAAGGCTATACAACTCTGTATGTCCTTTGACTCAGCAATACCATTGCTAGGTCTGTGTCACAAAGAGATAAAAAAGAGAATCTATGTGTACAAAAGCATTTATTGCAGTGGCAACGATTTAGAAATTGAGGGGATTCACATCAATTGTTGAATGGCTGAACAAATTGTGGTATATGGCTGTGATGGAATATTGTTGTGCTATAAAAAAAAGGACAAGCAGGATGATTTTAGAAAAAATCTAGGACAAGTTATATTAATTGATAGAAAGTGAAGTGAGCAGAACCAAAAGATCACTGTACACAGTAACAGCAATGCTCTAAGTGTGATTAACTGTGAAATCCTTAGCTATTCCAATCAAGTTAATTCAGGACAATTCTGAAGGATTTATGATGAAAAATGTCATCCATCTCCAGAAAGAGTATTATTGAACTCTGAGTAAAATTAAGTACAATTTTCTTTATTTATCTTGCTTTATCTTTTGTGACATGGCTAATATGGAAATATGTTTTTCATAATTCCTCATGTACAATTGACATATTGTTGCCTTCTCAAAGGGTGATGGAGGGAGTTGAAGGAGGGAGAGGATTTGGAATTCAAATTTTTAAAAATAATGTTTAAAATAAGTAAACAAAAATTTTTGGAGAAATAAAATAGGAGAGGATTCTGGAAAGATGGTGGTATAGGTCAGAAAATTCCAAGTTCTCCAGATTTCCTCTACAAACAAGACAAAATAGTGTCTCAGGGTCAATGTAGAGCAGCAAAAATAGAGAAGAGTTGGGGTGTAACAGTGGTCTTCCTGGGAAAACTAGAGAAGATCTGAAGAAAGATCCCAGGACAGAGGGTCTGCCCAAATGAAGTGTAAGCACCTCCAGACTAGCTCCACTGAAACAGCAAGCAGTGGGCCCTGGAGGTAGCTGGGTTGGGAGGTAGCCTTGACCTCAGTCACAGGAATTTTCATATCCCAGACAGTATGGCAAGTCATGCATCTGAGCAGGGGAAGATTGATGGAGCCTCAGCTGACAAAGGATGCCAGGCTTAGCTGTGTAACTGTGCTGCCAAGATGTGGTTCTGCATGAGAAAGAACTAGCACATGCCCAGAAAATGCAGAAGTAGGTGGGGGGAGAGGTGTACTGCTGGCTTTGGGCACTTACAGGAGAGCTGAGTTCTTGGTCTTGGTTACAGGCCAGAAAGGAGAATTGAAAGTCATAGTCCCTAAAGGGTTCTCAGGGAGTGAGAACATCTCCAGCATAGCATGCCAAGCAACCCTAGCTGTCAGGGCTTGGAGGAGAAGAAAAAGAGTGCAGACAAAAGGAGGGCAGAGGTTGAGCCCAGAACAAAATTCAAAAAATAACAGTAAGAAGGACCTGAGGCTACAGGCACCATCCTCCATACCCAAGGATTAGAGGTTATCATATTAATAAACTGCTAAAAAAATAAAAATGAGCAGGCAAATGAGAAGGAAGCCAACTATAGATAGTTGCAATGGGAATAGAGATGAACAGGGTGCATCTTCAGAGGAGGATACTGAAGCCAAAATAAAAAGTCTCTCCTACTCCAAAAGGTAACTTAAAGTGATCACCTGCCCAAAAATAATTCATAGAACAACTCAAAAAAGACTTCTAAATCATATAAGAGAGATTGAAGATTTCTCAAGCAATAAAAATCCAAGAAATACAAGATTATGAAAAGAAAGTCAACCAACTGGAAAAAGTGATCCAAAATTTTAAGGAAGAAAATAATTGCTTGAAAATTAGAATTGAACAAAAGGAAGCCAGCAAAGTTATGAGACTAAGAAATAATAAAACAAAATATAAAGAAAGAAAAAATGGAAGAGAATGTGAACCATCTTAGAAAAACAGTTGATCTGGAGAACAGCTCAAGGAGAGAAAACATAAAAATAATCAGATGACTTGAAAGCTACAATTTAAAAAAATCTTGATACAATAATACAGGAAATAATTAAAGGAAATTGTGCTGAAGTGTTAGAATAAGAGGGGAAAGCATTAATAGAAAAGAAATCCACTAATCACCACCTGAAAGAGATCCTTAGAGGAAAACCTACAGGAACATCATAGCCAAATTCTGAAACCCCCCAGGTTAAGGAGAAAATATTATGAGCAACAAGAAAAAAATTCAAATGTGGCAGAGCCACAGTTATAACTACACAAGACCTATCTGTGGCTACACTAAAAGCTCACAAGTCTTGAAACATTTCAAGGGAAATCTAAATTCATAAAAAAATGAGAGTAAGGGGATAGGATAGAGGGAGAGGGTAAGGGAGGGATTCTTGGAGGGTGGTAGGTTAAGGAATAGCAGAGGAGTGCAGAGGGATAGGTATAGGGTGAGACGGATAGTGAGGAAAGTAGGAATGAGAAAAATATACAAGTAATTATAGTTTAGCATGTGAATGGGATGAATTTACCCATAAAATGGAAACTGATAGTAGGTTAAAAATTTGAATTCTACAGTATGCTGCTTTAAGGATATGCTATAAAAATGAGAGCTACAAACATAAAATAAAGGTCAGGAGTAGAATTTATTATGAAAAAAACAGGGATAGTAATTATGATCTCAGAAAAAGTTAAATTTAAAATCGGATTTAGTTAAAAGAGAAAAATAGGGAAACTACACTATGCATGAGCTCCATTCAATAGTTTTAGACCATATAAAATAACTAGAAAATATAATAAATGAGAGTATACTTCCCAAATAAGACACAGGAATTATATGAATGTAAACACAAAACACTTTTTATATATGAAACTAGATCTAAATAATTAACATAATATCTATTGTGCATGGGTAGGTAAAGCTAACATAAATATGACTATTTTACCTAATGAATCCATTCATGTAATACCATCCCAATTAAAATACTAAAAAAAAATCTTAGTGAGTCAGAAAAAAATAATAACAGGGTTCATTTGGAAGAGCAGAAGATCAAGAACTTCAAGGAAACTGGGGTAGGCAGCAATATGAAGGAACTAGATTCAGTAGTATCACACCTTAAGCTGTATTACAAAGCAAGAGTGTAAAATTCAAGTTCAAGTGTAAAATGGATAATTTTGATTATTTTAAATTAAAAATTTCCTGTACAAATAAAACCTATGTAGCCAAGAATAGAGGAAATGCAGGAATATTGGGGGAAAACACTCTCATAGACAATCTCCCAGATAGAATGTCAGTGGGCCATAATATTGTTGTGGTCTAGGAAACGATAAGTTGGTGGATTTAGAAAAATATAGGAAGACTTGGACTTATATAGGAAGATGCTATCCACATACAGAGAAACAGATAACAAGTGGAAATCAGCATAATGCCATCTTATGTACATGTGTTTGAGTGTATATGTGTATGTTCATGATATATATGCATATGTATGTATATATGAGTGTATATACGAACATATATATGTATATCTTTACATATACGTACTATATAGCATATATGTATATGTAAGCAGTGTGTGTGTGTGTGTGTGTGTGTGTGTGTGTGTGTGTGTGTGTGTGTACTGTAGCCTTCTGTGGGGAGGAAGTGGAAAAATCAAGTAAAAAGTGCACAGCAGAAGACACATGAAACCATGGAAGGAAGCAAACAAAAGATGGACAGCTTTGAAAGTAATGTGTAGTATTTATTATATAGGTTTTCTTGAAATAGAAATGTATTGCTTTATATTGAATCCTCTCTTACGTTCTGCTGGGTACATGGCAATTCTTTTTCTTTTCTTATTTTGTATTTCAGCTTAAAATAAATTCAAGTATAATGAAAATATGAAGAAATAAAACTGAAGTCATGTAGTTTTTTCCCATTTTTTATAACAGTCACATTCTAGGAATAATTATTTTATTAAGGAATTAGATTACTTTGAGACTAGATGGGGACACAAAATAAAGGAATTCAAAACTTCCAGGCTTCATCTCAAAGAATCTAAGAAACTCAGTCTGATGAAGTCCTATCACTGCTTGAGACTGTTAGAGGAGAGAATTCCCAGGAGAAAAGAAAGCTGTGTCACTGACTAATATGTGAAATCATAGAATGACAGAGTTGGTAGGGCCCTTGGTGGCTACTCCCCTTCCTCCCCAACACATTTATTTTTAAAGATGAATAAACTAGATAGTGAAGTGATTTGACTAAGGTAGGCTTGGGATTAGAACATACACTTTCAGAAACCAAGGATAACTTAGGTCCTAGAGGCAGGTTCTCTAGGTTTGTGTGATTAAAAACCGAATGACAGACAATGTCAGTAAGGTATGTTAGAAAATAATATTAAACTGGCTTTTGCATTAAATGCATACAATGTGAAGTCTAATTGGGGATGTAATTTAGGCCAGGTCTGCTCATGAAAAATGAAATAAAAACTCAAACAATTATCCGGGAGCATTCAAACAAACAAACAAACAAAAAAAACCCACTCTACCTGACTCTCTCTCTCTCTCTCTCTCTCTCTCTCTCTCTCTCTCTCTCTCTCTCTCCACATAAACACACATATTCATTTGTATGTAAAATTTATGGTAAACAAGTGCATAAATTATGCATATATATGTGTACCTGTGTGTATGTGTGTGTGTGTATGCTTAACATTTAATCAGGAGTCTTTTTATTTGAATTATATAAGTAATTTCAATTTCATTTTACATATCACTTAGTCTAAAGGAGCTGCTATATAAAAATCTTTTCCCAGAAAATAAAGATTTAAGTCATGAATTTCTATGAATATACATAATCTTTTTATGTGACACTGTTTACTTATGTCATCCTCTTATTAAATCAATAAAAATCTAGTATTTCTAATAAGACCCAAGTTAAAAACATTATTAAATCTCTAGGTTCACCTTATTATAAAATTCAAACCTATTTTCAAAAGGACTTTAAGCCTCTTGATGTACCTACTCTTACACATAACATCCAGTAGATGGAAGCATTTTCCTTTTAAATTTATAAAGACTTCAGAAATGAATTTTTTTTTTGATATTTGAATTGGTAGAAACTGAAGAAAGACACATGCTGTTCCAAATGTCACATATTTAAAACTACAATTTACCTGTCTTTTTGAGAAAATTTAAAAATTGGAACATAAGATTTTAGCTATTTTTCCTTCCCTCAAAGCATCAGGAATAGGGATTGTACCTATAATTTCACTGATATTAGAAACTTGTGGATGATGATATTCCAACAAATGTAGATCAGTATCTTCTCTGGAACTTAAAATCTTAAAAAATTACCTAGATCCCTGAGAGATCAATTAATTGAACCAAAATCACATGGTTAGCATGTGTCAGATACAGAACTTGAACCCAGGTCTTCTTTATTTTCACCTAAGGAACAGAAAACCAAATTAATTGGTTCATGAGCCACTATATTGCTTGGGTTCTTACTAACTAAGGCTTGCCTTTCAAAATTGGTGTCCACTTTGCTATCAACATTTTTCATAAAAAATCACAGCCTGAAGAAATCTGTCTTTGTTTTTTAAACCATCTTAGGATATGAAACCCATGTGCAATAAGGGTATCCTCAAAGGTTACTTCTTTGATCAGAGATAGCTGGAGTATTGCCCTTTTTCAGTGATCCCTTGGTGCTTGCTTTTCTCTCTCCCAGACTGTCTTTTCTCTCTGACCCCCAACCTAATATTTCTGTGTTTTTTCTCTAAAAACACACTGTTCTCATATTTAACTTGCAATGAAAAAATCAACTGCCCTTCCAAACAATTGATCTGTTTTGATCACTAACATAAATGAAATAGAAGGCAATTGGATTGGCATTTCATTAATTTGATCCATTGCTCAATTCTTAAATACTGTAACATTTGGAAGAAGAAAAAAGAATTAATTAGTTTGTTGGAAATTAAAGAAATGTATAGGCCTGCCTTCAAATTTATTCTGAGTATAGAATGGACATTGTGGATTGAACCCATTTAGAATTTTATTGACTCTTCCAGGGATCAGAAGAACTGTGGCTTGCCTCACTGAGTTTATAAACCAAACTAATAAATGTATATTCTGCCACAACCTGAAGCATTGTGGTTAGGGTACCTGTAATCAACTTTCCCTCATACCCACTGGTACATTTCATGTTTAGATAATGGTTTGGACCTGCACTTCAGTTCTGAAGAGAACAGTTAAGCTATGATTGATAGCCTCAGCTCTGATAATAGCTTTTAACTGCTCATTACTTTTATATGTATTAAGTAAGTTTAATCAGCTCATATTTCATTGAAAGCTCTTTTGTTCACTCAAGCCTTATGCTTTTAAACATAAAATGGTTATTATATTTAAATAAGTTTCACACAAAACCATACATTACAAGTATTAGATGTCCATTTTATTAAAGGGACACAGATATTGGCAAAAATGTGGATTATGTTTATAGAGTACTACCAGTGGTCCACTTAAGGTGATTCCAGTTCTTGTGATATTTGCATTTGTTTCTCAGTCAACCACATCTCTGTTACTAATGTTGGGCACTTACAGACCTGTAACACACAAATAAGCTCATCGATTAATTTGTTTCCAAGGCAAATCTTTCTCTGGCTCCTATTTTCAGTATGACCCTACCACTTGCCCAGTGACCAATGAGTGGAAATATTACTGGAAGAATTGAACCATTAAATTCTGACATTATAGCTATAAATGAAATTAGCAAACAAAAGGAAATCACACCGTATAGAAGAAGGTTCACAGGTTCGCCTAAGAGGGACAAACAAAGGAGGTGCTTTTCATGATGTGTCCAAAAGCAATAAAAAACATTTTCATGGACCATTAGGTCATCTCATGTTGCAGTGCTTGTGAAACATTTGTAAAAATAAAATCACCATGATGCCAATATCCGTTACAGAGGATAGAGAAATAAATAATTCTATGAAAATTTTATAAAGCCATCTAAGTTAAATCAACTATTAATTTAATATTCGACAACTTCAATGAAAAGGTAAGGAAGAATGGTAAAAATATATTGGAAAACATAATTCAAGTGTGGAAAATGACAATATGAAAAGGCTCAGAAACTATTGAGAAGCTTCTGACATAGCATAAATACTCCAAGAAAAAAATTACTTTACATGGAAAGCACTTAACATAATGATATATACATGCCAATTAAAATGATCATATTCTAATAGTAAGGAAAAGGTTAATTACTAATGTAAGAGTCATTTCCAAATAAATGTTTTGGGTTCTACTACTTAGCTATCAGAGAAAAAATAAAAATTATGACTAAATCAGAAAAAAAAACAGAAATGAAAAGAAAACAGGGTATTCAAGTGAGGAAACCTCAATTTAAAAAATTGATGACAACAAAAATGTGAAACAGATTAAAGATAGACATCATAGTCTTAATAGGTTTGATTCATTGTATTGAAGAAATTGATTTCCAGAGATATAGAGCAATTTGTTCAATTTGAGCAGGTCATACTCCAGAGCTAGGATCCAAATCCAAGTCTTCTTACCCCATATCCAGTTGTTTGTTATTTGTTGATGATGTAAATTGGTTATCACAACTGGAGACATTATGCTCTGTCCCATTAAAGAATTACCTCTGTCAGAAAATGTGTGGTCCTAGAACTCCCAACTGGTAAAGCCAAATGTATATGCCACAAATGACTGAAACATGTCCCAACCTTATAGCTTTAGCCTTCTGAATCATATAATTATCTGCAGCATTCATTCCATCATAGGTGAGAAGTATCAAATGTTAACATGAACAAAATGACCAGATTTCCCTTTATTAGTCTATTTTTTTCCTCTACACATAACCATTCTTTGGACAACCAAAGCATCTTCAGGGAAAACTTCTCCATATCTGGCAGACAATTTTCCCAAAGAGGTCTTTAATGTAAACATCAACAGAGACCTAGATGCCATTCCCAGCTTTGACATCATACACTAACTTGGACATTGACTAATCTCTTTGGGATACAGCTTACATGACTGGTATCATTAGGAAGAAAACATTTTTACTTATGTGCCTCAACATGAAGAGTCATCACTTTGTATAGGAAGAGCTGGGATATGTGAGCATGATGTTATTTGCTCTTGTGAAAAATATCTATATATTTCTAAACTGCCCCCTTTTTTAGAACCCAATGTAATCAAGGTATTGTTTTTGTTTTGTTTCTTCTTTTTAACATAAATTATTTCATTTACTATCATTGTATATCCACTGCAATGATTATTTACAGTAATATGCAGATTGTCCTTAAAGAGTCATTATTTATGCAATTCTATCTTGCTGAATTAATAGGTAGTGACTATTTACATTTTCAATTAGGTGCTATTAACTATTGCACTATCATTTTGTGAAATTGTAATGAAAGAATCACTTTAAGTACAGAGCTCTGCACATGAGATTTAATCAATGTTTGTTGTATTTCCAGCATACTACCCCATTCTTTTTGTATCTTTTGTTACCAATTTCCCTTAAGGAAAAAATTCATTCTTAAAGACCTTGGTTCCATAATTGGCTTTAACCTGGTAATCATTTCTAACTAGTTTATTTCTAAACTAGCTACTGAAAGTACTCTTGTTCCCAAGATATGACTCCTATGCGCCTTTTGCCATGTAATTCTCATTGCCTCTTCTATAGAAATCAAAGTTTCTGACTTTTTGCATTTCATTTTTCTCTCCTGTATTTTTTCTACAAGGTTCTTTCTATTATGCTCATCAAGTTCTTTTCCACTTTTGCCACGTCTCAAGGCTAGTCTTTATTCTTACTGTTTTTCCAGTAAGAAGTTTTGATGTTGACAGGATTATAATCCATTTCCACCTCTCTTCATCAGTTTCAAATTCTTTAAATAATTTTTCTCTTTCTCTATCCTTCAAATTATATATGATATATGCACACATATATCATATATGCATATATTTGTATAGTACAAATATTTCCCCTTATATTCATGACATATATATATATATATATATATATATATATCCCCTGCCATTTTAGCATTTAAATCTCATTTCCCCCAACCTCTTTTTCCATTACTTTTTTTTGTTGTTGTTCATATAGATCATCTTTGATGGTTTGGTACTCTTAAGAGCTTGTTATCCCTCTAATAATAATGTCAATCAAGTGTCTTGTTAGTTTTGGGAGTTTCAATGGGAGATTTGTGTCTGGAGGCTGTGGACTCTGTATCCTGGAGCTCCAGGAACAATACAGGAGATGGTATAACACACAATAAGCATGGATCTTATTTTAAATGGCAGTTATTCTATTAAAAGAATCCCAAATAGGAGAGACATTTTGAAGAGAATTTAAAGAAGTTGAAACTAGATATAGTCACACTTTTAGAGGTCTTGGTCAAACTGAAAAGTCACTGGAAGAAGACTTATTTGAGTATAAGGCCTCTGGAAGACATGTAGGTTTCCTTCCCACCAGTGACCTCATTCTAGGGGAGTATGGACCATATAGATATGCCAATGTTTTGAGATGTTCTTGAGGGTAAAGTTTGGGGAGAGATGTTGGGATATGATGAGAATATATCATTTGATCGAATCAATGGTGAATGAACTAAAGCTGTATGTCCCTCTGCTTTGTATTAAAATAATCACGCTATTCTTTTATTGCTATTATATTAAATACACTGAATGAACCCAAAGTTGGAAAATAGAAACTTTAAATGGTAGAAAGTAAACCCACTCTTCCTTTCTTGTCCTGCCAGCCAAGATGCCAAAAGGGAAGAAGGTCAAGGGGAGAAAGGTGTCTCCAGCTCCCACTGTGATAAAGAAGCAGGAGACCAAGAAAGTGGCCAATTTTTTGTTTGAGAGGTAGCCCAAGAACTTTGGCATTGGTCAGGACATCCAGCCCCAAAAGAACTTCACTCAATTTGTCAAATGGCCTCAATAAACCAGACTGCAGAATCAAAGGTCTAACCTCTATAAGCACTTGAAAGTGCCATCAGCAATGAACCAGTTCAGCTAGGTTTGGGATCATTAGACAGCTACTCAATGCTTAAACTTGCTCACAAATACAGACCTGAAACAAAGCAAAAGAAGAAGCAAAGGCTGCTGACTTGGGCTGAACAAAAAGCTGCAGGCAAGGGAGATGTTTCCACTAAGAGACGACCTGTGCTCAGAGCAGGTGTTACCACTGTTACTATCCTGGTAGAAAACAAGAAATCACAGTTGGTAGTGATTACACATGGCATGGATGCCATTGAGCTAGTGGCCTCCCTATCTGCCTTGTGCTGAAAAATGGGGTTTACTTACTATATTATCAGAGGTAAAACCAGACTGGGTCACTTAGTTCATAGAAAGAACTGCATAAGCATTGCCTTCACACTGGTTAATCCGAAGATAAAGGACCCCTGGCTAAACTGGTAGAAGCCATCAAAACCAATTATAATTACAGGTATGATGAGATCTCTCATTACTGAAGTAGCAACATTTGGGTCGAAAATCCATGGCTCATAATGATCTTAGACAGATAGTACATAGGAGGCACTAGAGGTGTCAGACTCCAGCCTTTAACAGGTTCACTCTTGATCTGGACAGACAGAAAAGGGAGGTTCAAAGGGGTTAATAATAAGCTTTTACTAGTCTAGCTTTCTCTAATACAGTATTACTGATAACAGAAGCACCACAAACTGCTGTAGCATTCCCTAATCACCCTTCTCGCAGGGGCCAGTGAGGAGGGGAGTGGGGCAACTACCCTTATGTCTCCATAGGGTCAATCAAAACAGGCATAACCTGTGCATTAAACCCTAAAGGGCTCCCCTAAATCCCCACAAATCTCAATGGGGGCTGGTTGAGGCAAACATGGATTCCCCCCCTTTCAAGCCTTGATGGGGCCCAGTCAAGGCACACAGCCTTACGGCTTGTACATTCAACCATAAAGTTTCCCTAACTCACTAACCAATGCCACCTGTTTTATAGGGCATCAGACAAAGAAGGCATATTGCCAACAACAGCTTCACAAGTTTACATCACCTCATCCCTATAACTCACTGCACAGTTGCAGTGGATGTTTACAATTTAAGCTCACATGTTTATATTATTTATCCTTATATAATGCTGTGCAAGCATGGTGGAGATGTTTTGAACCATGAGCCTGGGAACTCATATCAAATACCTGGGAAACAGGGATTGTTATGGCTATAGATCCTGGGAAACTGAACTCTAAGAAATAATTAACAAAAATCCACTTTACACACACTAAAATCCACATTACTTACAATGACAAGCTGGACAAGGCAAAAGCTAAGGAACTTGCAACCAAATTGTGTTAAATGTATGTTTTATTTTTCCTTACATAAAAATAAAAATCTATGGGCATCTAGGTGGCACAGTGAGTCAAGAACTGGCCCTGGAGTCAGGAGAACCTGAGTTCAAATCAGGCCTCAGACACTTGACACACTTGCTAGCTGTATGACCTTGGGCAAGTCACTTAACTCCAATTGTCCTGCCTTCCCCCCTCCAAAAAAATAAAAAATTAAACAAAATGAAAACAACAAAAAAGAAAACAAATCCACAAAATTAGAAAGGGTGGACTTATGTATAGTACTAGAAACAGGATGCTAGTGTGAACCAGTGAAAGCTCAGTCTTTATAAGCATGTGAAGCATTCTTCACTAATTAAATCTTTATAAGGATTTTAAAGCATGTACAGCCATTGTTTCTGATCTGTTAACTAAATGAAGAATAGCAGCTTTTCAAATACTTATAGAGCCAGAACTGAGAATGATCACAAAAGGAACTAAGTGGATGATTGCTCTCTCTTTTCTGCTTGATTTTGTTCAAGTGAAAAGTTCTTCAAACCTCCAGGTGGAAAGAGAAAACTGTACTTGAGAAAACCTGGTAATTTTCTTCCTCTTTTGTTTCAGTCTGTAACCGTATGGTCATATTTTGCAATTTGTTTCTTTTACAAGTCAAACTAGTTTCTTTTGAGATAATTTTTGTAGATTTCTACATTTTTGAATGTTTAATTATATGTAAATATAATTATCTAGTTAAATGACCTGTTATATTTTAAATTCTGTACAAATATTGATATTATAGCTTGTATGAAAAGTATGGATTTGCCTCCCTAAAATGCTGGTGACTTGCTGATAAATATTTATATTTTTGGTTTCTTAGAAATTTGCTTCTCACTAGGCTTGGCTAATTTCAAAATCAATCATGGACTTCTTCTCTCTGGCTTCTAGAGGCTCCCTTTCCTTGTTCTTTTAAAACTTACAAGGCTGCAGCCTATATTGGTAATGTTTAAACTAATGTTAGTAAAGAATCCACGCAACAGAGACAGAAGCAATGTGGCATGGCCATGTTCTCACGCATCACATATTGGCAGGTTTGAATGGCAAAGCCCAAGGCCTACCCAACACCACCCCATTCCCTAGAGTTTATAGTCATCCTCCAAAGGAATTGGATCAGAAAGGCTCTACCTAACGCCTTTTGTAAACATTCTTAGTTTCAGGTCACCAGCCAATCAAAAAGTTCCTCTTTTTCAGTGGTAAGCAAAACAGAAATAGTTACTGCCATGGCTCTGAAGTTCACATAGGGATCAATAGAGCATGCTATACATTCTTATAGAGACTGGCTCTTATGGGAAATTCCCAGTCTCCTATTCCATACAGATGAAGATAGAAATATAGTAAAATCTTTGATGCTAGATGGGCTCTGTTCATATAAGAAATATTAAAAACTACTCTCAAAAGTTATAATCTATGTTAAAAGACTGAATAGAAACTTTGGATTAACTGTTTATCAATGACATTTTTGAAATGAGAATAGAGAAATAATATAGTTTATTATTTTGGCTTTGATATATCAACTACATTGCCTCACAAAACTGTAGTATATATTTTTATTAAATATTGTATTGGGCAACACTGGGAAAATATACTGATGTATTATTAATTAAGAATAATTACAAAAACTCTTCAATAGGCTTTATCCTTGATGGTGGATATTTATTTCTTTCAAACTAAGGTATACAGCATGAAAACATTGACTTTCTTTTGAATATCATTGACTTTACATTAATGAACAGAGGGCTAGGTCTTCACCACCAACCAAAATATGATTACTTTTCTCTGATATGTGTTTATGTGTGTCTATGTTGGGGGTGTGTGAAGGAAGGGGTGATCAAGGGTATATGACTCTACATTATTTTTGCAAGATTTGATTGAAAAGCAGGATTTCCTTCTAGAGGACATTTGCCATTTGGCACTGAAAATATTGCAAGCTGTGGCTATAGCTATTTCTACTTGATGATGTCTGAAATGAATGACCCATCCTTATTAACTCCCAGGAAAAATGAATCAATCCCAGTCAATTTACCCTAAGATACCCTTCAGAATGTTCTTCATTTTATGCAATGGATTTACTGTGGGTCAGTGCAATATTATTTGAATTCTTTATGTTTTATTTTGTCTTGTAGAAAAAGCTTGTTCAGGAGTGTGGGGAGAAAGAGAGAGGATAAGAGAGAAACAAAAAGACAGATAAAGAGGGGGCTGAAGAGAAAGGCAAGAGAAACAGAAAGACAGAGAAACAGACACAAGGAAAAGAGGTTTCTTTTTCAAATTGACTAAGCATCTGGGACTCATAGTCCTTATGAGAGTAAGATTTAAGAGATAGTTTCTGGGTGAATGGGACAGATAATTGTGAAGACTTCACGGGGTAAAATACAGGGGTTACACTCTTCTCATATTTCTGAAACACGGAATGTCTAAGGTAGTACCTTGTAGTGACTCTGGAAGGTCAGAGTCTGGAGCTGTGGGCATGCCCTTCCCCCTCTCTCAGATGTTAGCACCAAATAGGAAGATAATGGACTTCCTGTGAGCTATTCGTTCTCTGCTCCAAGAAGGTCTTCCCCACCCCACCCCCCATCTCTTCTCCTAGACTTTCAGACTCCACCCATGGCAGTTGAGTTCGGATAAGGAAAACCTGAATGTACCAGATCAACCTTGGTCCTCTGTCTAGTTTTCCCACCTAGACTGTAAGCCCGCCTCCCAGCCAATGGTGAGAATGGATAGAGGTGGGTGGGAATCTTTTCATTAGAATATAAATTAAGGCAGCGTTTCATTTTACCTCACCTCCTCCATTATGGAGGTGTGCCCAAATCTTGCAAGGTTTGTAAAATAAATTTACTTTGTTTCTCCTAAAGATGTCTCTCCTATTATTCGAAAATTCTGTCCCATACATGGGAAAGACCTGATGCCAAAATCAAAATTACACGAATAATCTCAAACATATCCAATTTATTTTAATCTAATTTACACAAGCCCATTTTCACTAAATATTCTCTTCTTTTGTATGAAATGTACTCCAAGCCATGATTTTCCAAAGGCAGGGACACATCTCTTTATAATAATTTTGGGTATTCTTTAACCCTAACATGTAGCACCTAAAATAGGGTCAAAACTACTTGGGTGTTTTCTGAGTACAGTTTCCCCTGCCTGTGTACATAAATTCAGATTTTTAATTTCCATTTTAGTTTGAGGGTACTATTCTTCCCTACTTTAGTGGGTCCAGGGCTGGTATGCTATTTAGCATAATGTTATGTGAAAAAATTGTGTTTCTTTCAAAATGACTATAACTAAGAGTTCAATGAAGTTGATTCTCCTGTTTGACAGCTTGGTATATTCCAAATTCCTGGCATAACTTTCCATGAGTTTTATAGCATTCCAGAAGTGTGGCCGGTATCTGCTAACTGCTACATCTACCCAAAGCCAGCAGGATCAATCATGTTTATAAAAATTTCTAAATTGGTAAGTGATACTGGACTTTTTATGAAGTTATGCAGATTAAAATGTATGTAGTCTTTGTCAAAAAAAAGCAGTTTTGCTATTTGAACCTAAAAACTGAGCTATTAAAACAGTTGATCACTTTGTATAAATATAATTTGCATTCTCTGAGTGCATGCTGTATGTACACAGATACAGTCATAGATGGTATTACAATGTATAGCAAGCTCATTGATTGAAAGAAATGTTCCAAAATCACAGAACATTATGGTGGGAAGGGAACTCAGTGGTCATCTTGTCCAACTCATACCATGAAAAGAATGTGTACTATGATATACGACATATCACTTCCAGAGAACTCTGTCAGGAAATTTTTTCTAATGTATTTTATTGTATAGTATTTATGTTATTATTACTTTTTGAGTATATCAAGCCTAAATTTGTACATTGGAAAATATTTCTCTGGTCTTGTTGCTGATCTCTGGAGCCAAACAGAAAAATTAAATGGTTCTTTTACAAAATAACTATTTAAATATCTGAAAATAGCTAGTATGGCCACCTTGTTTCTTCTAATCTCCAGACTACACATCCTCAAATCCTTCAGCTTCTCCTCAAGGCCTCTTAGATTCCTGGCTGCCCTTCTCTAGTATGTCTCCTATTAATCAATGTCCAGCAGAACATGAATATGGTGCTCCAGATTTTGTCTGACCAGGAAAGAGAGTATGGAGAGATTATTATAATCCTCCTTATTCCTAAAGCTAATTCTCTTTTAATTCAGCCAAGATATTTAAACTTTGATGTCAATCCATTGAGCAGGACTCCTGTGATTCCTTTGTTGATGAAATAAAGCACGAATGTGCTACTTTCCTGGCTGAATGAAGACATTGACTTAAAAATACAATTGTATAAACAGGATGTAGAAAGCATAGCCTAGGGAACCAATTCAACATTTCTATTTAACTTTAGTCTTTGTCTCCTTTATTTATGCTAAGATACCTTCTATTTAAAAAAAGCTCAACAAAGGATCTGTCTGCTTTTAAATTCCACACCATAAAGCTAACCTTCCCAATTCATCTTGTTGTTCTATATTATTTGGTTCATTCATGTTTGTAATGGAATTTAATTTACTTTCATTGTTGCAATAGGTCAGAAGATGCAGAAGTGTAATAGTACTAAAATTGAGGTCATGGGATCATAGATTTTTGAGCTGAAAGGGAACAAAAAGTTCATTTAATCTGACATCCTCTTTTTACAGATAAGAAAGAAGTCAAATAACTTTTTTAAGATCAAACAATAGCAAATCTTAAAATTTAAAATGTAATACACATTTTTTCTTGAACCTGGGTCAATTATTTTACAGACTCAATTCACCATTACAGTGTGCTCAAATGTCTAATTGCTAATACAAAATAATAATTAATACATTAGAATTTCTTTTGTCAATTTATTGGGGTGTAAGATAAGGTAGGAGACAGAAAGGGACTCAATAGATAATTACACAATATAAAACTTGAGAAATGGAAGAGAACTTGGCACCCATATATTCTAATCCTTACCCAAAAAGTATTTCCACTATCAAAGAGCCTACATATGGTCATCATGTCTTTATCTAAGCAACACCAAAGGAGGGAAATCTACCACTTCTTGAGGAAGCTCACAGTATTTTTGGACAACTTGAATAGTTAGGAAGTTTTTCCTGATACCAAGCCTAAATTTTCCTTTTGCAACTTTCTCCCAATGCTCTTGGTTCTGACTTCTAAGGCCAAAGAGAACAAGTCTAAACCCTCATTCACATGACAGTCATTCAGATATGTGAAAACAATTTTATTTCTCTGTTGAGTCTCCCTTTTCCAGGCTAAATGTGCTAAGTTTCCTTAACTGGTCTTCATAAGTCATGAGCTCAAGCCCCATCACCATCTTGGTTTTCCTCCTTTGGACACATTCCATTTTATCAATGTCTTTTTGATTTTGGGTGCCAGAATACAGATAGGGGGAGGGATATAATGGTAGGGTTAGGGTTAGGGTAAGGAATAGGGATAGTGTTGGAGCTAAGATTTCATTGACATAAGGAACACCCAGGTGAGGAAAATTTGCCTGCCAATGTAGTGTTCAAACCTTTTCTTATAACTTAGACAATTGCCCAAAAGCACTCTGAGATTAATTGACTCTCACATTGTCTCACAATCAGTACTTTTTGGAAGCCAGAATTGAATCTTCTTCACTTCAAGGCCAGCTCTCTATTCACTATGCCATGCTGACATATTTTAAATAAATAATTCTGGAGTAAATAGCAAACATTTACTCAATAAATGTGGAATTATATTGATTTGGCCTAAGGAGAGGAAAAAGCAAAATAACATATAAAAATGTGGTAGCTTCAGGACTCAGGCCTCATTCACTTACTAGCTGTGATCCTGCGTAAGTCACTTGACCTCTATCTGCCTCAGTTTCCTCATCTATAAAATGAAGTAATAGTCATATCCCAAAGCCTGTAGTGAGAATAAAATGAGATAAAATTTTGCAAAGCACTTTGCAAACCTTAAAGTGCCATATAAATGCTATCTATCTATCTATCTATCATACAGGTATCTCATAGAGTTACTAATTCTGTTTTTGTTTGCTCAGAATCAATAAGCAGGTGATATTATTGGGCTTTTTTTTTAATGTTGAAGGATCTGCACATAAAAATGTCCCTATATATGGAACAGAAGTCATAATTCAGAGCCCTCCATATAGGGGCAATAGGACATAGGTGGATGTGTCAACTTTGAGGCCAATGACATATGAAGTCATGAGTTTATGAATGGATGAAATATAGACACAGCAGATGATGAGAGGAACAAACCATTGCTTGATATCACTGATGCATGGCACCAAGTTGAAGGGCTAAAATTCATTATAAAGTTTTCACTTTGGTGAAGTAAAGCCTATGCAGGTATCTACTGGTCTAGCCTGATGGAGCCCAAAATATCAGAGGCCCCTAGCAGAGAAGAAGGCAGAAAATTGCCATCTCCTCTGCTCCCAGGAATAGGTATAATTGTTGTATTTCTTTCCAGAAACAGGAAGGAAGAGCTGGAAATTTCGTAACACATAAAGCTGAACAAAAGAAATACACTAACTTTTGTTTGTTGTTGTCGTTTTATATAATACATGAAAGAGCTATGCTATCCTTTCACTAGGAAACTCCCTATATGGGAAGACTTTCCATTTGAGATTGTAATCCAACTATGAGTTTTGTTTTTTAAATTTTTTATTTAATATTTTTAGTTTTCAACATTGATTTCCACAAGATTTTGAGTTACAAATTTTCTCCTTATTTCTACCCTCCCACCCACCCTAAAATGGCATAAATTCTGATTTCCCCTTTCCCCAATCTGCCTTCCCTTCTATCACCCCATTCCCCCCACCATCCCCTTTCCCCTTACTTTCTTGTAGGGAAAGACAGATTCGTATACCCCATTGCCTGTATATCTTATTTCCCAGTTGCATGTAAAAAAAAAACAACTTTTTTTAAACATTTAGTTTTTTTTAGAACTTTGAGTTCAAATTCTCTCCCTTCATCCCTCCCCACCCACCTTCCCTGACAAAGCAAGCAATTCAACATAGGCCACACATGTATCATTATGCAAAACACCTCCATAATAGTCATGTTGTGAAAGACTAACTATATTTCCTTCTGTCCTATCCTGTCCCACTTTATTGAATTTTCTCCCTTGACCGTATCCTTTACGAAAGTGTTGGCTTTTGACTACCTCCTACCCTAATCTGCCCTCTCTTCTATCATCCCCCTCTCCTGTACCCTTCCCCCCTACTTTCCTATAGGGTAAGATACCCAGCTGAGTGTGTATGTTATTCCCTCCTTAAGTCAAATCTGCTGATCTTGTATTATCTTGATTGTGTTTCCACAATACTCAAATTGTTTCTTTCTGACTGCTTGCAGCATTTTCTCCTTGACCTTGGAACTCTGGAATTTGGTGACAATATTCCTAGCAGTTTTCTTTTTGGGATCTTTTTAAAGAGGCAATTGACCTCTGTTCCTTTTCAAAAGAGCTTGCTTTTGATTACCTCCTCCTCTCATCCCCCTCCCTTCTATCATCTCTCTTCTCCCCATCCCCCCTACTTTCCTGTAGGGTAAGATATCTAATTGAGTGTGTATATCATTCCCTCCTTAAGTCAGATCTGATGAGAGCAAGATTTACTCATTCCCTTTCACCTGTCCCCTCTTCCCTTCCAATAGAACTGCTTTTTCTTGCCACCATTATGTGAGATAATTTACCCCATTTTATCTCTCCCTTTCTCCTCCAAATATATTCCTTTCTCACCTCTTAATTTTTTATTTATTTATTTTTAGATATCATCCCTTTGTATTCAACTCACCCTGTGTCCTTTGTCTATAGATATGTGTATTCCCTTCAATGACCCTGATACTGAGAAAGGTTTCATGAGTTACAAATATTGTCTTTCCATGTAGAAATGTAAATAAAACAATTCAACTTTAGTAAGTCCCTTATGATTTCTCTTTCCTGTTTTCCTTTTCATGCTTCTCTTGATTCTTGTATTTGAAAGTGAAATTTTCTATTCAGTTCTGGTTTTTTTATCAGGAAAGCTTGAAAGTTCTATTTTATTGAAAATCCATATTTTGCCCTGGAATATTATACTCATTTTTGCTAGGTAGGTGATTCTTGGTTTTAATCCTAGCTCCTTGGACCTCCAGAATATCATATTCCAAGCCCTTTGATCCCTTAATGTACCAGCTGCTAGATCTTGGGTTATCCTGATTGTGTTTCCACAGTACTTGAATTGTTTCTCTCTGGCTGCTTGCAATATCTTCTCCTTGGTCTGGGAGCTCTAGAATTTGCTGACAACATTTCTAGGAGTTTTCTTTTTGGGTTCTTTTCAAAGAGGCAATCAGTGGGTTCTTTCAATTTCTATTTTACTCTCTGGCTCTGGAATATCAGGGCAGTTTTCTCTGATAATTTCTTGAAAGATGATGTCTAAGCTCTTTTTTTGATCCTGGCTTTCAGGTAGTCCAATAATTTTTAAATTATCTCTCCTGGATCATTCTTCAGGTCAGTGATTTTTACAATGAGATATTTCATATTGTCTTCTATTTTTTTATTCTTTTGGTTCTGTTTTATAATTTCCTGACTTATCATAAAGTCACTAGTTTCCACTCACTCCATTCTAATTTTTAAGGTAGTATTTTCTTCAGTGGTCTTCTGGAGCTCCTTTTCCATCTGGCTAATTCTGCCTTTTAAGGCATTCTTCTCCTCATTGGCTTTTTGGAGCTCTTTTGCCATTTGGATTAGTCTATTTTAAATGTGTAATTTTCTTCAGTATTTTTTGGGTCTTCTTTAGCAAGTCATTGACTTGTTTTTCATGATTTTCTTACATCACTGTCATTGCTCTTGTCAATTTTTCCTTGACTCCTCTTACTCACTTTTCCAAATCCTTTTTGAGCTTTTCTGTGGCCTGCAATCAATTCATATTTTCCTTGGAGGCATTTGATGTGGGCTCTTTGACTTTGTTGACTTCTTCTGGCTGTATGTTTTGATCTTCTTTGTCACCAAAAAAAAGATTCTATAGTCTGAATATTTTTTCACTGCTTGTTCATGTTCCCAGCCAACTACTCGACTCTTGAGGATTTTGTCAGTGTATGACTGCCTTCAGAGTGGAGAGTGCTTTGTCCCAAGCTTCAGGGGTCTTGCACTCTGTTTTCAGAGCTACTTCTGCACAGCAAGCTCTGCCACAACAGGACTCTTCCTCTGAGAATTGCCAGCCAGGACCATGGCCCAGATCACGGTAGGGCAAAGCCAGAGAGCCCTACCTCTGCACTAGCAAAGCACTCCCTGTACTCCTGCTCTAATCTTCCACTCTAATCCACCACTTGATTCTTCCTACCCGTTGGGTCTGGGGCCAGATACAGCCACAGCTGGAGCTCTACAAGCAGGCACGGGAGCTTTCTGCTGCTGCTACCACACTACCTCCACTGCCCCAGGGCTGGGGCCAGACCATACACTTCTCTCACACATATCCAGCAGTTTTCACACTGAAGAGGTAGTTGTCTTTGGCATTTACGATTTGAGAAGTCTGATAACTGCTCCAGCTCAGTGATTCATGGACCTAAGCCCTGCTCCACCTGATCTATACCCAGCCTTGTCATTCCTAGAATTTGTTCAGAGCCATTTTTAGAGGTGTTTGGAGGTATTTGGAGGAGAGCTTAAGTGAGTCCCTGTTTTCCAGCTGCCATCTTGGCTCTACCCCTCCTTGATAATTTCTTCAAAGATGATGTCTAGGCTTTTTTTTTTTGATCATGGCTTTCAGGTAGTCCAATAATTTTTAAATTATCTCTCCTGGATCTATTCTCCAGGTCAGTGGTTTTTCCAATGAGATATTTCACATTGTCTTCCATTTTTTCATTCTTTTGGTTCTGTTTATAATATCTTGATTTCTCATAAAGTCACTAGCTTCTACTTGCTCCATTCTAATTTTTAAGGCCATACTTTCTTCAGTGGTCTTTTGGACTTCCTTTTCAATTTGGCTAATTCTGTCTTTTAAGGCATTCTTCTCCTCATTGGCTTTTTGGAGCTCCTTTGCCATTTGGGTTAATCTGTTTTGTAATGTGTTATTTTCTTTAGTATTTTGGGGTCTCCTTTAGCAAATCATCGATTATTTTTCATGATTTTCTTGCATCACTTTCATTTCTCTTCCCAAATTTTCCTTGACTTCTCTTATTTGCTTTCCCAGTCGTTTTTGAGCTCTTCCATGGCCTGAAACCAATTTATATTTTTCTTGGAGGCTTTTGATGTACATCTTTGACTTTGTTGATTTCTGGTTGTATGGTTTGATCTTCTTTATCATCAAAGAAAGAGTCTATGGTATGAGTCCTTTTACGCTGCTTGCTCATGTTCCCAGCCAACTACTCGACCCTTGAGGATTTTGTCAGGGTATGACTGCTTTTAGAGTACAGAGTCCTTTGTCCCAAGCTTCAGGGGTTTTGTGCTGCCGTTTTTAGAAATACTTAAATTCTGAGGTGGTATGATGCTCCTCTCCTGGCCTGTGCTCTGGTCTGTGAGTGCAGGCATTCCTTTCTGCCATGTAACCACCAGAAGGACTCACTCTCCACAGCCACCACAAAACTCTGCTACATCAGTGCTCCTCCTCCCCCAAGAACTGCCAACCAGGACCACGACCCAGATGCAAGCAGGCAAAGCAAGAGAATCTTGCCTCAGCACCAGCAAAGTGATCTCTGCACTCCCGCTCAGATCAGCCACTTGATTCCCCCACTGTCCAGGCCTGGGGCCCAAAGCAGACACTGCCACTGCTGCCGTTGCTGCCATTGCTGCTGCTGTTGTTGCTACCTCTGTTGCCCTGGGGCTGTGGCCAGAACACATACTTCCCTGACCCAGATCCAGCAGTTTTCCCAATGACCTGCTATATTGTATTTGGTGTTTGTGGGTTGAGAAGTCTGGTAGCTGCCACACTTCAGTGACTCAGGGCCCTGAGTCCTTCTCCTTTAGGTCTCCTCTGGCCTGGTTTTTCCTGGTGTGGGCCATGTTGGGCTGTGCTCTGCTCCCAACCCCATGCAATAGACCCTTCCCAGCAGCCATCCAGGACATCTTGTGCTGGAGACCTGTTTCCCTCTATTATTTTGTGGGTTCTGTAGCTCTTGAATTTGTTTAGAGTCATTTTTACAGGTGTTTGGAGGGATTTGGGAGAGAGTTTAAGTGAGTCCCTGTTTTCAAGCTGCCATCTTGGCTCTGCCCCTCCCAACTATGAGTTAGTAAATAAGCCTTAAGGACAAAATTATGGCAAATAGAGGTGTTGAACCTATTCAGTGTGAAGGCAGAATCTGATACTAGACCTTGCTTACTCCAAGCTCAGCACTCTATCTATGCTGCTCTTTTTTATATGAGATGCGATTGAAATTGACAAGGAAATAAATTTTTGTTTTGTTCTTTATAAGCCACACCATCATCAATCTCATATCAAAAAAAGTTCAGTATTCAAACATATGTAATACAGGTGTGTATGTGTTTTGTGTGTGTGAGTCTACACATACACACACATATACATATATATATATATATATATATATATACATACATATATATATATATATATACATACACATAGATGCATATCCAATTCAGTCATTTTCAATGTTGCTTGATTTAAATGGACATTATAATTTTTTCCATTTCACTTCATTTCTTGTAGGACAATTTCTTTTTTCTTCCATTTTTTTGAGATTCGCAAACATTCAAATAATGGTAGGTAAACAAACATGCCATGGTAAGCTCATGTGGGATTTTTACTTAAGCATAGAAAATTAAAAGGTTTTGTTTTTTGTTAGTTTTAAACTTTAAGTTTGATCTTAAATCAGGTCACCTTAATTTGTTGCCTCACAGAGTATTCTATCTCTTTAGCTTTAAGAAGAAAAAAAATCCTAACTTATAATCAGTTTTATTTGAGAGCAGCAATCTAATTCCCATTGATTATGAGTAAAGCTCTTCCATACCCATTTGCTGCTAGGCTAGTACAAATCAATGCATCTGCAAGTATCAGATGCACTAAACAATCAATGAAGAAGTGAAATCATTAGTTATTGTTCAGTGATTTTGTTTACATTTAAAAGAAATACAGAGAAAATGCACAATATGTTCCAGGAGTAAGGGTAAATGATCCATGAGTCAAAATCAAGTATGCTTTCCTAAGACTTGCAAATAAATGGAAAGAGATAAGAAGCAAAATGTTTAGGAATTTTTGTTATCTGAGAGAACTAAGAAGAAGGTCATGAGGATCCTCATTTGTTTTTTTTTTTTTTTTTGACAATGTGATCATGGTAGAATTGTCTGTGAATGAAGTACCAGGCTAGAATAATTTGCTGTGGTTCACTAAAACAGCTCTGTAAGCAACAGAATGAATATTTCCAGGTCTGTCACATTGCTTAGATAAAGAGAGAGGTTTCAGTTAAATGAATTGATATGGCCTAGACATAGTGTGCAACATGAAAGAAACAGCAACTACAATTTGGGGTATCGTTTTCATGACTCTTGCTGTAGATAACATTCTTATAGTGGCAGAGATGCAAGCTCTTTATTAAATTCATTATAGCCATTAATAAATTAACATGGTGTGAGACATCACTATGCCTAGTTACAAAGAGTACTTATAGGGAACTGGGGCAGTGGGGCTTGGGAAGGCCTAGGCACATTAAAGTCATTTTCCTCAAGACTTCACGAGTTTTGCATAGTTGTTGGGAAGAGTTTAAAAATAGATTTATGTGAATCTGTCACCAAGTAGCTGAGTTCTTATAAAGAATTAAAATGACTAAATGATGCCTTATAAAATTTTAACTGAAATACGAATACAGTTCTCCTGACCCTCCTGTAGACACACTCACAAAACACATTTTAGGATAAAAAAATATTGAGATTAGCCTCCATAAGGAAAGGAGCTTAATTTGACATTCCTGTAGAGAAACATACATATTTAAAGATAAAAATAAAGCAATCAGAACAAGACATCCAAGAATGCACTAAATTGTTAACATATACAAATGAAATTAGTTTTGTTCAGTCACTTTTCAGTCATGTGCAACTCTTCATGACTCCATTTGGGCTTTTCTTGGCAAAATATTGCCATTTCCTTCTCCAGCTCATTTTATAGAAGAGGAAACTCGAGGCAAACAGGGATAAATGACTTGCCCAAGGTCACATAGCCAGTAATTGTCTGAGGTCAGATTTAAATTCAGGAATATTTGGAATTCTGACTCCAGGCCTAGCACTCTATGTACTGTGCCACCTAGCTGCTTTGAAATTAAATACATATCATATAGATTTTCTAGAAAATAATATTTGCAAGATGCAACCAAAACTATATAATGAAAAAAAATCAATATCAAGAATAATTGGTATGCTTTGGGGGCAAAGGGTATGGTGCTCTCCATATTTAACATAGTACAAGCCTTATGCATAAATATACTTTTATTTTGTAATGTATAGACAATAAAGTGAAGCTTAAAAGAAATATTTTCTGATCCTCTATGGCTTCTGGAAGTTTTGGTCTTCTAGGGAAAAAGTTTCCTAAGATAATCTCTACTGCCTTGGAAGAAACAAAGAAACTTTAAAAATTATATAACACTTTAATTTGTAAAGAGTAGGGCAGGTAGATGGCTTGGTGGATAATGTTCTGGGCCTGAAGTCAGGGAGATTCATTTTCTTGAGTTCAAATCTGGCCTCAGGCACCAACTAGCTGTGTGACTCTGGGCAATTCACTTAACCTTGTTTGCTTCAGTTCCTCTTCTGTAAAATGAGCTGGAGAAGGAAATGGCAAAATATTCCAGTATTTGTGCCAATAACACCCCAAATGGTATCACAAACAGTCAGACATAACTGAAACAACTGACAAATAAATATTAAGTTGGGAGTATGGAGAATAATTTACTTTTTTAAATTGAATTTTTATTTTTAGTTTACAGCACTCAGTTAAACAAGTTTTTGAGTTTCAAATTTTATCCCCCTGCCTCTCCGGCCCCCTCCCCCCATAAAATGGTATGCAATCTGATATAGGTTATACATATACCTTCATATTAAACTTATTTTCACAATAGTCAAGTTCTAAAGAAGAATAATAACCAATGGAATGAGACATGAGAAAGAAGAAACAAAACCAAAAAAGAAAAAAAAAAGGGAGAGAGCAAATAGTTTGCCTCAATCTGCATTCAGACTCCATAGTTCTTCCTCTGGATGTAGACTGCCCTTTCCATCATGAGTCCTTTGGAGCTGTCTTAGAACCTTGCATTGTTGAGAGGAGTCAAATCAATCAAGGTTAGTCATCACAGACACTGTGTGTCTGTAATCATGTATAATGTTCTCCTGGTTCATCTCCCCTCACTCAACATCAGATCATGTAAGTCTTTCCAGGTTATTATGAAGTCTGTCTGTTCCTCATTTCTTACAGCACAATAGTATTCCATTACATTCATATGCTACAACTTGTTTAGCCATTCCCCAATTGATGGGCAACCCCTTGATTTCCAATTTTTTGCTGCCACAAAAAGAGCTGCTATAAATAATTTTATACATATGGGTCCTTTTCCTACTTGTATTATCTCTTTGGGATGCAGACTTAGAAGTGGTATTGCTGTGTCAAATGTATACACATTTTTATAGCCCTTTGGGAAGAGTTGCAAATTGCTTTCCAGAATGGCAGGATCATGCCCAGTTCCACCAACAATTTAACAGTGCTCCTATTTTCCCACATCTCCAGCATTTATCATTTTCCTGTTTTGTCATGTTAGACAATCTGACAATTGTGATGTTGTGCCTAAGAGTTGTTTTAATTTGCATTTCTCTAATCAATAGTGATTTAGAACATTTTTGATATGACTATTGATATCTTTAATTTCTTCCTCTGAAAACTGCCTGTTCACATCCTTTGACCATTTATCAGTTGGGGAATGACTTGTATTCCTAAAAATTTGGCTTAGTTCCCTATATAATTTAGAGATAAGTCCTTTGTCAGAGACACTGGTTACAAAAATTATTTCCCAATTTTCTGCTTCCCTCCTAATCTTGGGTGAATTGGCTTTGTTTGTACAAAAACATTTCAATTTAATGTAATCAAAATTATCCATTTTGCCCTTTGTAATGCTCTTTGTCTCTTGTTTGGTCATAAATTTCTCCATTTCCCATAAATCTGACAAATAAACTATTCCTTGCTCCCCTAATTGTTTATAGTGTCAGCCTTTATATCTAAATCACAAACATATTTTGAATTTATTTGAGTATACAGTGTTAAATATTGGTCTATGCCCAGTTTCTGCCATATTATTTTCAAATTTTCCCAGCAGTTTTTGTGAAATAGTGAGTTCTTATCCCAGAAGCTGGACTCTTTGATTTTACCAAAGAGTAGATTACCACAGTTGTTGACTACTGTGTCTTGTGTTCCCAACCTATTCCACTGATCCACCACTCTATTTCTTAGCCAGTACCAACTAGTTTTGATGATTGCTGCTTTATAATACAGTTTAATATCTTATATGGCTAGGCCACCTTCCCTAGCATTTCTTTTCTTTAATTCCCTTCATAATCTGGACGTTTTGTTCTTCCAGATGAATTTTGTTATTATTTTATCTATCTCTAGAAAAACAGTATTTTGCTAGTTTGATTGCTATGGCACTAAATAAGTAAACTAATTTAGGTAAAATTGTCTTTTTCATTATATTAGCTCGGCCTAACCATGAGCAACTGATGTTTTTCCATTTATTTAGATCTGATTTTACTTGTGTGAAACGTGTTGAGAAATTTACTTTTAAAACTTTATGTACCAGACTTCCCAGAACCAAGATGGCAGAGTAAGCAGGAAATCACCTGAACCCTTCCATATTCACCACTAAACAACTATAAAATAGCACCCCCAAACAAATTCTATAATGGCAGAATCAACAAAACTATGGCCTGAAACAACTTTCTAGCCCAAAACAACTTGGAAGTTCAGCAGAAAAGTTCTCTCTCAGGTAAAAGGGGAGCACAGTCTGGGGCAAGAAGCATATTGGTAAGCCAGTAGCAGGCCCTGCATCAATAAACCAGCAGAAGGGTCTGAAGTCTAGTGCAGCATTAGATGAATAAGCAGATGCTTGCACCAGGCCACACTACGTGCCTCAGTGTAGCACCAGGTGAATAGGTAGATATGAGCACACCCCTTCCCCATCTGACGCAGCACAGCAGCAGGTCAAGAATGAGCAAATACCAGCACTAGACCACACACATTTATCAGCACAGCACCAGGCAAAGAGGCAGATGCCAGCACCAGGCCTTTCCGCACATTCTTCAGCTCATTATCAGATGTTAAAACACAAGAGGCACCATGTAGCAGCAATCACCCCCACCATACCTTCACCTCAGCACATCACCAGGACAGTGGTCTGACCCACACAGCCCTGGTACAGCTTGAGAGTTCCCCATGGGCCTCAGGGCAGCACCAGGGAGAAAATTTGTTACTCAAATTCTCATGGAAATCAATGTTGAAAACTAAAAAATATCAAAAAAAATATTAAACAATTTTAAAAAAGAAAAAAAATATATAATCACTATAGACAATACTTGGAATTTTGCCTGCCAACTATCTGAAAACAATTTTCACAGAAATAAAAACAGACCTAAACAATTAGAAAAAACAAAACAGTTGCTAATGGGTAAGTTGAGCCCATATAATAAAATTACAATTCTGTCTAAATTAATTTACTTATTCAGGGCCATACAAATCAAACTACCAAAAATTATTTTATAGAGCATGAAAAAAATTCATCTGGAAGAACAAAAGTTCAAGAACTTATAGGGAAAAATGCAAAGGAAGGTGCCCTAGTCAGATCTCAAACTGTATTTTAAAGTGGTAATCATCAAAACTGTCTGGCAGTGGCTAAGAAATAGAGTGGTGGATCAGTGGAATAAATTAAGTACACAAGGTACAATAGTAAATTACCATGGCAACCTAGTGTTTGATAAAACCAAAGACCCTAGCTTCTGGGATAAGAACTCAGTTTTTGACAAAAACTGCCAGGAAAACAGGAAAATAGAATGGCAGAACCTAGTGACAATCAATTTTGAATTACTTAGCTCTATTCGACAATGCAATGGTCTAAGATGATTCCAGAGGACTTGTGAGGGAAACAACATCTCAAACTGTATGCCAAGATAAGGTGAAAATAGGTAAATGATTGAGAAGTAAAGGGTGATACCATAAGCAAATTAGGAGAGTAGGGAATCATTTACCTGTCAGATCAATGGAGTAGGGAAGAAATTTTGATCAAAGTAGAGATAGAGTGAATTATGAAATATAAAATAGATAATTTTGATTATGTTAAATTAAAAAGGTTTTGCACAAACAAAATTGATGCAACCAAGGTTAAAAGGAAAACAGAAAGCTGGGAAACAATCTTTACAGCAAGTGTCATTAATAAATGCCTCATTTCTCAAATTCAAATGTATGATTCAAATGTATAAGAATACAAGCCATTTCCCAGTTGATAAATGGTCAAAGGCTATGAAGAGTTTTCAAATGTAGAAATAAAAGCTCTTCATAGTCATATGAAAAAATGCTCAATCACTATTGATTAGAGAAATGCAAATTAAAACTCTGAGTTATTACTTCACACCTATTTGATTGACTAATATGACAAAAAGAGAAAATCATAAATGTTGGAAAGGATGTGGGAAAATTGGAACACTAATGGTGGAGTTGTGAACTAATCCAACCATTCTGGAGAGCCATTTTGAAATATTCTCAAAGGGCTAGAAAACTGTGCCTACCCTTTGACACAGAAATATTATTAGTAGGTCTGTGTCCCAAACATCACAAAGACAGAAAAGGGGTTTACATGTACAAAAAATATTGATAGCAGCTCTTTTTGTGGTAGCAAAAAATTCATAATTCAGGGGATGCCCATCAATTGGGGAAAAGCTGAACAAATTGTGGTATATGGATGTGATGGAATAGTATTGTGCCATAAGAAATGATGACCAAATTGATTTCAGAAAAACCTGGAAAGGCTTTCATGACGTCATACAAAGTGAAGTGAGCAGAACCAGGAAAACATTGTACATGGTAAGAGCAACTTTTTGTGATGATCACTTTTGAATTACTTAATTCTATTCAACAATGCAATGGTCTAAAATGATTCCAGAGGACTCGTGAGGGAAAATGATATCCACATCCAGAGAAAGAACTAATGGAGTCTGAATACAGATTGAAGCAGACAATTTTCACTTTCTTTATTTTTTTCATGGTCTTTTCTTTTGGCCTGTTTTTTTTTTCTTTCACAACATGACTAATATGCAAATACATTTTATATGATTGCATATACATAACTTGTATTAAATTGCTAACCATGTTAGGGAGGTGGTGCTGGTGATGAGAGATAATTTAGAATTCAAAAAAAATTTAAAATGAATGTTAAAAAATTGTCTTTACCTGTAATTGGAAAAATGTAATAAAAATATTTATATACTTACTGGGAAGGGATGGTGAAAGGAATAATCATTTATATAATACCTACTACATGCCAGGTACCATGTTGCATACACTTACAAATATTATTTCATTTGATCCTCTGAGAAATTTCTGAGAGTGTTGCTGTTATTATCCATATTTTACAATTTATGGAACTGAGGCAAATAGTTTAAATGTCTTGCCCAAAGTCATATGGCTATTAAGAGTCCAGGACACTTACTAGTGCGTGACTCTGTGTAATTCACTTGACCTTTACTTGCCTCAGATCCATCATCTCTAAAATAGAGTTAATAATAGCACCTATCACCCAGTGTTCTTGTGAGGACATAAATGAGATATTTGCAAAATGTTTCACATACATTAAAGCACTATATAAATGCTATCAATATTAGCAACTATATTTCTAAACTTTTTATTTTCACCATTTATCCTAATATTTCTTAGTCAGAAACAGTTACTTCATTTTGTAAACTCATGTTAGTTTTGGCAGTTTCATTTTTCATATATCCCTTTAGAATTTTTAGCTATTTCATTTTTTTTTAAATTGTTAAAAATTTTTTTCTTGTGCTTGAGTTTGCCTTCCATTGGGTGTTTTTGTTTCTGTCTCCACATAGCTGCGAAAATGATATTTCTAAATTACAGATCTAATCATGCATTTTTCAGCATAAAAAGCTTCAGTGCTTTCCCTTCAATATCATGTTCCCTTAGGAAAAAGTAACCATTTCTCTATTTGCCTTTTAAGGGCCTTCACAATCTGGATCTAGCCAATGTTTACAGGTTGATGATACATTAGTTTCCCACATATACTCTACATTCCAGCCACACAAGAATCTTTGAAGATCATTGCATACTACATTCCATCTCCCATCTCCATGTATTTTTACAGGCCATTACCAATGCCTGGAAGGGGCTCCCTCCTCACCTTTTACTCGTGGCACTCAATTTTCTTCAAGACTTAGTACTCAAGCACTACCTCCTTCAAAAGGCTTTTATTTATTCTGCCAGTTGGTTCTATTCTTAATTTCAATTTCCATTACCACTGTGTATGGTTTTAGCTATGTCCTACACATACTTTTTGGTGAACAAAAATAAGCCTTTAGTGCAATAAAATTGCATTAAGGGCTTGGACTGATTTACTTTTTGTTTGTTGTTTCCAGAACACCTTGCAGAGAGTCTGGCATAAAGTAGGTATTTTTTTAAAGTTTATTTCTTGAATAATTGATTGGGATAGCCCTGTTTTGGAGACCCACTTTTGGAATGTGTGTATGTAAGTGCATGGAGAGGAGGAGTTATGCCTAGATAAGAGGTTTTTTTTTTCCTTTTCAGACTTTAGAATTCTCAAGCTGGTCTTCAAAAATATCTGCTCTTTTCAGAATTGATTTCTTCCACAAAATCACAAATTCTCTTACTATCCTGCTTCTAACTAAATGGACTAGTTTTCTCTTTTGCTATAGCTTTCTATTCCTCACTGAGACTGAAGTGCAGTAATCTGAATACAGTCCATTTCTTTAAATATTGTCCTTCCTTTGATTTTTTTTAATGTCACAGCTTCCAATTGAATTGCTTTTAGGTAAATAGCCCACAGGCAAGTTGGTTTAAGATAAATTTACCTATTTCCAACTCACAATGTTTAACTTAAAATATTTAAAAAGAAAATTTTCCTGAAGATCAAACCACCTTTTATTTTTAATTAAATGAAGGATGCTTGTGCAATAGTTAAGCTATAAAGATCCTTATTTGTAACTTATGAAATGATCAAGATGGCTAGAAGCAGTGAATTAGCCATAAAAACTGAAAGTAGTGAATCTTACCAATTATGTTTACTTTGCCACAAACCATATAACTGGATATTAAACAGAGTCTAAGTTCATTTAATGGAGCCCTCTTTTGAAGTTCAGAGTAATGAATTTTTATTCAATGCAGAAAATTCTGACCAATAGATGTCTTTTTAAAAAGGTTTGTCTTTCAGGATGGATTTTTCTGTTATAGATTTATAAATGGATTTATTCATAATTCCATGTAGTTTGCTTTTTTTAAGCTATTGTTAGGGATAATTCAAATTCAACAAAAATATAATATACTTCTAATAATGATATAAAACTGCAAAGAAAACATGATTCAAAGATATTTGGAAGGTTGTTTTATACTAACTCTTCTAATTGTATTATTCTAATTGTACTATTGTAGAAAATAATTATCTAGCAGGCTAACTGATAATCGTGGTGGATGCACACCACTGAGGGCTCATGTACTATAGAATTAGAAAGACACCCTCAGCCCTTGAGAGTACTCTGGAATTACTGTGAAGAGGAATGGCAATCCTTTGGTGACCTAACCTGCCATGGAGAGTGGAGATTGGGACCGGAACTCAAGAGCATATGCCACATAAGCGGAAAAAACACAATAAACTTCTTAATAATTATAGCTATTCAAAAATAAAATTTGCTACCTTAGCAAATAGTGAGTTAACTCTCATTGGAGTTTTCCAAGTAAAGGTGAAATGACCACTTGTTGGGTATGTTGTAGAGCAGTTCCTAATCACAAATAGAGACCTAAATCCCAACTGTTCTATTGCTCATCTTATGGCACTATGTAAGGCAGTCTTTTTTTTTTTCCTTCAGAAAGCCACATCTACATATAACACTCATAATATAACATTTTAAACTCATAAGATAATGATTCAAGGATTTAATATTGATTAATACAAATTGAATGCAAATATAGTACACATGTATGATGAGGATGTGACCAATGAGATCCCAATATTGATAGGCATCAGTAGTGTGCTCTATTTGATGCAATAAGACACATGGATCTTTATTTGCTGAAACTGAGTCTGAGAATTTTGTGGTGAAGTGGAATGGGAGGACCCAGTTCTTCACTTCAGAACATATACATAAATTCTGTTTTTGTTTCCTGTTTACCTACTAAATGTGGAAAAGGAGCCTTTTGATGGACTGCTGAGCTGGAATTGGGTGGCTATATACTGAAGACATAAACTGGGCAAATCATTCTCTCTTTCATCATGGTGATCAAGACTAGAGAGCTGTAAACCTCTGAGAGGGAAGATGGTGTGAGCTTATGTGCCAGCTCTCCCTATGAGGGCCAACCCATGGCCATGAATGAGATGTGGCTGTTTTTTTATGCCTCTGTTGTGTTAATTCTTCTCAGCTCTGAGGTGTAATACTGGAGATATCTATGAAATGTTTGAAAGATCAAAAGAACCAGAAGTCCAAGGTTCAGTTACTGAGGTTCATGCTGGATTTTGCCAGTAGTTGAACTTCATGTGGCTGAGTAGCCCTAAGGAACAATCTACTTTGTCCAGCTTATCGATGGAGTAGCTTTGCACATTTAGGAGTGAACTTGGTGGGACTGATGATTTGTAGCATTTGCCTTGAAATGTTAGTCCATTCTCCCTAGAGACCAAGGTGGTATATAGAGGAGAGTGTGTCTGTGGTTCTTGGGGAATTTTGTTTTCCTACTTTAGCTCTTGCTATAGCTTCTTCATTAAATATTCCTTTCTAATTGATGTTAATTAGCTAAATGATATTGGGGTGATATTCATTAAGTCAATCAATTAATTAGGGGAAATACTAAACATAACTGGAGAGAATACATTAGAGAGGGGGCTTGAGTCTGCAACACAAGAAATTTATCTCCAACCCTTCAATGATACTCCTAGAATCCCAAGAGATCAGATTTAGATGCCTCCTAGAACCCAAACTGATGGTGTATGGTGGGTTGAGATAGTAAGTTCAGAGCGTCACTATACATACATGTCAGTTGAGGTGAGTTACTATCATCAGGGTTCATCTTACTAGAGTTCTTTAATTGAAAATTTCATCTGGATTATAATATTCATGTCTTATAGAACCAGAATGCCATCCTCCCATAGCCACTTATATAAAATACTACATGAAATAAAATAATCTTACCTTCTAGCTGTATTGATTTTAGGATGTCAGTAACTAATGGTGACAGTCTTAGTTGCTTATGCTTTTAAAAATTATAAGAAAAAATATATGAAATATGAAAATTTATGAAGAATATGAAAAATTGTAAGAAAAATGCTGACCAGCTACATTATAGAGCTTAAATAAAAATATAAGATAGTAAGTGAAGATTAGAATATGTGATCAGAAAATTAAAACACACTATAGTATAGATGCATGCCACAATGATCATTACAATGAAAATTTTAAGAATATGGATTTAATGGCAGATGCTGTAAGATTAATTTGTAAAGAATCAATGGATAAAACAACAGCTAAGATAATTTTGTTAATAACAAAACTAGTATTTTTCAAATATTTCTAGGTATCTTATTTCACCAATTAAAAATAAAATTCCATAATTCTATGTGATACTCCAAGAGAATGAGGCACTGTAATATGGTTGAAGCAATGCTAGCTCTGAAGGACCTGGGCTCCAAAACCATCTCTGATGCTCAATTGCTATGTGACCTTGTTCAAGTCACTTAATCAACTTGGATCACAAGTTCTTTATTTGCATTCATCTGAATTTCTCCACCATGTGACAGACTTCTCCCCTTCCCCAGTTTTCAGCTTTTCTATATATGTTATTTTCTCCCATTAGACTGTAAGATCCTTGAAGACAGAGTGTGTTTCTTTTTTTGTTGCACCATTGCCAGCTCTTAGCAGAGTGCCTGCCACTTAAAAATGTTTATTGACTGACTGACTTTTAGATAATTTTTTCTTGTCTTTCCTTTGTAGGTTGGTTTGTTTCATATGCAAAAAGCAAATTTGCAGATCTAAGACTGAACTGAAGTTACTGATTAAAAAAAAAAAGGATAAATAGTCCAAGGCCAGTAACAGATCATTGTAAAGACATCTTTCTAAATTGACATTGATATACTTAATGACTACTCTTTGGGCCTAAACATTCAATTAGTTTCAAGTCCACATAGCACAATTATCTACTCCATATCCCTTTATCTTGTCCAAAACAACAGCAACAGAAACTTTGCCATTTGTTTTTATTAAAATAGAGGTAAAGCATATACACCACATTTCCCTGCCCTACAAGACTGGTAACCTTATCAAAAAGAAAAGGAGGTTGGTTTGGCATGACATGTTCTTGATGAAACTATATGGAATCTTTGTGATTGCTTTTTCTTTTCTAGAAATATACTAACCATCTCTTTAATAAGGCATGCTGGAATTCTTTCAAGAACGAAAGTCAAGCTTATTAGTCTAATATCTCCAGAATACATTCTGTTGATGTTTTTGAGAGCTGGACATGTGTACCTCTCTGAATATGCAGTATTCTTCTACTTCTTACATTTTTTTTTTCAAAGACTGATGACAATGACTTGTCAAGGATATCCTATTTAGATTTTTTCCAGGTGTCCAGGATGCAGTTTACATGCACATGGTGAATTAAACTCACCAAGGGCAGCTAGGGGCTTTCTTCTCATTTACTTCCTTATATAAGCTATTACTTCTATGCAAACCATTTTTGTTTTCTGGTTTTTTTTTTGAATCCAAATAGCATGTTCCTTACAGAGAAAATAGAGGCAAAGTAAGAGTTGCGCAATTGCACCTTCTCACTATAGTAATTTTCCCCATCTACTCTTAGCCACACCCATATCTCTTCTTCATTCTCCCTTTTTCCCCCTAATCTAATTAAAAGCAGCTTTTTTCTTACCTTAGTTTTTGTCACCCTCCTCAGCTCATTCTGATGTTTAGCACTGTGAAACTATTCATCACATTGTGTACTTGTTGTTTATCCTTCTCTTTTCTGCTTCCCTTGCTTCCATCTTTTGTAAATGTCTTTTAGTTCCTAGTATATGTATATCATCCTTTAGACAAGTCCCTTTTTTGCTTCTTTTTGGAATTGTTTCTCTTTGTGATGTAAGAATGTCATTTTTGAAAGTTTTCCATGCTTCTTGGGATGACTTGACTTATAGAATTTTAGTTCACGGGATATTCTCTATCCTTTGTCTTTGAATCTACTTCCTAAAATATAGAGCAAATTTTAGCCTTTATCTGGTTTTCCTTTCCTTCTATACCATGTGTCTAAAATGAAATAGTAACTTCTCCAACCTTCACAAAGTGTCATGTAGAATATGGAAATTTAGGCTTTTTCTAATACCAAATAAACTTTGATGTCAATCACATGAAAATAGAAACTGGAGAAAAACAAATGACTCAATATAGTGGCATGCAGAAAGGCAATAAAAATGAGACTAGAACTTCTGCTGTACAGTAACATCCTTGAAAATTTTACTTTTCCCTTCCCCTGACCTAGTTCCACCTCATGAGTTTCTTCTTTCAATAACATTCTACTATAATTATTTTCTTAGCACTGGCTGGTGATTCATTAATTTATCATCTGCACATACTATTAAAAACCACATTACCTATTTTTCCTAAATTTTGTATTAGGTCACTGTCAAATTAATGTTTCAAAACCAAGAGGTAATATATAATAATGGATGGAATACTAAGCCTGGGTCAAGAAGACCCAAGTTCAAAATGTGATCATGCAATTTTTTAGCTATGTTATCATGGAAAATGATTTAAACCTCTTTGAGTATCAATTTCCTCAGCTCTAAAATGTGGATAATAATACATATAGCACTTACTTCAGTGGGTTGCCATGAGCCTCAAATGAGAAATTGTGTGTAAAATGCTTTGTGAACTTTAAAGTGTTACAGGAATGTCAGTTATTACTTTATGATTCTGAAACAAGGAGAAGAGAGAAAGGGAGCTTATTGTTACTTCTTCCCAATCATTTACTTTAGAGGATAATAACTTTTAAAATTTTAGACATTATTAGATAGATAACTTTGTGTGAGTAGGTGTATGTGAAGGACTTATTTTTGTGCCATCTCTCATTCTGTGAGAGGTCTTGGCAGATGCTATTCAGTTTTTATGATGATATTCATAAATAAGTCCAGAGGCTATTAAATCATGGTGAATTGAAATAATGAAAATAAACAAATACCATTCACATATCTATAATAGAAATATGTTAAACCTTAAATTTTTCCAGAACAGTATAGTAGAAATGGGATCATTTGCATCACCAGCATCATCCACTAGGTTAACATTTTATCTTCCAAAGAATTTTGGCAAAACTAAATCATACTATCATTTATAGAGTAGGTGCTGCAAGATGAGGCCACATTTATAGGAACAGAAAGATTGTCAGGTAATATTTATAAAGGACATAATATTTCCATGTGGAATTAAATAATGAGAAAAGCACTTTTTAAGTGCTTACCACAATGACAGGCAGTGTGGTAAGTTCTGAATATATAAACTTAAAAGAAAATTAGTTTGGGTACTCAAAGATCTCCCACTTCAAACGGTGGAGCCATACAAGAGAATTCAGAACTGAAAATGAAATTATTGTTCAGCAGACTATCAACCTGTTTCATATTTTGACATTCTGCTATTTCCCTATCATCACTCTTTAAAAAGTATTTCTTTCATGGTAGAAGAAATTAATATCTGTCCTAATTCTGATATCCACTACTCAGTACAATGACTACCTTCCTATGTGTAGCAATTATATGGGGCTTTAACAAATCACTTTTATAAATATATCGTTTTGTCCTCATAACAACCCCCAAGACATAGTTGACATGATTACCCTCATTTTACAGATGAGAAAAATGGAGAAGGAAAATGTTAAACAATTTGTTCAATATTACGCTGCTAGCAAGTATCTGGAGTCAGATTCAAGCTCAGTTCTTCTTGGCTTCAGGTACAGAGACCAATCTACTGTACTAGCTATCTCTCTCTAGAAGAGTAACTATTATTCCTCTTTTAGGAGACCCTACACATGATGAATGCCTAAAATTTGGTTTTGAGATTTCTGTCTAGACTCGGAGTATTGTATAGTATAATGAGAGAGAAAATATGAGAAAAGTTTAACTTCCTTATTGGGGAAGTTTTCTTATTACTGAATATGGTTTATGTTAGTACTGCGTTAAAGCCTTTTCCTGACATCTCATAGCCCTGGGATATGGGCAACAACATGAGAACTTGCCTGGGATCTGAGGATTTGATTCTCTTTTGTTTTCTCCATTAGCACCCTCCTTTTTTAGGAGCATCACAAATACTTAGGACTTATCTGCTTATCTGACTGTTTATTTTTCAGAGAGCCTCCTCACAGTATCTTTGGGTAAGTTTGCACCTCCATTTTGAATATTTTCTTGGTTTTAGAGAAATCTATTCAAGCACAAAAAATGGTTTTCTGGGTACTGAACAGAGCCTTGGTGATATTTTATGTCCTGACTGTCATACATTCAGCAAATTAAGAGAACTGGAGGACACAACCCAATAAGTCATATAGATTAACTTTATAGAAGCAATTTTCCTGAGTATATATATTCCAAAGTATCAGTCAATACCTTTTAATAGATTTTACTTTTTTATCATCCATAACTATTCAGATACTTAAAATGTATTTAAATAATTTAAAATAATTTCATTAGTGATATGAAAAAATCTAACTTTCAGGAAGATATTTAAGACATCACTCTACCCTTCTGCTAAGTGGGGTCTATTAAATATAAAACCTTATTTAATCTTTTATTCTGTTTAAAATATAGGAGGTTTTAATCAAAGGAGAATTTTAGAGAAAGAAAATATGTCTCAATTTTTTTATCATGAAATAGCAGTCAAATAAAGTGCTATTTTCAATATCTATTCCAATACAGAAGTTTCTGCTCCAGCTCTCTAGTCATAATTATTCTATTACTTAAAAATGCACTTCACATTTCATAAAAAAGAGAAAATGTCACAGTAAAAAAGAAAAAAATAAGGCTAATGTGATTTTTTCAGACTCATAATAGTGAAATGTTGTAATTCTAAAGCTACAAAGTTAAAAAGCAGACACATGGAGATTTTTCTTTTATAACCCATGCCAACTGCAATATTTCATTTCCTCAGGAAAAGTAGACTAGGATTTTCAGTAAAATTTTAGCTGCCAGTAAAAACAAAGATGATCAAACAGAAAGCAACAACGATTCCCTATACAAATTTGTACACTAATAAACTCAGTTTAAAAAATCTGGAGCATAAATACCAAATTTTGGGGGTCACATATTGGTTTCTACATGGCAGTAAGTGAACTGGGGTCTTAGTTGGTGCTTTATCATTCAATTGTTTCATCAGAAACTTCTGTGAAACTCTCTATTCATTAAAAATGAAATGTTAAGATCCCTTTTATGTTCTGTCAAAAATTCTATTGTGTTTAATACAAATTTTGAAAGTATTTAAAAATTTAATCATAATAAAATTTCATCATAATGATTTGACCATATTTGTGTCATAAGAAAAATATAGTAGGACTCCACTTATATTCCCAAATAAGTAATAAAGTATTGGGATTGATTGTTCTTTAAATGTTTGGTAAAATTTAATTGTGAATCCATCTGTCACTATCTGTCACTAGGGATTTTTTGATAGGTAGTTTGTTGATGGCTTATTCAAGGTTGTCTTTTTTTTCCCCTAAAATGGGGCTATTTAGGTATTCCTCCTCTGTTAATCTAGATAATTTATATTTTTGTAAATATTCATTCATTTCAATTAGGTTGCCAGACTTTTTGACATGTAATTGAACAAAATAACTCCTAATAATTGCTTTAATTTCCTCTTAATTTGTGGTGGATTCAACCATTTTATTTTGATGCCAGTAATTTGGATTTTTTTTCTTATTTTTTAAGTCAAATTAACCAATGGTTTACTTATTTTTTATATATAAAACTAGCTACTAGTTTTATTCATTAGTTCAGTGGTCTCCTTACTTTAACTTTTATTTATCTCTGATTTTAAGTATTTCCAATTTGGTGTTTAATTGGTGATTTTTAATTTGTTCTTTTCTAGTGCTTTTTGGCTGCATCCCCAACTCTTTGATCAGCTCTTTTTTCTGTTTTATTGATGTAAGCATTAAGATATGTAAATTTTCCTCTAAGCATTGCTTTGGCTGAATCATATAAATTTTGGTATTTTGTCTCACTGTTGTCAGTAATTATTGATTTTTTTCTATTTTTTTTGACCTACCCATCTTTTAGGATTAGACCATTTAGTTTCCAATCAATTTTTAATCTGTCTTTCCATGGCCCTTTATTGAATATAATTTTTTGCATTATGATCTGAGAAACAATTCATTTAATATTTCTGCTTTTATGAATTTGGTTGTGAGGTTTATGCCCTAATACAGGGTCAGTTTTTATATAGGTGGTACCAGGCATCACTGAGAATAAAAGGTGTATTCCTTCATATCCACATTCAATTTCTTCAGAGTTTTATCATCTCTAATGTTTCTAAAAATCTTCTAACTACTTAACTCCTTGTTTATTTATTTATTTATTGGTTAGACTTATCTAGTTCTGAGAAGGGAAAGTTGAGCTTCATGAATATTATAGTTTTACAATCTATTTCCTCCTGTAGCTCATTTAACTTCTTTAAAAATTCATATACTATTCCATTTGGTACATATGTTTAATATTGGTGTTACTTCATTATGATATCTATTAGAAAAATATACTTTTCTCCCTTGTAATAGATCTAATTTTGCTTTTGCTTTTTTTCCTTTGATTTTTATTTTTATTTTTTGCTTCAGCTGAAGCATAATATATTCTGCTTCAGCCCCTTATCCTTACTCTCTGTATGTCTCTCTGTTGTGCTACTTGTAAAGAACATTATAGTTTTTAGGATTATGGTTTTTAATCCATTCTACTATACACTTCTATTTTACAGATCAGTACATCCCAATCACATTCACAGTTATGACTATTAACTGTGTATTTCCCTCCATCCCATTTTCCCTTTCTCTCTCTCTGTCTCTCTTCCTTTCTCTCTTACTCTTTGTTCTTGAAATATGTTGCCTATGGTCTTTTTTAATCATGACCTTCAAAAAGTCCAATCATTCTTAAATTTTCTCTTGGATCTATTTTCCGAGCCAACTGTTTGTTGAATTAGATATTTCACATTTTCTTCTATTTTTATTCTTTTGATTTGTTTTATTGTTTCTTGACATATTATTGCATCATTAGCTCCCACTTAACCAATTCTAATTTTTAAGGAATTATTTCTTTCAGAGAACTTTTGTATCTCCTTTTCCGTTTGGTCAATTTTACTTTTTTAGGATTTGTTTTCTTCAGTTAATTTTTGTGCATATTTTTTGTGTGTTTCCTTCACCAAGCTGTTGATACTTTTTTCATTGTTGTCCTCCATAATTTTCATTTCTTTTTCTCAGTTTTTGTTCTACCTTCATTATTTGAATTTTAAAACCCCCTTTGAGCTCTTTTAGGAGTTTTTTTTGGGGGGGAGGATTGACACCAATTAAAATTTACTTTGAGGCTTCACATCTACACGTTTTAACATTGTTGTCTTCTTCTTAATTTTCCCTTTTGCCATTATGACTTTCTATACTCAGGTTTTTTTTTTTATGTGTTGCTCTTTTTCCAGTCTATTTTTTTAAAATTTTATGTTAAATTTGGGCCGTGCTTCTGGGGCTAGAGGGCATTATTCCAAACTTCAGGTTTTTCATGGGGCTCTTTTCAGAACTAGTTCTGGACACCTGTAAGTTTTTAATTCTTTCAGGGTGGTATGGTATAAGGAGACATGCAGTCACTGTTCTCCCGGCCTGTGCTCTGTTCTGTGAGTGATTACAAGACAACTTTTCTTCCCTAGACTTGTGACCAGTTCCACTGTTTCTCTGTGACTGCACACTTTATCATACTAGAGCACCTCCTCATCTTGGAACTGTGAACTGGGTCTGTGAGCTTGATTCCCATTTGGGCAATGCAGCAGAATCCTGTACCCAGTGCCAGCGAAGTGTGCCCTGTAATCTCCTTCTGACCAGTTGCCTGTCTTCCTTAACATTTATGGGCTGAGAGTTCTGGGAGTTTTTACTGATGATTCAGGTTTTCCCAAAGCCTGCACTAGCTTGGTGGTGCAGGGCCTTCCACTGCCTTCCCCAGGTTGCCTGCACTGGACTCCACTCTCTCTCTCCAGTGTAACAGACTTTTCCTGCTGATTTTCTAAGTTTCTTGGTTTGGAAAATTCTTTCACTCTGTGTTTTTGTTAGTTTGGCCACTATAGGATTCATTATGAGAAACTATTTTAAAGTTGTTTGGAGGGTAATTTGGGAGAGCTGAGGTGAGTTCCTTCCTTAATCCATCATCTTGGCTCCAGAAGTTCAGAATAATTTGTTAATGATGAAATTTCAGTTACTGTGTCAGGCTCCTGTGCATGATGATTAGGGCAGTGCCCTTCAGATTGCACCAGAGGTGATGCCTAAATTAAAACTAGTTTAGTCTTATTACTCTTATTTCATTCACTAAACTCAAATCAATATGCAAATTTAGAGGAAGATATACACACATGTATGAATTTGTGCCTGCATATACATAAATATCATATATGTGTATATGTAAATATATGCATTCATATGAATACATATGTATATTTAAATATATACATATATGTATATATGTAGGAGTACATGTGTATGTGTTTGTAGTCACCCAAAGAAAATATATCAAAAACCTTTTTCTACAGTTTTGAATGTCACCATCCAAAATGTATAAATAACTATAACTAACTTCATGAGTCATGGTGCACATAGTAAGGGATTCGTTTCCAATAAAAATGAAACCAGTGATAAAATTACTAAAAGTACATATATGATTGATATATGTGTATTGCTTCTTTTTTAGGGATTTTCCTTCTTCTTAGCCTCTATTTGGATGCAAACATTTTTTTTTATTGCTAACTTGTCTTATTGATCAATAGGTGTTTATTCATGCTATTTTCAAGTGCTAAAGATGTACAGATCAATAAGAACTTTCATGAGATTTATTTGTATACCAATGACTGAACAGGTTGATAAAATAGAATTCATATCTCCAACCTTCAAAGTTCACAACTGAAAACTTCAAAAAATGAAATACATAAAATATGAATTGGATTCAAACTTTGTTTGAAAAAGGAATTGCCAATGCTTTATTTGATGAAATAGTAAATAAATAATGTGCAGCCCTACCATGTACAACTAAGACTGCAGGAGTAACAGGAATGGATCAGGGGATACATTTTATCATTTGAATCTTTTCCACTTAACGTATGAAATTACAGGATGGGAGGGATAGACAAGAGATACAATGTGAAATGATGATTTGCCTCTCAGATTTTGAGAGCAGAGTAGCAAGTTATAAGTGTATACCCCTCGAAATTTTAGGAGAATGGACCCATAGGTCCAAAGAACATGTCCTCTTTATGTTTGGGGAGGAGGAGACTAATCTGAAATGGTACTTATCATTTTGCACTCAACCATGCTCAGATCAAAACAGTTTCAAAAAATTATTTGCTCTCATTTGTGTACAATTGAATTGCTGTTGTTTGAATGACATAATCAGTGATTCTCATGGAACTTACTAGAAAACATGCTCATATAGGCCAGCCATGATGAATTTAACTGAACAAATACGTCCATACTGTTCAATACAGCGAAAAAATAGAAGGTCCAAGATTATTGAGAGTTGTTTATTTCAATTTACATGAATATCATTCCCACTTTTGATCAATCTTCTGCCTTATAACTACATACTTTTAAAGCTTACATAATTAGAAAATACATAATTACAAAAATAGTTACATACAAAATGAAATGTATGGTTTTTTTTTTCTCCACATCTCTACTATTAGTATTTCTGCTAGTGAGGAAAAGGACTTCACTTCCCACATGCACATCCAAAAGATCTCTGAAACCTTATTGGTTCTGCCTCTACAACATCATTCACCCTGAACTAAAGCCGCTTTGTGGGTGGTGGCATCTGAGGAGAGGTTCACTTGCATGGATTTGGGCTTTGTGGATATTATTTGGGCAACTATATGAAGGCTGGATTAGATAAAAAAAAGTGGATTTCAACCAGGAGTCCAATGAAAGGATGTGGCAATAGCCTCAATGAGAAATGATGATCAGGGTGGTAGCCATATTAATATAGAGGAGGGAATGGCTTCAATATAGGTTTTGGAGGTAATATTTCATATAGATTAGATTTCATAATTTGTTGGATATGGGGGTCAAAGGAATATTTAGTGATACTTACTTGGTGGACCAGAAGGATAGTGATACTCTCAAGCCTGATTATGAGTTTAAAAAAATGAATGGGAAGAGATAAGGGGCAGGGGAGGAGGGTATCTATGTAACTCTAAAATCATAGGTTTGTAGATCTTCAGCCAGTAGGAACTTTAGAGGCCATCTAGCTCAATCCACTCATTTTACAGGTAAAGAAACTGAGTTCCAGAAAGATTAAATTATATGTTGAAAGTCAAACAATGAGTGGAAGCATGTAACAACAATGCTGCTAGTAGCTGCTGTGGATGTGTAAGACCAACAACAAGACCAACAACACCAGCACACAGGAGGGCTTCTTGCACAGGTTCTTTGATCTTTTCTAAGGAAAGTGACTTTAAAGGGTTTACAATCTCACTTTAATCAAACACAATATATATATATATATATATATATATATATATATATATATATATGTATGTATATATATATATATATATATATATATATATATATATATATATATATATATACACATATATTCACTGGGTTAAGGGGAAAAAGATAGCACCCTGAACTTCAGAGCCCATACCAATACATACATAGTTATCAGAGAAAGAAGCACCAACATCTTGGTTTTCAAAGCCAGGGGCTCCTTAATGGTTACCCAGAGTCTAGTCTGGTCAAATCACACAAACATTCTTCCAATGAGTGAGCCTCAGAGCAAAATGCTAACCTCAGAGTAAATATGCTTCTTCAGGGTCAGAGGGCATTACAAATATGCGACTCCAACTCATGTGACTTAGGCTTTCTTGTAACTTAAGCAGGTAATCAAAGACTCTTGATTCAATCAAAGACAAGGCTCAATCAAAAGCACTTGATTGTCTTATTGTTGAGAAGCACTCCAAAAGAAAAAAAAGCATTGAAAAGTCCCACTTTGCTTGCCATTACAAAGCACTGGGATTAAAACATAAGATTTCAGACTCCAGAATCTTGCTATTAAGCTACAAGGAAATTTATTGTTGTAACAACAATGCTGCTGGGAGCTGCTGTGGAGATGTAAGGACAATAACACCAGCACACAGGAGGGCTGATAGCACAGGTTCTTTGACATACTTTTCTAATGAAAGCAACTTTAAGGGGTTTACAATCTCACTTTAATTAGACACACATATATCATTCACTTAGTTCAGGGGGAAAAGTCAGTACCCTGAACATCAGAGAAAATAAAAACAGAAATTACAAGCAGAAATTATATAAATAGAACAAATAACATAAATCAGCATACAAGGTTTTCGTCTGTCTATAGCAATACATACATAGGTACCAGAGAGAGAAGTTTCAACATCTGGGTTTTCAAAGCTGGGGGGCTCCTTAATGGCTACCCAGAGTCTAGTCTGGCAAAATCATACAAACACTCTTCCAATGAGTGAGCCCCAAAGCAAAATGCTAACCTCAGAATATATATACACTTCTTCAGGGTCAGAGGGTATCACAATCATGTGACTCAAATTCATGTGATTTAGGTTTTCTTGTGACTTAAGCAGGTCATCAAAGACTCTTGATTCAATCAAAGATAAGGCTCAGTAAAAGGCACTTGATTGTCTTAGTGCTGAGAAGCACTGCAAAAAAAAAACAATGAAAGTCCCACTTTGCTTGCCATTACAATGGTGAAGAATAGAAAAGAGATGCCTAAATCTTTTAATTTTAATTCATTATCACTTTTAACCAGTACTAGTCTGTGAAAGTGAGTGAATCAAAACCTCTCTTTTCTACCATTATTGTTTCTGTTTATATGAAAGCTTTCCCCAGCATCTGTATCTCATTTTTCAGACAACAGTGAAGGCCAGATGCAGGTAGAGGAAGTGAAGGACTGGTATAGCCTCTGCAGAGGCATTCAGGCAACCTCCAGCAGGTAGAACTCAAACATCCCATCTTTCAGAGCAGCCCTGGGGAAATGCAGGAAAAAAAAAAACCTGGCCTCAGCATACACCAGACACCACCATGAGGACCCCATCTCAGCATGAGGTAAGTGGCAGGCACCTAGAGACCCCTGCTGCCAGCACCTGAGCCCCCAGCACATAAAACCAGTGACTACACCCTTGGCCCCCAGCACAAGAAACTTAGGACAGTGCTCCCTGTGCTCTAGGAGAAGAGTTCAACTATAAAAGTCAGGAAATATGCAAAATCATGAACAAGAAGCAGAAAAGAGCCCTGACCATAGAGAATTATTATTGTGATAGGGAAAATCAAAACAAACTCAGAAGAGGGCAACATTATCAATATACCTACATCTCAAACCTCAAAGGGAAATATGGATTGGTCTTAAGCCCCAAAAGCCTTCATAGGAGAGCTCAAAAAAATTAAATTAAAGTTAAAAAATAAAAAAGGAAGAGCTAAAGAATGATTTTAAAAGTCAAATAAGAGAAGTAGAAGGAAAATTGGGAGAAGAAATGAGAGACTTGCAAGAGAGAGTCAACCTGGGAAGGGAAAGAAAAAACTGACTGAAGAAAACACTTCCTTAAAAAATAAAATTGGAGTCAAGATGGCATAGGAAAAGCAGGTACTTGCTTGAGCTCTCCCCCAAACCCATCCAAAAATGCAAAAATGATCCTAAACAAATTCTAGAGCTACAGAACCCACAAAATGACAGAGTGAAACAAATTTCCAGGCCAAGACAACCTGGAAGGTTCACAGGAAAGGTCTATTGAACTGGGCTGGTAGAGGAGCACAGACAAAAGCTGGCCACCCTTCCACAGACAGGGCTGGAGAAGGCCTCAGAGGACTAAATCACTAGCAGCTGTGGCAATTTCCAGACTTTTCAACTTACATACCAAAGACGACTTACAAGGTCAGTGACCTGGTAGGAGAGGAATGCAGTCTAGCTACAGTCTGGAGAGGTGGAGGCAGCTGCAGCAGCAGCAGCAGAATTGGCTGCTTCTGGAGCTCTCAGTCCAAAGATGGTGGAGGGATTGAGCAGCTGATCAGAGGGAGAGTGCAGGGTTCTCTTTGCTGGCACTGAAGCAGGATTCACTTGGTTGCCCTGCTTGGATCTGGGTCACAGTTCTAAGTGGTGGTTCTAGGGTAAGGAAGAGTGCTGGCATGGCAGAACTTGTGGCTTCAAGGGAGACAGAATCCACCTCACACTTCTAAGGCAGGAAAGAGTGCTTGCAGTCACTCATAGATGAGAGCGCAGGCCAGGAAAGGATTAAACACCTTTCCTTTGACCGTACCACCTTGGAAAAAACTGAAAATTTAAAGGCCAATAAAATTATCTCTGAAAACAGCTGCACAAAACTCCTGAAGTTTAGGACAGGACATCCTACACACTGGAAGCAGAGTCCTACCTTAACAAAGAGTTAGAAAGTCAAGTATTTGGCTGGGAAAATGAGCAAACAGTGTAAAAAAAATCAGACTAAATAATCATACTTTGGTGACAAAGACGATCAAAACATACAAGCAGAAGAGGACAACAAAGTCAAAACTTCTATATCAAAAGACTCCAAAAAAAATATGGATTGGTTTCAGGGCATGGAAGAGCTCAAAAAGGATTTTGAAAATCAAGTCATAGAAGTAGAGGAAAAATTGGGAAGAGAAATGAGAGTGATGCAAGAAAATCATGATAAATGAGTCAATAATTTGTAAAGGAGACCCCCAAAATACTGAAGAAAAAAACACCTTAAAAGTAGACTACTGCAGGCAGGGTGGAGCCAAGATGGAGGTGGCTGGAAAGCAAGGACTTGCGTGAGCTCCCCGCCAGGTCCCTTCAAAAACCTACAAAAATGGCTCTGTATTCTAGAACTGCAGAACCCACAAAATAGCAGAGGGAAGCAGGGATCCAGTCCAGGACAGCCTGGATGGTCACTGGATGAGGTGTATTATGCATGGAGGGGAGGGGAGCAGAGCTCAGCGTGGGTGGTGGCAGGACCAACCAGACCAGGAGCCAGGTGGAGCAGGCCCTAGCACCCTGAATCAGTGAGCTGTGGCAGTTACCAGACTTCTCAGCCCACAAACACCAAAGACAACAGAGAAGGTTAGTGGGGAAAGCTGCGAGGAACAGAGTGAAAAGTGTTCACAGTTCGGCCACTGCCCCAGGGGCGGCAGGGTGGTGCAGCTACAGAACTACAGCTGCAGTTACTTCCTGCCCCAGGCCCACCTGGTGGGAGGAATCAAAAGGCAGATCAGAACAGAAATGCAGAGCTGGCTTAAGATTTGCATCAGGTCCAGGTTGGTGGTTCTTGGGGAAGGAGGAGTGGTAGTGTGGCAGAGAAGGCTGTATAGAAATAGCTCTGAAATAAACAGCACATCCCATCAAGCTTGGAACAAAGTACTCCTTGCTCTACAAGCAGTCATATCCTGACAAAAAACTCAAGGGTCAAGTAAGTTGGCTGTGAACATGGCCAGGCAGTGAAAACACACTCACATTCAGTCTCAGACTTTTGAATCTTTCTTTGGTGACAAAGAAGACCATAGCATACAGCCAAAAGAAGTCAACAAAGTCAAAGAGCCTACATCAAAAGCCTCCAAGAAAAACATGAACTGGTCTCAGGCCATGGAAGAGCTCAAAAAGGATTTGGAAAAGCAAGTAAGAGAACTAGAGGAAAAATTGTGAAGAGAAATGAGAAGGATGTGAGAAAAACATGAAAAACAAGTCAATGACTTGCTAAAGGAGCCCCAAAAAAATACTGAAAAAAATATTGAAGAAAATAACACCTTAAAAATAGGATAACTCAAATGGCAAAAGAGCTCCAAAAAGCCAATGAGGAGAAGAATGCCTTAAAAGGCAGAATTAGCCAAATGGAAAAGGAGGTCCAAAAGAGCACTGAAGAAAATACTACCTTAAAAATTAGATTGGAGCAAGTGGAAGCTAGTGACTTGATGAGAAATCAAGATATTATAAAACAGAACCAAAGGAATGAAAAAGTAGAAGACAATATGAAATATCTCATTGGAAAAACCACCGACCTCGAAAATAGTTCCAGGAGAGATAATTTAAAAATTATTGGACTACCTGAAAGCTATGATCAAAAAAAGAGCCTAGATATCATCTTTCAAGAAATTATCAAGGAGACCTGCCCTGATGTTCTAGAGCCAGAGGGTAAAATAGAAATTGAAAGAATCCATTAATCACTTCCTGACAGAGATCCCAAAATGAAAACACCCAGGAATATTATAATCAGATTCCAGAGTTCCAGGTGAAAGAGAAAATATTGCCAGCAGCCAGAAAGAATCAAGTTGAGTGTTGTGGAAACACAGTCAGGATAACACAAGATCTAGCAGCTTCTACATTAAGGGATGGAAGGCATTGGAATATGATATTCTGGATTTCAAAGGAGCTAGGATTAAAACCAGGAATCACTTACCCAGTAAAACTGAGTATAATCCTTTAGGGGGAAAATGGATATTCAATGAAATAGAGGACTTTCAAGCTTTCTTGATGAAAAGACCAGAGCTGAATAGAAAATTTGACTTTCAAATACAAGACTCAAGAGAAGTATGAAAAGGTAAACAGGAAAGAGAATTCCAAAGGGACTTACTAAAGTTGAACTGTTTACATTCCTACATGGAAACCATAATAATTATAACTCATGAGATCTTTCTCAGTATTAGGGTATTTGGAGGGAATATATATAAGTAGACAGAGGATATAGGGTAAGTTGAATATGAAGGGATAATACCTAAAAAATAAAATTAAAGTGTGAGAAGGGAATGTAGTCAGAGAAGGAGAAAGGGAGAGGTAGAATGAGGTTAATTATCTCACATAAAAGAGGTGAGCAAAAGCTTTTATATTGGAGGGAAAGAGTTGGGAGGTGAGAGTGAATGAGTGAACCTTACTTTCATCTGATTTGGCTTAAAGAGTGTATAACATACACACTCAGTTGTGTATAGAAATCCATCTTACACTACAGGAAAGTAGGGTGGAAAGGAACAAGAGAAGGGGGAGATGATAGAAGGGAGAGCAGACTGGGTAAGGGGGTAGTCAGAAGCAAAGGCTTTTGGAAAGGGAAAGAGTCAAAGGAGAGAATAGAATCAATGGGGGGGGCAGGATAGGATGGAGGAAAATATAGTTAGTCTCTTACAACATGATTATTACAGAAGTGTTTATATAACCACATAGGTATGACCTATATCAAATTGCTTCCCTTCTCAATCAGAGTGGGTGGGGAGGGAAGAAGGGAGAGAATTTGGAACTCAAAGTTTTAAAAACTAATGTGAAAATTTTTTTTGCATGCAACTGGGAAATAATTCATATAGGCAAATGGGTATAGAAATCTAACTTGCCCTACAAAAAATAGGGGGGTGACAAAAGGGGGTGATAGCAGGGAGGGCAAACTGGGGGAAGCTAATCAGAATGCCTGCCATCTTGGGGTGGGGGTTGGTGACATGGGGAGAAAATTTGGAACTTAAAATCTTGTGGAAATGAATGTTGAAAACTAAAAATTAATTAAGATTAAAAAAAAAACAGACTCTAAAATAAAGGATGTTTAGGTAATGACAAAAATTACAATTTTTCCAAATGGAAAAAGAGGTACAAAAAGTCACAGAAGAGAACTCCTTAAAAGTAGAATTAGTGGAATAGAAAGGGAGGTACAAAAATTCACGGAGCAGAAGAACTCCTTAAAAGGTAGAATTGGTCTAATGGAAAAAGGAGATACAAAAGCTAACTGAAGAAAAAAATTAAATTTATCTATTAAAAACACTAGAGAGCATAGGAATAAATGGAGTCATCCTTAAAATGATAGATAGCAGCTATCTAAAACCATCAGCAAGCATTATATGTAATGGGGATAAGCTAGTAGCCTTTCCAATAAGACTGGAGGTGGAACAAGGAAGTGTACTATCACCACTGTTATTCAATATTGTACAAGAAATGTTAGCTTTAGCAATAAGAGAAGAAAAAGAAATTGAAAGAATTATAATGGGTAATGGAGAAACAAAGCTATCACTCTTCACAGATAATATGATGGTAAACTGAGAGAATCTTAGAGAATTAACTGAAAAACTACTTGAAATAACAAACAACTTTAGCAAAGTCACAGGATATAATAAACCCATATAAATCATAAGCATTTCTATACATTACTAACAAAGCCCAGCAGCAAGAGATAGAAAAATTCCATTTAAAGTAACTGTAGATAACATAAAATATTTGGGAGTTATTTGCCAGAACAAACCCAGGAACTACATGAACACAGTTACAAAACACTTTTCACACAAATAAAGTTAGACCTAATTAATTGGAAAAAAAAATATCAGTTGCTCCTGGGTATGCCAAGCTAACATAATAAAAATGACAACTCTGTCTAAATTAACTTATGCATTCAGTGTCATACTAATCAAACTACAAAAAAATAATTTTCTAGAGCTAGAAAAAAGTAATAACAAAATTCATCTGGCAGAACAAAAGGTCCAGAATATCAGGGGAATTAATGAAAAGAAACGCAAGGGAAAGTGGCCTGGCCATACCAGATCTTACATTGTATTATGAAGGAGCGATCATCCAAACTACTTGGAATTGGCTAAGAAATAGAGTGGGGGATCAGTGGAGTAGGTTAGGTACACAATCCATAGTAAGGAATAAGTATAATCTATTACTTGATAAATCCAAAGACTTCACCTTCTGGGATAAGAACTCACTGTTTAACATGGGAAAACTGGAAAAATAGTTTGACAGAAACTAGACATAGACCAACGTCTTACACCATATATCAAGGTAAGATAAAAATAGGCATAAGGGATGATACCATGAGCAAATTAGGAGAGCAAGGAATAGTTTGCCTGTCAGATCTATGGAGAAGGGAAGAATTTATGAACAAACCAGAAATAGAGATTATAAAATGCAAAATGGATAATTTTGATTACATTTAATTGAAGTCTTTGTACAAACAAAGCTAATGCAACCAAGATTAGAAGGGAAGCAGAAAGCTAGGAAACAATTTTCATAGCCAGTGTCTCTGAAAGGCCTCACTTCTAAAATATCTAGAGAACTGAGTCAAATTTATTAGAATACAAGTGATTCCCCAATTGATAAATAGTCAAAAGGAGATTCAGTGGAACTTTTCAAACGAAGAAATCAAAGCTATCTATAGACATATAAAATGTTCTAAATCATTATTGATTAGAGAATTGCAAATAAAAATAACTCTGAGGTACCACATCACATCTATCAGATTGTCTAACATGACAAACAGGAACATGATAAATATTGGAGATGTGGGAAAATTGGAACACTAATGCATTATTGGTGGAGTTGTGAACTGATCCATCCATTCTGCAGAGCAATTTGGAAGTATACCCAAAGGGCTATAAAATGTGCATACACTTTGACCTAGCAATATCCTTCCTAGGTCTGCAACCCAAACAGATTATAAATATGGAAGAAAGACACACAGGTACAAAAATATTTATATTAGCTCTTCTTTGCCATGGCAAAGAATTAGAAATTGAGGGGATACTGGTCAATTAGGGAATGGCCAAACCAGTTGTGGCATATGAAGGTAGTGGAAAACTATTGTGTTATAAGAAATGATGAGCAAGATGCTTTCAGAAAAAACGTGGAAAGACTCATATGAATTGATGCTAAGTGAACTGAGCAGAACCAGGAGAACATTGTACACAGTAACAGACACAGTGTGCTATGATTGACATTGATAGACTTAGCTCTTCTCAGCAATGCAATGATCAGACAATTCCAAAAGACTCATGATGGAAAAAGCTATCCACATCCAGAGAAAGAACTAGGAAGCCTGAAAGCAGATTGAAGCACACTATTTTCTCTTTTTTTTGTTTCTTCTTTCTCGTGGTTTTTCCCTTTGTTTCTAAATCTTCTTTGCAACATGAGTAATGTGGAAATGTGTTTAATATGATTGTACATGTATTGCCTATATCAGATTGCCTGCCATCTTGGAGATGGGGGTCAAGGGGAGGAGGAGAAAATTTAGAACTTCAAATCTCATAAAAGTGATTATTGAAAACTTAAAAACAAAAATAAATATTTAAAAATAAATAAATAAATGAAGATAATGTATTGAGTAACCATATAAAAATATGGTGTATCAATGTAGTGAAATTTAATGATATCTTAATAAAGGATGAGATGATTTTAGAAAATCTTTGAAACCATGAATTGAAGCAGAGTGAAGTAAGCAGAGCCATGAGAGCAATTTATACAATAAAAAAAAACCAATGTAATGAAAACAACTTTGAAAGACTTAAGGACTGCAATCAAAGCAATGACCAACCAAATCTCTAGTAAACCTTTGAAGCAGCATATTCCCTACCTCCTGATAGAGAGATCATGGAAATAGGTGACAGATTTTATGATATTGCCACAATGTGAATTTGTTTTTTCTAGACTTATTTCTTACAAGGATTTTGTTTTAATTGTGGGATGGCTAATGTGAGGGTAATAATGTCAAAAACAAATAAAAATATATAAACAGAAAAATATGACTATTGAAACAATTTTGAATATTCCATCAAGAACTGAAGAAAGCAGAAATAAGCAAGACTTTATGAAAGTAACATGTTGAATTGATTAAATACTATTTTTAAGGAAGAAAAAAGCATACAAAAGAGATTTATGGTTTCACATACAATGTTTTTGATATACTCTATTTTTGTGATAGCAATGCTCATTTTATTGGTGTTTACTAAGAATAAAAAATATTAAAAACAAATTAAATTGAGATAAGAGTCTGCTGAAACCACTGGAAATGTTCCCCCCCCCACCTCACTCTGGGTAGAAGAGATTAGCTAAGATGTATATGCTAGCTCTCTTCAAGTATTTTAAGGGCAAGGGTCATTTTAAGGAGGATTAGTCTTATTCTACTAAGCCCAAGAGATCAGAAATAAGAATTGTGGGTGGAAATGGCAAGAAGACAGATTGACTTGAAGTAACAAAAATCTTTCCACCAAATCAGAGCTATATAAAAGTCGAATGGGCTGCCTGGGGAGGGAGGACTACAAGTTCCCTAATTAGAAGCCTCCACATAAAGGGCAGAAGACCTCTCCCAGTTGTCCTAATCTATATCATGCCACTGAACCCAAATGGTTCTGGAGAATAAACTGAGGTTGGTGACTTTGCACAGCCTTCCCTCACTTAAATGCCATTAACTTGCATGCCATGGCATCACCTCCCTGATGTCATGATTCTGTTCAAGAATGAAGGACAAAGAACAAGAAAATGACTTCTTAGTGTTTATGTTACTGTGAAAGAGTGGGGAATGGAGCAGACTCCTGTTCAAGTATAAATTGTACTAGGTGAACTCTTAGATCCCTTCCAAGTCTGAGATTATGTGATTCAATGAAGATAATAGTTTCATTAAGTGTTGCTAACTTGGAGTAAAGAGAAACCTCCATTTAAGTCCCTCCCCTGATACTTACTTGCTGAGTAACTTTGGGCAAACTATTTAAACTTATAAGTCCCAAGTTTCCTTAGCCTGAAAATGAATTGGTTGGGTTAGGTAAGTGTCAAAGTCCTCTACAACTTTTGATTCTATGGAAGCTTTGATTGTTGACTTTTTGAAAACAGAGTCATATTTCTGGGCCGTTTTCATCCAATTGAGCTCATTCAAGGAAGGAACAGGACCAAATGAACGTTGTATACAGTAACAGTGATATTGTTTTAAGAACAACTTTGAGCAAATATATTGTCCATTATAATTTTTTGTCTATTGTAAATATCCAAATTAACTACAAAGGATGTATGAAGAGAGATATTACCTATGCACCCAGAGGGAAAAAAGCAACAAATGATAAATATAAGTATGTATAGAATAATTATATGTATATAATATACGTATATATACACACCTATTGGTGGCTGACGGTAGTCATCTCTAGGGTAGAGAGAGAGGTTAAAAAAAGCTAACAGGATAATTTTGTTGTATATTTGAAAGGAATATCCAGTAGTTCATAGTAGATTTTCAGTTTCAAGTACAATTATATTTTTATTGTACTATATTATGGAAACACTTGTTTCATTCCATAAATTAAAAATAAATTAGCTAAATAAACATCAAAAAAGAAAGATATACTACAGAGTCTAAGGATAAAATGAAACATATCCTTGTGACAAAAGGATTACATACCTAGTGATTCCATGAGGTCCCCAAACAATAATACATTTTATTCACACAGCAATAATATTTTCAAAACATGCTTATCATTTATTATCTTGCTGTATCTTCACAAAAAAGCACACTGTGAGGTAGATAGGGTATTCATTATCAATATTCTACAAATGAAGATTCTAAAAATGGAGATGTCAATCTACATGTCTAGAGTAAAGCTAAGACTAGAATCTGATTCTGACATTTTCTACCTGTATGGTCTCAGGTAAGTCACTTAAAGTCTCTGGGCCTTGATTTCCCCATCTATAAAATGATCAGGTCGTCTTACATCTCTAAATCTGTGAACCTATGACTCTTACATATTCTACTGAAGAGTCCATTTTATTAATTATCCTGACATTTGGTTGTAATGTCAACCAACACCTTTTAAAATATTACTATCAGGTTGATTGTTTTCAGTTTTTTTTTCTCATGTGCCCTAATGACAAGACTATATAAACTCAATGGTGTAGTTAGAAAGCCTTTATGACCTTTATTGCTTAATTTTTCAAGTAGATTGCAGTAAAGGAAGATTTTAATTGACTTACTAGATAGACATTACAAGGCTGGAACATCAGTTGTGCAATATCCATAATAAAAAATTGGTAGAACAGAAGAATAAAGCGACTGTTTCAGATTCATGTGCTTGTTTCAGTTCAATTACATGCATCATATATTTATTGGATGTACACACTGAGTAAATTGTCATGCAGGATAAGGGAGAAACATTCTCTGCTCTCAAGTAGCTTCCATTATACTTTGGGGATACACATGTTACATAGGTAAGAACAAAATTATTTGTGGAAGAAGGGAGGATTAAACACTAAGGAAGGGGGGAAGTTTAACCTTTTTATGTGTTATGCACCCCTTTGCCAATCTGGTGAATCCCATGGATCTCTTCTCACAATCAAATTATCAAATACATAAAACAGCATGTATATTTAAAAGGAAACTAAGTATGTTAAAATACAGTTATATTTTTTTCAAATCATGGATTACAGGTTAAGAACCTTTGAATTAAAACAACTAGAAAACAACCCCAAATGGCTATAAAACTGTACACATCCTTTGATCCACCAATACCACTACTAAGTTTGTATTCCAAAGAGATTATAAAAAAAGGAAAAGGATCCACACGTACAAAAATATTTACAGCAACTCTTTGTGGTGGTAAAGAATTAGAAATTGATGGGATGCCGATCTATTGGGGAATGGCTGAACAAGTTGTGGTGGAAGAATGTAATGGGATACTATTGTTCCATAAGAAATGATAAGCAGATAGATTTCAGAAAAAAAGCTGCCCAAACTTACATGAACTGATACTGAGTGAAGAGAGCAGAACCAAGAGAACTTTGTACACAGTAACAGCAACATTTTGCAATGACCAACTATGATAGATTTAGCTCTTCTCAGCAATACAATGATTAGACATTTCCAAAAGACTCATAATGGAAACTGCTATCCACATCCAGGGAAAGAACTATGGAGTCTCAATGCAGAAAGAAACATATCATTTTCTCTTTTGTTCTTTCTTGTTGTTTTTTGCTTTTATTCTGATTCTTCTTTCACAACATGACTAATGTGGAAATATGTGTAATATAATTGTACAGGTATAGCTTATATCAGATTGAAGGTCATCTTGAGAAGGGGAGAGGGGAGGAAAAGTGAAAATTTAGAACTCAAAGTTTATAAAAATAAATGTTGAAAAATAAAAAATTAATTAATTTCAAAAGATAAAAAAGAAAATACTTAATTTAGGAAATGAAAACTGAGTTAATCCTTGATGAGAATTATGAATTCTAAGTGACAAAGGAGATATTGAATTTCAGAAATGAGGTAGGGCAAACTTTGTGAAAGCTATGATAGTGGGGATACAATTTCAAATTTAGGCAACCCCTAATAGTCCTATTTGTTTTATGAATGCTTATTGTTGAATTTGTCTACCTAAATATTACTACCAGGGACACATTATATAAAGGTGCTCTATCGTAGTCCATAATGTCAAACTCAAGAGGTAGGGATGAACATCTAAATGTACTACTTTCCAAGAGTGAATGCTAGGACACTATACATTTCAGCTAACTAGTAATTCAATGTTTATTAAGTACTTATTATGTATGTTTTAGGCATTAAGCTAAGGGATGGAAATACAAAGAAAAATGAAAGACAGTCCCTGTTCTTAAAGAGTTCACAGTCCAATGATGGAGACAACATGAAAAAAGTACAAACAATCTAGATAGAGGATAAGTTGGAAATAATGAGGAGAGGGCATGCATTAGAATTTCCATGCATGTATTTTCTTGAAACTACTTATCAGCTGTAGCCACCTTTGGGGCTAATGAGTTCCATATGTTCCCCATCTGTTTTACAAAGTAATATTCCATCTATTTTGTCCAAACTTTTTCTCTTTTATGTTTCATTGATTATTTCCTACATTGGAAAATGGCTAGCAAACCCTACATTTTCCTCATGATTATAGAACTTCAATAATATTTGTCCTCTCAGATGAAAAAAAAAGATATTCTTTGTAGCATGTCTTCAAAATAGATCTGTTAAAATTGGTTTTACATGTTTTTTTTTCAAATAAAAGAAAAAGTCTTTTTTTTGGCCATTATCTTGACCCTTTTAGCTACTTTTATAGAACGGTCTCCAAGTCTGTGATAACTGCCTTAAGGTGCAATAATTAGAGCTTTACTCATTATTCCATGTGTAAATGCCACTTGGTTTTACACAGGGGAGGGGAGGAGAGACAAAATGTGCTTTATGGTTTATTTTTTTCTCTCTCATGAAGTCTGGTATTGTGTTCTTTACCACAATACACTAAGCCAGTATTTTCAAAGACATTAACATAGACTTTCAGGCTCCTTTTCTCATTTGTAAATGACAGTTTAGGGTTTAAGTATTTTTAAACATTTTCCCTCTAAAAAATTATCTCCGATCATTGAGCAACATCTCACTACAGAAATAATTTGTCCAACAACTTCGACTAAACAAAACATAGCTAAGAACTTTCCATGTCACTCCCCTGCTCAAGAAGTTTCATGGCTCTCTGTTGCTCTCTGATAAAATACAAACTCTATTTCTTCTTATTTAAAGCTCACTAAAATCTAGTTTCAGCCTAGTCTTCCAAGGATATTGCATATTAATTCCCTTCATGCACTGTTTGTTACAGTAATGCTGGCCAGCTTGCTCTTCCCTCAACTCAGTATCCCATCTCTTGCCTCTGTGACTTTTGTATAAGCTATTTTCCATGCTTGGCATGTACACCATGCTGACTTCTGCCTTTAAGGATTTCTTACAGACAGCATTCTTTCTTGTTATTTCCAAGACCTACAAAAAATAGATGTCAAAATTTGCATTTGATGGGGTTAATCCGAATACATTTTATATAGGCTTTGTCTAAAAAGTCCCACACAAAGCCTTTTTCAGTTTAGTAGTTTAATCAGTTTGAATACATGCATTGTAAAGCAGTTTTGACATGCCATACATTATTGCACACTGCGTAACACAATCATCAAATGAAATGAAACCCATCTGCCTTAAAAAAGGAGGTATGTTCCAATTTTCCCACATCCTCTTCAGCATTTATCATCCTCCTGCTTTGTTATTTTAGCCAATCTTACAGGAGAGATGTGGTATCTAAGAGTTGTTTTGATTTGCATTTCTCTAATCAGTAGTGATCCAGAGCATTTTTTCATATGCCTATAGATGGCTTTAATTTCTTCCTCTGAAAACTGCCTGTTCATATCCTTTGACCATTTCTCAATTGGGGAATGGCTTGTATTCCTATATATTTGGCTCAGTGCCCTGTACATTTTAGAAATGAGGCCTTTATCAGAGATACTAGTTGCAAAGATTTTCTCCCAATTTTCTGCTTCCCTCCTAATTTTTGTTGCATTGGCTTTTTTTGTACAAAACATTTCAATTTAACATAATCAAAATTATCCATTTTGCATTTTGTAATGCTCTCTATCTCTTGTTGGGTCATGAATTCTTTTATTTTCCATAAATCTGATAAGTAAACTATTCCTTGCTCTCCCAAATTACTTATAGTATCATCTTTTACTCCTAAATCATGAACCCATTTTGACTTTATTCTGGTATATGGTGTAAGATACTGGTCTATGCCCAGTTTCTGCCCCACCATTTTCCAATTTTCCCAGCAGTTTTTGTGAAATAGTGAATTATTAGCCCAGAAGCTGGTCTCTTTGGGTTTATCAAAGAGTAGATTGCTATAGTTGTTGACTTCTCCATCTTGTGTACCTATCCTATTCCACTGATCCACACCCCTGTTTCTTAGCCAGTACCAGGTAGTTTTGATGACTGCTGCTCTATAGTACAGTTTAATATCTGGTATAGCTAGGCCACCTTCTCTAGCATTTCTTTTCATTAATATCCTAGATATTCTAGACCTCTTGTTTTTCCAGAGGAACATTGTTACATTGCTGGTGGAGTTGTGAGATGATCCAGCCACTTTGGAGAGTAATTTGGAACTATGCCCAAAGAGCCATAGGAATGTTCATACCCTTTGACCCAGCAATACCACTTCTAGGGTTGTATCCCAAAGAAATCACACAAGAGGGAAAGGGACCCATATGTACAAAAATATTTATAGCAGCTGTTTTTGTGGTAGCCAAGAATTGGAAATCAAAGGGATGCCCATCAATTGGGGAATGGCTGAACAAGCTGTGGTATATGAAGGTAATGGAACACTATTGTGCCATAAGAAATGGGGATGATACGGACTTCATAACAACCTGGAAAAACCTACATGACATAATGCTGAGTGAGCAGAGCAGAGCCAGGAGAACATTGTACACAACCACAGATATATGGATTCTGTGAGGACCAACCCTGACAGACTTCGCTCCACTCAGCAACACAAGGTGCAAGGACAACTCCAAGGGACTTACGATGGAGAATGCTATCTACATCCAGAGAAAGAACTATGAAGTTTGAATGCAGATTGAGGCACACTTCATGCTTGCCTTTTTTCTTCTCTTTTGTTTTGGTTTTTGGGGTTTTTTTGGTTCTGTTTCTTCTTTCTCATGATTCATTCCATTGCTCATAATTCTTCTCCACAACCTGACTAGTGTATAAATTAATTCAATGTGTAGTCATACATGGTAGTTATATGAGATTCCATGCCGTCTTGGGGAGGAATGGGGGAGGGAGGGGAGAATATCTGGAACTCAAAATTATGTAGAACTGTGTGTTGTAAACTAAAAATAAAAAAAAATAAAATAAAAAAAAAGAAAAATTGGGACACCAAAAAAAAAATGAGGTATACTACTTCAGGAACCATCAAATCAACCTAATAACTAAGGCAAGTTGGTGAAGGAAATGGCTCACTACTCCAGTATCTTTGCCAAGAAAACCCCAAACGGGGTCACAAAGGGTCGCCCCCAACCAAAACAACTCATCATTATCATCCTCATTGTCATCCTCAGCATCATCGTGAACAACAAGAACAACAACAAAGGCAGATAAAAGCCAGCTAGTTGGCAAACCCATCATGTTTGTTCATCTATGTGCATGTGTGTGTAGGGCATAGTCATAAAAGACACATGGTTATCCTTAAAGACCATGGGACCAAGTTAAATTTAAGAATCAGAATTCTAGAGATTTGTCTGAGTAGAGGAGTGGCAAAAATTTAATATTATACTCCAAGACAATAGTATGCATATTATATTGGAATTGTCAACATAGTCTATTGTTTCAAAAAGTGGCAGGACAGACATAATTCAAATTCCCCCAGAGCCTGTTCTTGGAAGAAGAGGATATGATAACTACCATTAAAATCAGCTTCAAAATGCCACCTAACATGCCTTGGAAAATTTTCTTGGGGCAACAAAATGTGTGTAAAATATAATTTTGCAAGATATATATTGTGCTGCAAAGTATATTTCAAGTACAGCTAAGCTTCCAGGAGTCAGAGCATAAAAATTTCTCCCAGCCATTCAGAAATGAGCCATCAAAATGAGCAATTTCTCCTTATATACATATAAAAGTGTGAGGGCTCAGGTAGCAAATCTGGTCATCACAATCGAATTCTCCAAATTGGTTCACATAATTCCTTGGGTACCAGACTTTATATTAAGAAGCTTCTGCATCCTAATCATTTAAACTCCACTCTTACTGTGGTGTAAATCCATTACTGTGTTTAAACTGGATAGTATTCAAATTCAAATCCCTTCCTGAAATCTAACAGAGAATGTTAATTTTTGTACTGATCCAATTGCTTCCTGTTGAGTGACTAATTTCTCTGTCTCTGTTTATGAAAGCACCTATGGCACAGGAAAAAAAAAGGCAGAATTTCTTCTGAACTTTAAGTACTTTCCATGAAATTCCATTTGTCTAAAACACTTACTGACATGCTAATGGATCATATTAAGTATTTAGTTATATCCAAGTCTTATGACACTTACATATAAAATTCTTACCAAAGATGATACAATAAAATAATTTGTCAATTATGAGAACCACGATAGAGATACAGCAAACAGGCTAGGGACTGGACTTATGATCTCATTAGTATAGGAAGTTTTCTTTCTTCTACTAATGATGGTTGATATCTTCTCTGAAATATACAGCCTTAAAGAGTTGTTAAAAACATGGAGAAGTGAAATGATTTTTCCAGGCTCATCTAATGACTGTATAATATAGAAAGGATCTGAACCCATATTTCTTTTCTTATAGCTACTTTTATATAGTGGCTCTCTCTGTCCACTATGTGACATTGCCTCTTGCACAGAAAATAAAAAGACACAGAGCTTATTGTGGAGAGAATAATTTGCATTGAGTCAATAAGTAGGTTTATGTAGAAGCCTTCAATTCAGTTCAATTTAACAAATGTGTATTAAATGCCCACAATATGCAATGTTAGACTTTAAGGAAATAAAAACAAACCAAAAGCAGTCTCTGCTTTCAAAGAGATTGCATTTCACTGAAGGAGAATAGACCTTGAATATGGATAATTAATTAGAATTTCAAGAATTTCTGAGAACTTAAAGCTAGGGAGTCTAGAAAATGGTCCTTGTAGTAGGTATCACCTGAGCTGAATCTTGAAAGCAAGTAGAGATTCTAAGAGGCAGAGGGGGAGGAGGAAAATTATTCCAGTTATTTATAAGGGGCAGCCTGTGCTAAGACATGAATGTGTCTGTTTGTGTTTTCAGTTGTGTCTGCCAATTTGTGACCCCATTTAGGGTTTTCTTGGCAAAGACATTGGAGTAATGCATCATTCCCTTCTCTAGCTCATTTTACATTTGAGGAAACTGAGGCAAACAGGATTAAGTGACTTTTCCAGGGTCACACAGTTAGTAAGTATCTGAAGGCAGATTTGAACTCAGGGAGTTGAGTCTTCTTGACTCCAGGGCTGGCACTCTATCCATCATGCCATCTAGCTGCCCCAAGACAGGAATACAAAAGATGATAAGTTGAGTTTTGGCAATAGGTACAGAATTTGTTTGTTTGGAACACTGTATGCATGAAAAAAATTATGTAACTTTCTTTAAAATGACAAATTAATGTTTTACCAATGAAAGCAGTCTCATTATCTGAAAGAGGTTTTTGTAATTTCCCTTCATTGAAAGATAGTCTGGTGCTCTGCAAAGAGTATTAGCCAGGGATTTGGCAGATATGAATTTGAATCCTGATTCACTTACTAGCAAAGTATCCATAGGCAAGTCTCTTAACCTCAATTTTGTCTACTGCAAATTGAGACTAATGTTAGCATTCACTGCCTCACAATGTTACTCTGAGGAATTTCCATATTTTTAAAACTCTAAAGAGCTAAGTAAATGGGAGTCATCTTTGTGGCATAACTATTGGATTTTTCTTTGCTTCATCCTCTTTGATCTATTTTCTAAGAGTCTCTCCTTAATTTTTTTTTCTCTTTATTTCTCAAACTCCTACTTCCTCCTTTCAAACTAGTACATATCTTACTATTTATATTCATTCTCAATGGGATTTCATCAATTACCTTATTCTTATTTTATTTCATGGGTTGCTAAGACAACCAATTTCACCCATTAACCCACAAACATTTGTAAGTACACAACTAGTCACTATTAATAACACAAAAACAGGATTTTGAGTTAAGGACAATTATTAATGACAGCTAAGCATATGAGAAATTTTACATAACTTTCTTCATCCTCTTTTATACACTGGCTTATTCTCTTTGCTCCTTTGGAATTTACTACAAATACTGTTTTTGTCAAAATATCTCACTACTGTTTCTTTCTATGCCTCAAATTTTGCATGCATTCATTGAAATGGCCTTCTGTCTCAAAAACAACAAGCATTTTTTTCCTTGCTATCCCCTCAAGATATAATAAAAACTTAAGTTTTCCAGGGAGATGTATCAAATATGTCAGTCTCTTCACAGTGGGAACCCTAAAGCCCAAATACAATCATCTGTATAAAATTTGTATTTTGAAAACTGTAATAATTGCTCTTTAATTTGATTTCATCGTGAAAGTACCTAGACAGCAAAGATTGTCTCTTTTAGTTTGAACAGTGATTAGAATGATTCCATAGGATTGCAAATGTAGATCTAGAAGGAATGTCAGGAGTTTTCTACTTTGCCTTTTTATGTAAAGGAAAGAAATGAGACCTTGGGAGTTGAAATGACTTGATCAATCTCACATGAGTAACAAATATCAAAAGTGGAATTAGAAACCAGGTTCTTGGACTCCAGAGCCAGGGTTCTTTTCAGCAAACAATGATGTTAATGGATCAAGAAGAGGTTCATTGAACCTAGCATATAACTGCTGAAAATAATTTCTGAGATAATCTAAAACAAACCTATCACTTGACAGCTTAATCAACTGATTACTAGAAACATAAAATGACAGAATCATATTTTTATAGTGGGAATGGATCTCATAAATAATCTAGTGATATTGTAGTCAAAGAAATTAAGGCCTAAACAGATTAAATATTAGTCCAAGATCATCCAGGATTCTGTGGCAGACGTAGAATTTGAATGGAGGTCCTGTGATTCCCAATCTCACATTCTTGCTATATAATATAGACACATGTGAAACAGCTTGTCCAGTATCAGAAATGTGAAAGCTATATATAAAATAGTATCTGTGATTTTTTATTTTAAATAGTATTTTATTTTTCCCCAATTACATAACAAGAAAATTTTAACATTCATTTTAGCAAGATTTTGAGTTCCAAAATTTTCTTCCTGTCTTCCTTCCCCACTTCTGAAAATGGTAGGCAGTTTGATATAGTTTTTATATCTGCTAGCATGTAAAACATTTCCATATTCATCACAGTTGTGGAAGAAGAAACAGATCAAAAGGAAACAAAACCAGGAGAAAGAATAAAGTAAGTGAATACAATGTCTCGATCTGCATTCTGATTCCATCAGTTCTTTATCTGGATATGGATAACATTTTCCTTCCTGAATTCTTTGTACTTGTCTTGAACCTTTGTGTTGCTGAGAAGAGCTGAGTCACTCATAGTTGATCATCACAGGATGTTGCTGATACTGGGCACAGTGTTTGCCTGGTTCTGTTCATTTCACTTTACATCAGTTTGTACAAGTCTTTCCAGGTTTTTCTGAAATCTGTCTGTTCATCATTTTTTATTTCACAATATTATTCCATTATATTCATATGCTACAGCCTATTCAGGCATTCCCCAATAGATGGGCATCCCTCAATTTCCAATGTTATGCTGCCATGAAAAGGGCTCTATAAATATTTTTGCATAAGTAGGTCTTTTCCCCTTTTCTATGATGTCTTTGGGATACAGACCTAGCAGTGATATTGCTAGATCAATGGGTGGGCATAATTTGGCTGCCTTTGGGCACAGTTCAAAATTGTTCTCCAGAATGTTTGGATCAGTTCACCACTCCAACAAGAGTGCACCAGTGTCCCAATTTTCCTACATCCTCTCCAACATTTATCATTTTCCCTTTTTTGCCATATTAGACAATCTGATTGGTGTGACTATTTCAGAGTTGTTTTAATTCGCATTTCTCTAACCAAAAGTGAGTTAGAACACTCCTTCATATACCTATAGATATCTTTGACTTCTTCATCTGAAAACTCCTGTTTGTATCCTTTGGCCATTTATCAATTGGTGAATTTATTGTATTCACATATATTTTACTCAGTTCTGTATATAATTGAGAAATGAGGCCTTTATGAGAGACACTCACTATAAAGATTATCCCTCAGCTTTCTGCTTTCCTTCTAATCTTCATTGCATTGGTTTTGTTTGCACAAAAGCTTTTCAATTTAATATGATCAAAATTATTCCACATTTTGTAATGTCCTCTATCTCTTGTTTGGTCATGAATTTTTCCCTCCCCATGGTTCTGACAGGTAGGCTATTCCTTCCTCTTCTAATTTGATTGCTTCATTGTACCTTGTAGCATGATGTAGTTTCCTTCCTTATCTCTTTTACTCTTTATCTGCTTTTATTTTGTTTAAGCTCAGGATTGCTATCCCCACCTTTTTTTTTAACTTCAGCTGAAGTATAATAGATTCTGCCCTAGACCCATACCTTTAATCTATGTGTGTCTCTCTGCTTCAAATGTGTTTCTTGTAAGCAACGTATTGTAGGACTCTGTTTTTTTTATCTACTCTGGTATCCATTTGTTTTATGGGAGAGTCCATCCCATTCACACTCACAGTTATGTTTACTACCTGTGCATTTCCCTCCATCCTATTCTTCCTCTTGTTTGTCTTCTCTCTCCTTTTACCCTTTCTTACCTCACCAGTGTTTTGCTCTGTTTACCACTTCTTCCATCTGCCCCCACTTATGTCAGTTCCTCCTTCCCTTTACTTATTCTCCTCCCCATTACATTCCTGTTTGGCAAGATAGATTTCTATATTCAAATGATTGTGTATATTATTCCCTCTCATACCTATAAATTCCCAGTCTTGGGCTCATTCCAGGATAGTACACTGCCTTATTCTGACAACATTTGCTGAAAGTTGAGATTATTTTTCAATTTTTTTAAATAGTCACAATCATTTTTTATTAAACATAATGTGACTTTATATTTGTAATTTATTTTAACCCCCTTTTGTGGAGCAGGACAAAGCAAAACAATAGGGGTTAAATGATTTGTGCAAGGTCACACAGCTAAGTAAATGGGTCAAGTGTCTGAGGTCGCATTTGAACTCAGGTCCTACTGACTCCATGGACAGTGCTCTACTCACTGTGCCACCTAGCTGCCCCTTCTAACCTACTTTTAACATCTTTCTTTCATGAAATAGGAAATGTTGCCAGACTTTAAAAAAATGATGATTGGGGAGGAATCAAAGGAAACATCTACAAATGGTTTTAAGATACATATATATATATCTATATATATGCCTATTATTTAATAATATTTTTAAATATAGAATACTAAGCATCTCTTAAATGATTAGCCTGAAACCAGAAAAGAATATGAAATATGGTGGGTATATTTTACACATCACCTAAATGATTTAGTTAACTTAAAGAATCTAAAGGACTCAGCCTCCCAGAACCTTCTCTTAAGGAATGCACCCAAGCCAGCCATCTCTTCATTTCTGATGCAACCACATTCCTCTAGATCTTGAAGTCATGCACTAGGAACCTCATACTCTGACAAGTTCACTTCATCCCAGGAATTCATGCTTCATCAATATCCCTTTCCTATGAGGTTCCTCTAGTCTTCCCTGATTGGAGGTGGTGGAGATGAAGAGCTCTTGCCAGAACCCCACTTTACAAGGCCTCCAGGTTAGCCATCTCTTCACTTCCCACCTGGCTGCCTTACTCTGGACTTCACACTCTTATGCTCCTGTGCTGGGCACAGTGCCTGGTACATAGTCATAGTAGGGGGTTAGTAAATGCTTTTTGACTGATGTAAACACATTATTAAGTAAAATGGTTTTAGCTACATGTATCCCACAAATATGGAGAGTGAAGTTCCAATGAATGTTCCATTTCTACCCTTTACATATTATGTTTTCTGATTCATAGATGAAGATTCCAAGACTCAATTAGCTTGTGTCACATTACAAACATCACAAGTGCCCATGTTAGTGTTAGAATTTAATCTCTGTTCTTGAAGCTAGAGGTCAAGGGTTTCACAGTGATCAAATTCACTCAGAAACATTATATAATGTTCTCCACTCAACTAATATTGCATTGACAACAATTTTATTTTGAAAGATCAAGAAAAACATCCATTAAGAATTTCATTATGGCTCACTATCAAAAAACAACTTTTGGAATTAGACTTCCCAACAATCAACTCCCAAATAAAGATGCCTATCAAAAGCTCTTACTTGGAAAATGAATGTGACTATTCTGAACATAATTTTGTAATTACCCTAAAACAAGCAAGATCATAAATTTTTTTTTTGTAAAATTCCATTTACCTAGGCAAAAGAAAATGCTCATGATCTGTTTCCTAAAATTAAATTCTAAAAGCACTCTTTAGATTTACAATAACACTTAAAATGTTTTACACAGAGTAACTTTGCATTCATTTGTACCTAATAGGAAAGGCTCTACAAGAAATGTAAATCCAATTGATTTCTTGGAATGTGAAGTGGCCACTGAGGCCTAACAAATGAGCAGGAAGTCAAGAGTGCACTTGGTATTACTATAGTGGTAATCAAAGTGTGCTTAGTTTTCCATCAGCATGACTGCCAAAATTGCAAAGAATAGCATCCCATCATTTTTCCCACACCTTATTAATCTGGTGCTACTTCTGAGGGAAAACAGAAAGTTTCATAACCAGAGATTTTATGATGATAGACTAGATTCTTTATTTACATATTTTTGTATAAATGAAGGAGACAGACAGAGATTGTTTGAATTATACTTCCCTCAATTGTCTATATTGCATCAAAAAAGCATCAACATGAATAACTAAAATTTTCACTTTTCATTCGGATGAAAAGATTTAGCCATTATATAGACATATGCACAGTCATGTTTGATGGTGTCTACACAAGGCTTAACATGAAGTTAAAACAATTCAACGAATAAAAAAGAGTAAACCTCCTCAGAGGTAAGGATATGGGCCCAGGGAGTATACTCCTAATTTACTTCACTTTTAGAAACATACTCCAGATGCCTTTGAGATATCACCTTTTAGCCTGAATGCTTTTAAATGAAGATGATAATCTCAATTGGGGTGAAAGATAGAGGAGAACAACTTTCTAGGGAATAGGAACATAGAGTAAATGAGCAGCATGACTGAGGCATGGAGGAATTGAAGTAACCAAATGGTAAGGCAAGTGCTAAACTGGGAACAGCTAAGTTAGCAAGAAGCACCCAGAACTGTGGGTTGCCCATCTTGACTGTGATTAGTTATTGACACACACACACACATCCTCCTCCCATTTCCTGGGGAAACAATAGAATTAATTAGGAATGAAACCAAGGTTTTTGTCAGCAGGGGTGCGAAGTCTGCAGCCTTGAGGCTGCATGTGGCCCTCAAATTGGAACTTCACAGTTTGGATTCAGTCAAAGGGCTGCACTTGAGGACTTAGAGGGAGACATGGCCTTGAGGACACAGGTTCCCCAGTCCTGGACTCTAGGGCAACACATAATAGGAAATGGATGCCAGCCATTTGGAAATGAATGCTGGGAGAGTTTAATATGTGGTTTATTTCCATATTAGTGCCTGTTTTTATTTCAATAGGTGCCATTTCTTTAAAATTTTAGTCATTAGTTTGGTTTAATAAAATACCATTAATAGAAATTCATGAGTTCAATCCTTAAATAGTTGATGTTCTCAACAGAACCAGGGTCCTGAGGGGCAGGCATCTGAAAAGGGGATATATTGAGAAAAGACACTGGTGGGACACAGAGACAAAACATCTCATCTACTGATAGAATTTTTTCCCTTTTCAGTTTTTTTTATATTAAATATATACAACTACAAAATAGATTTATCAGAAGGCATTTTTAAAATAGAAAATAACAATTTTACATTATTGGTGAAATAAAAAAAAGATTGAATATATAACATTCATGAATAATTTTATTGTAGGTTACAAAGCAAAATTCTTCCCATGTAAATTATGAAAAATGACATAATTCAGTAACTAGATGGGCATATTTGAAGCCAGGGGAAGGCATTATGTTCATATCATAATTCTACCTCTTCTTATCTATCTGACCTGAGACACATCATTTAACCTTGGTGTACCTCAGTATCTCCAACTGTGAAAATGAAGCAGTTGTAGTAGATGACATGAAAGGTCTTTTCTACCTCTATGATACTATGACTGTTCCTATAACATTTCCATCCCCTCATTGTTATTACTATTATGATTTCTCATTGGTCCTGTGATTTCACAGGTGAAGGGAGTATCCAGTGTGGAACTTCACCTTCTAAAGCAAGTGGGTGCCTTCTCTTTGACTTGTTCTAGAAATTTGCTTGGGACATTGATACTCTTAAATGACTACCCTAGGGTTATATTATCAGGATGTCTCAGAAGTGGTATTGGAACCCAGTTTTTCCTAACTCTAAGGACAACTCTTTACTATATCCCACCACAGACCTCTGGATTATTTCATTTGTGTTAATATTATTATTATTAATTTTATGGTCACCTAGGTATTATCTTTTTGAGTAGATTTAAAATAGAAATGATTCTGGTACAAATGGCTACCTAGTTATTATTGTCTAATGTCTAGGTACAGGTGAATAAAGTAATTGCTTTTTGTAGTTGAAAATATAAGAATGTAAGTACATCTTCTGATTATTCATATTTTTTATTTTACATTGCTTTGCAATTATCATTTACTAGATGCTTTCCAACAACAACCCTATAATGAGGTTAAATTCATATTATGGATGAAGAAACTGAAACTCAGAGAGGCTGAGTGACTTCCTAATACATACTAGATTTGGAACCAGAATTCAGTTCTTTTCAGTCTATGTATTCTTTCTACTCTAGTAGTCCTTATGAAAAGCAAAGGACTTTATATTATCTGTATGCAACTATAAAAGAACTAATGCATTAGGAGAAAACAGCCTTTGAAGTATCAGAGGTTAAGTAATGACTAATAATAGTTATAAATGAAGAGCTATCTCTATTATAAAGGCAATTAGCAGCTTATCTCCCTTGGTGGATAAATTTAAACAATGAATATTCCTTCTTCTTAAAGGAGGGGTGATAGTTAATCTTTTACTATGTTTGCGAGGAGCATCTTCCGCCTTGCTTGAGACTAGACTTTTGTTCTAAGAAATGAAAGAGTCTAGGTCTTTGCTTGGATACTAATCAGAGACAATAATAACAGAGAAGCCTTTCTCTGCATTTAGTGACAACTTTCAACGCTTCACAGGCAGCTAAGTTCATTATGTTGGTGCTGTCAATCACATCATGGTACTCCTAAACTCTCTTTGTTATGCTTCCTCACCAACAATTCTTTTCTTCTCTATTTCAAGGGATATTTAAACATCCTCTATTCTATCTCCTCACAAATGACTTTCTGGATGATTCCCAGAAGATTTTCCTGGGCATAAAATGGAAATAAGATTTTTTCCCTGTTCTGGTGTCAGCAGTATAAGGAGAAAGAAGCCCAGCAGGGCATGGAGGCTAAGAGAGAACAGGTGGCACAGCATGCAGTGGCCTGAAGATTACCCCAAGAGGCCTCCGCTGTGCAGCTCCTCAGAACAGCTGAGGCAAGGCTGGCAGATTGAATCAGCACTCTGTCTCCCTCCCACCAAGTGAAGAATAAATAGCTAGTCCATGGGATCATAAGAATTAGAACCAAAAGATACTTCAGTCTATTTCACTGTTCACTATACTTATGAGGAAACTGAGACCTAGGGAGGGGAATTGACTATATAATTAGTAGAACATGGCCTTGAACCAGGCTCTCAGGCTTGAAATTCAATGCTCTTTCCATGCTGGGGATGGAATGAACAGAACTGGAACCTGCTTAAAAAAGATGGTGGCCCTGACAATGCTTCAGTTTGCAGATATGTTAATAACTAACATTTATATATATATCTTCAATGCTTTTTTTTAAGAGTTTTTGTTTTCCTCACAACATACTTGTGAGGCAGGTTGTTTCATCATTTTTCAGTCATATGTGACTCCTCATGACACCTTTTGGTGTTCTCTTGGTAAAGATACTAGGGTGGTTTTGCCATTTCATTCTCCAGCTCAATTTACAATGAGAAACCAAGGTAAACTGGGTTAAGTGACTTGTCCAAGGTCACATAGCCAGTAAATTTCTGAGGCTGGATTGGAACTCAGGAGGAAGCGTATTCCTGATGTCAGTCCTAGCACTCTATCCACCGTGCCACATCCATACTTTGACTGATGATCTCACTAATGCAAGTACTTCTTTCACTGAGGCTAACTGCAACTCCTCCAAGCCTTTCTATTTATGCCGTTTCATACGTCCTTCTTCCAAAGTAGATCTTGAAACATACTGGGCAAGGATTCTGCCAATGAAGCCTATGGACCTGTTCTCAGAATAAAGTTTTTAAATGCATTGGATGCATAAAATAAAATTCATAGTATTAAAATGGAAACAAATCTTATTGAAACATAGCAATCAAAATTCAAAACAAAATACAATCCAAAACAAGTTCATGGACCTCAGGTTAAGAATTTCTGCACTGGAAGATTTCCTCTGATGTTTAAAATACTGTCTGGTTATCAGGGTCACCCTTGGGCTCTCCATCTATCATCCCTCACTCTCATTACAGGCTGAGTTATTCAGTCAAATATGCCCTGGTTGCATTATTATACATATTTTACAGATGAAAAAACTGAGGAAAAGATGTTAAATGATTTGCCAAAGTGACACAACTAGCTGAGTCAGAATTCAGAATAAGATCTTCTGAGTCAAAGTCTGGGACAGCAAGCTAATGGAGGTTTGTAGTCAAGGTGAGGTAGTTAGGTCTCAAATGGTCAGCACCATGGTCTCATTCCATTCCTGTGAGTTATTGGTGTTTCTGTTCATGATTTCCTTGGAGAAAATGTTAGAAAATCTTCCATGCCAATGCTTTTTCTGAGCTCACTACTACCTGGGTGCTGGCACATGTCCCCCTGGAAAAGTTGCTATGATGAAAAGTTGTAATAGTAAACACTCTAGCATACTCAGGATGTCCTGATAGCACAGGTTCTTTGATCTGTTTTTAAAGGAAAACAAGATTAAAAGGGTAAACAATACTACTTTTAATTACATTCACTAGTTCAGGGGACAGGTCAGCACCCTGCACATCAGAGAAAATACAAGCACAGAAAATACAGAAGAAATAAAAGCAGGGAAATTAGCATGAAGACCAACAGACAGGGCTCTAACTGCCTGATCAAAGCAATATTGCTATACACTTTGCATGCATCACTGGATCAAGAGAGCTCTTACATCTGAGCAGTCATGAAGCTCTGAACATACAGCTACTCAGAGTCTCAACCAGGGAATGAAAAGATCCTTCTCATAACTGAACCTCCAAAGCAAAAAAATATATACTCTCTCAGAGTATATATACACTTCTGGCTAGTGGGCTCAGAATCAGAAGGCATAACAGCCTTTATGACTCAGTGCCTAATTAGCTTAGTACCAAAACATAGGAAAGCCTTCCTACAAGCAAGTTTCCCCTTTAAGCAAGTTCCTCCCCTAATGGGCACTGTGACTCATGATGTATTACAGCTGTGAGCTGGGTCAAAGCTCAAAGCAGGGCACATACCCCTATTAATGGGCAGGGAAGATCTTCCTATTCCATTAACATTACAAAAGTGCATGCTCTGGCAGTGGATACTATCTTCATGAGGAAATTCCCTTTCAGGTCCTCTGTACCTCAAGGATACAGCTGTTCCAATAGTAGAGAACACTGACAGATAAGCGGAAATGTTAGAGATATTCCTTTCAAAACTAAGGATAGTGGTTCACACTTTGTAGGTCCTTATAGTGACAAAAGTGGTGCAGTGGGGTTGGGGCATCCTGGGCCAGTTTGTTTTTAGTAGCTGTGTTATTGTTGATATTGACAGCAATGGAGGATGGGGATGACAACAACAACAAAAACAAGGAATCTGCAGGAAAGTTTTGTTACCTAGTTGAACCTTGAAGAAAAGGAGTAAAAGAAGAGGAAATTTGGATCTGATCCTTAGCAATAAGCAGAAACTTTCTTTTCAAATGTCAGTGATGAGAATCCTGAAAAGAAATAACCACTCCATCTTAGAATCTGTGATAGGGGAGAAAGCTACAAATAGTCTGATCTGCATCCTAGACTTTGGAACTACAGAGTTCAAATATTGAAGAGAAAGAATAGGTATGATAACATGGGTTAAAATAATCTCATGGGGAAAGTCAGATAAGGAGGGTGGGGGTAGGGGTGGGAGTGGGGGTGAGAGAGAGAGGGGGGGGGGAGAGAAGGAGGAGGAGGAGGAGGAGAGAAGGGAAACAAAGCGAGAACTCTCCAAAACTGAATTCTGAAAGGACAGAGAAAAAATTCTGAAAAGTGGGAAGTAGAGCCACTGTTCTAAAGAGACTGGTATGGACCTATGAAAAACTTAATCAATGGAGTTCAATTTTTAAAAGACATACACAAAAGACAGAAGCAAAGACAGGTAACAGTATCAAAGCGAAAGTTGGCATACTTCATTAAATATAGTTGAGACTGTAAAAGAAACTTCAAAGATAACAAAAATGCACTTTAAGCCATCTTAGTGAAAAGAGGAGATTTAAAAGGATTAAGACTACTGTTTTTTAGGATACATGAAAGGATGATGTAAAATAGAGAGAAATCTTACTTTGTTTCTTTTTCTTTCTCTCTCACAAAGAATAATCTTAGAAAAGGACAGAACAAATAGGAGATTGATATCCAAAATAAGTAAGAACATAGTAAGAGAGCTCTTAACTGAACTTGATAAATTGAAATCATCCTACCCAGATGAACCATATACTAGTTTGATGAAAGAACTGGGAGATGGGATTGCTGAGTTGTTTATTGTCAGAACTCTTTTAAAATTCAATGAAAATTGAAGAGATTATGTAAGAATTGAGAATAGCAAATTTTCAAATTTTCATAAAGGGAAGATAATAGCATCTATATTCTCCATTGAGTTTGACTTCAATTTCTAGCAAAATTCTGTACTGTATTATGAAATGGAGACAAGGGCTTAATAAAATAGATAATGGGGGAAGCTAAAAAGTATTAATGACTTATGCTTCCTGTCAGGCCATTCAGCTAGGTCTGAATCAACCTAACTCTCACCCATATCTCCTTATCTTGTACATAATAATAGCACAAGGTACTTTGAAAAATATTTGGTTAAAATCTAGGTAAACTATATGAAGAATATTCTCCTGCTCCACAGTCTAATAAAGTATCTCATTTAAAAGGGAAATTAAATTAACCTGGAATAACTTGATTTTTGGAAGCCATATCGAAACTTAAATCATCTCATTCTAATTAGAAATTTTCTAATCCCTTTTTCATAATGTATGCTCAAAATATGACAGGAGTTGCATCTCATTGGCTTACAGAATAGAAAATATTTTCTTCCCTTTTGTGAAGATGAGGACAAATTGGCTCTCCTCAAGTCTTGTAGCATCTTTTTAAAACAATTAAAAGTAAGTTTCACTGTTTCTTATTAAGGCCTCACAAGGAGAAAAAATGTTCCTACTGAAATTAGATAAAAATATTATTTTCATCAAAGACTTACTGTCATTTTATCACAATTGTAACATGTATACAGAATAATTTATTGATTGTATTTGATTTAAATAGTTAAATTGTTTTTTCTAACTTCATACTAATAGGGAACCGAAAAATTTAAAAATCATGTATAGCTTCTATATCATAGCCAAGTACATGAACCAATTCCTTTGAAGCAATGCTTAATTTGAACATCACAAATTTGGGTTATGAAGTTGCTCCAAGGGATTCAGAAACCTAACTTCTTAGCACTGACAGAGTATATAGTCTAGGGATTTCAGCTTTCTATAAGTATTTTGGTTTATGAACAATTCCTGCATGTCACTGAATGAAAGAGGCCTTTTAAAAAAGTGTTTTAATTTACATTTAATGTTGTTTTCTGTCTAAGTCATATCATGAGAGCAATTAACAATGCTTATCTACAATGTGAGTTGCAAGTAGAAGTCTGAAAAGAAATTGTTATGAATAGAAATATCTTTTTGAATACTAAAATTTTGTGGAATATATATGTTTGTGGGTGTGTTTGTGTGTGTGTGTAAGAGACAGAGAGAGAGAGACAAAGAGAGAGAGAGAGAGAGAGAGACAGAGAGAGACAGAGACAGAGAAAGAGAGAGAGACAGAGAGAAGATCATCCAATACATTCAACATTTTAACTACCTACAATATAGAAACCACAATGCTAAGGAAAATGCTAAAAAATACTGCTTGGTCCCCACTGTCACGGGGTTTACAGACTAATAGGAAAAAAATATACCAATATAAAAAGTAGTATTGCACAATACATCAAGAATTTTATAAACTAAAGTCATATATGTGGTCTGAAGTGGAAGATTATTACCTATCAGAAAGGATCTGTTAGGCTTCATAGAGAAAGTAGCCTTTGAAGAAGATTTAAAATAAAGATAAGAATTAAGCAATCAAAGACTCTTATGGAAAGAGTGTTACCAGAATCAAAGAGGTATGAGAGACCAGGGCATATTTAAAGGGCAGAGGAATGTAGCTGAACCAGCTTGGTTGAAGTAGCACAAGAAAAGGATGAAAATCAAGAGCTCCCATACTCTTCATTTCATATCACTCAAATGCATTCTGCTACTGCCTACTCTGGTACATTCGTCTCATATGTTAAGGTGGCCCTTCTCTTCTCCTCCATTTGCACAAGTGATTCCATTCCATCCCATCTTCTCCAACAGATTGTCCCCCTATCATCTTCCTTCTCTCTGTCTCTGTCTCTCTCTCATTCTCTCTCTGTCTCTTCCTTCTCTGTCCCTTTCTCTCTCCCTCTCCTTCTCTCTTGATCTATTTATCTCCATTGGCTATCATCCAATAACTCTCTATTTTTTGGCTAAAGTCCTTTGGAAGGCCATTTATAAAAAATGATTACACTTCCTTTATTCTTACTCTCTCATTTCAACATTTCTGGCTTCATGATTCAACTGAAAATGCTCTCTCTAAAATTTCTAATAATCTCTTAATTTCCAAATTGAAGGATATTTTCATATCCTTCTTGACCTCTGTGCAGCATTTGATATATCAATCACCCACTTATTCTTTTTTTTAAATTTAATATATTTAGTTTTCAGCATTGATTTTCACAAGTGTTCAAATTACAAATTTTCCCCCCATTTCTATCCTCCCCCCCACTCCAAGATGACATATATTCTGGTTGCCCTGTTCCCCAGTCAGCCCTCTTTTCTGTCACCCCACTCCCCTCCCATCCTCTTTTCCCTTCCTTTCTTGTAGGGCAAGATAAATTTCTATGCCCCATTGCCTGTGTATCTTATTTCCTAGTTGCATGCAAAAACTTTTTTTTTTGTTTTTGAACATCTGTTTTTAAAACTTTGAGTTACAAATTCTCTCCCCTCTTCCCTTCCCACCCACCCTCCCTAAGAAGTCAAGCAATTCAACATAGGCCACATGCGTATCATTATGTATAACCCTTCCACAATACTCATGTTGTGAAAGACTAACTATATTTTGCTCCTTCCTAACCTATCCCCCTTTATCCAATTTTCTCCCTTGACCCTGTCCCCTTTCAAAAGTATTTGTTTTTGATTACCTCCTCCCCCATCTGCTCTCCCTTCTATCATCCCCCCTCTCTTATCTTCTTCCTCCTTCTTTCCTGTGGGGTAAGATACCCAACTGAGTGTGTATGGTATTCCCTCCTCAGGTCAAATCTGATGAGAGCAAGATTCACTCATTCCCACTTACCTGCCTTCTCTTCTCTTCCTACAGAACTGCTTTTTCTTGCCACTTTTATGTGAGATAATTTACACCATTCTATCTCTCCCTTTCTCCTTCTCTCAATATATTCCTCTATCATCCCTTAATTTGATTTTATTGATTTCAGAGCTATTACAGCCAGCTCTGCCACACCAGCACTCCTCCTTCCCCAAGAACCCCCAACCCAGACTGGACTTAGATCTTCAGTAGGCTCTGCACTCCTGCTCTGATCTGCCACTTAATTCCTCCCACCAGGTTGGCCTGGGGCCAGAAGCAACTGCAGCTGTAGTTCTGTAGCTGCCCCACCTCTGCTGCCCCTGGGGTGGTGGCTGAACTGCAAACTCTATCACCCTGTCCCCAGCAGATTTTCCCACTAACCTTCTCTGTTGTCTTTGGTGTTTGTAGGTTGAGAAGTCAGGTTTGTAGGTTGAGAATGCAGCTCACTGATTCAGAGTGCTAGGGCATGCTTTGCCCTGCTCCTGGTCTGGTTGGTTTGCGCTGCCACACTGGGCTCTGCTCTGCTCCGCTGCACTCCCAGCTCCATGCGGGATAGACCTTGCCCAGAGACCATCCAGGCTGTCCTGGGCTAGAGTCCTGCTTCCCTCTGCTATTTTATGGGTTCTGCAGTTCTTCTCTGTTGTCTTTGGTGTTTGTGGGTGGAGAAGTCTGGCAACTGCCACAGCTCACTGATTCAGGGCACTAGGGCCTGCTCCTCCTGGCTCCTGGTCTGGTTGGTCCACATGGCCTCTGCTGGGCTCTGCTCTGCTTCACTCCACTCCCAGCTCCACGCAGGATAGACCTCACCCAGCAACCATCCAGGCTGTCCTGGGCTGGAGCCCTGCTTCCCTCTGCTATTTTGTGGGTTCTGCAGTTCTAGAATTGGTTCAGAGCCATTTTTTATAGGTTTTTGGAGGGACTTGGCAGGGAGCTCATGCTAGTCCCTGCTTTCCAGCCACCATCTTGGCTCTGCCCTCCCACTCACTTATTCTTGACACTCTCTTCTCTCTGGGTTTTTCGGTCAATAATGTCTTCTGGTTCTCCTACTTATCTGAACATTCCTTTTCAGTCTATGTTGCTGGATCTTCATCCAGGTCCCGCTGGTTAATTATGAATTTTCCTCATTGGTACGTCCTGAGATGACTTCTCTTCTTGCTTTTCACTCTTTCACTTGGTGATCTCATCAGCTCCCATGAATTTCAATATTATCTTTTTGCTCATAATTCTCAGATCTACTTAATTCAAGCCTAACTTTTCTGCTTATCTCCAGTCTGTTGTCTCCAGATGCCTGTTCAACATGTCTAAAACTGAACTCACATTTGCCCTCCAACCCTCCCCTTCCACATTTCACTATTATAGTAGAGGGTACCACCATTTTCCTCATCTCTCAGATTCTCAACCTAGGTACTATCCTCAATGCTTAATTTTTTTTATCACTTTTAATAACCAATCTATTGCTAAGGCCTTGATTTCATTTTCATAACATTTCTTTCATACCTTCCCTTTTCCCTTTTAATCCTATTACAACTTTGTTTCATTTCTTATCACCTGATGCTTGAACTATAGCAATAGCCTATTGGTTGGTCTCCCTGTCATGAGTCTCTCCCCACTCTAATATATCCTATACTTAGCTGTCAAAGTGATCTTCTTAAAGTGTAAATCTTCCTTCTACCCATTAAAATTCAGGGGTCTCTTATCATCTCCAGGATCAAATATAAAATATTCTGTTTGGCATTTAAAGCCCTTAGCCCTTCATAATCTGTCCCTATATACCTTTCCAGTTTTCTTACACCTGACAATCCCCACAAAACTCTGCAATATAGATACAACAGACCGTTTGGACCATCTCTTGACTCTGGACATTTTCTCTAGCTGTCTCTATGCCTGGAATGCTCTTCCTCATCATCCAAGCCTTTCTTCAAGCCTCAAATACAATCTCATCTTCTATAAGAAGCCTCTCCCAACCTCTATTGATTCTAGTGCCTTCCCTCTGTTGATTATTCCACTTTAGCCTGTACATAGCTTGTTTGCACAAAGTTGTTTTTTGTGTTCTCTCCTCCATTTGACTGTTAGCTCCAGGAAAGTAGACACTGACTTTTGCCTTTATTTTTATCACCACTTCTTATCACAATCCCTATCATGAGGCAGGTGCTTAATAAATGTTTGTTGGTTTATTAGCTGAATGGAAACTGGGTGGTTCCTAACTGTAAAAGGCCTTGAAATCCAGGCAAAGGATTTTGACCTTTACTTGGTTGGTAGTAGGGAACCAATGAAGATTTTTAACCAGGGGAATGACATGACCAGATTAATATGTATTTTTATTGTTGTGCAGTTGATTCAGGCATGCCCAATTCTTTGTGACCCCATTTGGGTTGTGCTTTGCAAAGATACTGGAGGGGTTTGCCATTTTCCTTTTCCATATCATTTTATAGATGAGAAAAGTAAGTGAGGCAAACAGGTTTAAGTTACTCGCCTAGGATTACATAGTTAGTAAGTATGTAAAGCCAGATTTCAACTCAGGAGGAGAAGTCCTCCTGACTTCAGTAATGGCTTTCTCTTCACTGTGCCATCTAGCTGATTACACACACACACACACACACACACACACACACGTGTATATGCATAACATAATATCATATTCATACATATGCATAAGAATATGGTTGTTCTGGCAATGGTATGATGGCTGGATTGGATCAGAGAGAATGCAGAAGTAGCAAGACCTATATGGAGAGCTTTGAAATATTCTAGGTATGAAACAACTTGACTAGGGCAGTGACACTGAAAATGTAGAGTAGGACATAGGAAGCATCGTGGACATGGATTTTATAAGAATTGGTAAATTAGATGATATGAGATATGATGAAAATGTCATAGTCAAGGATAAATCCAAGACTGTAGATATGTGAGATTAGATGAATAGTGGTAAAATAAAGAAGACTTAATTTGAGCAGAAATATGTCTAATGTTGAACATAGTCAATTTGAAGTTCTGGTAGGACAAGATGTTCTATATGTAATTTGATATTCAAATATGGAGTTCAGAAAAGAGGTAAGGACTGACAATATAGACCTGAGATCATTTGTATAGTATTTGAAAACCTAGGACATGCATGAGATTTCCAAGGATGAGAGTGTGGAAATAGTAGAAGACCAAGTATAGAAAAATTCACATGAAATGATTAGGAAGAGTACAAAGTACCTGTAAAGTAAATGAAGAAAGAACAAAGCACAAAGCAGGAGGAAAACCAGAAGAGGGAAGTGCTTTTGAATCTATAGGAGGGGAGTTTACAACTTATAATTATGAAAGTTGAAGAAATCAGGGGAAAAGAGCACCGAAGAATCGCAATTAGATTTGGTTATTAGAAGGATAATGCCAGTAGTTGATAGGAGTAGAAACTTGACTGTATGATATTGAAGAAAGGATGAAAAATGAGAATGGGGGTTTATTAGATATATAATGCTTTTTCAAAGTATTAAGGAATGAGAGCAAGAAGATGAAGGTCTAAGGAGTCCTTTTAGCTTTCAGAAAGTCTGAACCTGTTTTTAGGGAATTGGGAATTGGGAAATTGAGAAAGTTCCACTGATGATGGAGAGATTGAAGATGTTAAGACAGAAGGAATGATTATTAGATCAAGGTCCTTGAGGAAGCAAAAGGGAATGGGAGCTAGAGAGATTAATTTATGTGAGGACTTAATGACATCTCTTTCTGTGAGTAGAGTGAAAAGAGTATATGATGATACTAAAAGTTTTGCTAAGTGTGTAAAGTTTAAAAATTGAAGGGAGATGACTTTAGTATTATCTGTGAAGTAATAGGCTAGATCAATTGCTGCTACTAGTGTTAGTTTGAGGCAAGGAAAAAGGAAAGTATTAGCATTTATATAGCATCTACTGTGTGCCAGTCACTATGCTAACTGCTTTTTACAAATATTATCTCATATGATCTCATTCAAGGCAAGATAATAGAATAGGTGAGGAATAGTCACCATGGGGAATGACGTAGGTAAACAATAGGGGAAGAATAGGATTGTTGAGCAAAGATCAAAGCACAATTGAAGATGGATTCCATGAATTTTTAGTGGAAGAAAAAAAACTTGATTTAAGCAATGTTTAGTAACTCTGGAAAATGAGAAAATAAATTAATGACAGGATTTATGTAAGAATGAGGACTATCATTTCTGGAAAAGTTAGGGGATAGAGGATAAAGGGATCCTAGTGTAGTAGCTAGTGAAAATCAGAGTTATAGCCTATTGCATCAAGACTAAGTTTGAAGACGAATTAAGTCAGCTATGGTCTGAGTGTCAGTATAGTTCAAGACACTGGAGGTTAAATAAGAGTAGAGAATAGGTTTGGTGTGAGTAAAAGAGTAGAAAATGTAATAAGGATAGAAGGTTGTGCCTATGTTTGTATATGACTGAAGGAGATGGAGAAAAAGTTGAGTGGAATTGGGGATACTGCAGATTTGTGTGGTTATGTTTTTATAGGAGTTATCAACTTGAGTCTTGAAATTCCTAAGAACTATGGCAAAAGAGGGAGTAAAGAAGAAAACCATATTGTATTTCTAAAATCTTGGAGGAAATTGGTGAAATGACTTGGAGTTTGGTAGAAAAATGGAATACATTGCTTTTGAAAGAGTAATGGTCTAAAAGTAACAGTGGGATGAAGGGAATATCCCCCCCATTCCTTTCTTCAGGGAATTATTTTCTTAAAGACCTTAATAGTGCACTGAAAGTGGGATTAAGAATACATATGGGGGGTGGGGGTGGGAGTAGGCAGAGCCAAGATGTCAGAGAGAAGCCAGGAAACTGCCTGAGCTCACCCCAGTTTCCCTCAGAAACAACATTGAATCAAGCATCTAAAATAGTTCTGGAGTAACAGAATCCAAAAAAATGATGGGGTGAAATAATTTTTCAGCCCAATATACCTTAGAAGGATTTCAGGAAAGGCCTGTCTCACTTTGGTAAAAGGGGAGCACAGTCCAGCACAAGTAGTTGCAACAGTTCTGCTAGAAGCTACTGTGGCTTTGTAACAACAATTTGGCTAGCAGCTGCTGTAGGGGTGTGTGTGACCAATAACAACCAGCACACAGAGGGCTGCTAACACAGGTTCTTTTGATCTGCTTTACTGAGGAAAGTTCAAAAGCATCACAAACATGTCACTCAAACCCACTTAAACTAGGCATTCCCTTGAGGCAAGAAGGTCATCAAAGACTCCTAATTTAATCAAAGAAACAAAGGCCAAACTCTTTAAGGGCACTTGATTAAATAAGTGCTAAAAGCCCACCTTAATTACCTATACAGCAGTGTCCAAGCAAGCCAGTAGAAGGCCTTTAGCCACAGCACAGATCAGCAACCAAGGCTCTGTGATCTGATCTCAGCAGGCCAGCAGCACAGCATCCAAGCTGTGAGGCCTCCAGCCCCAGTAAAGCAGGCCTCTAGCCATAGCACAGGAGGCAAACTGTCAACCCTGGAACCCAGGGTATGGTAGACACAAGTAGGCTAGGCCACCCTAGCACAGTGAGCAAGCCAAAAGCCCCAGATGCCCCAGTGCAGAAAATCAGTTGCCAGACCCCTAACCCACAGTGCAAGAAGCTTGGGATAGTACCTGCTGTGCCCCAGAAGCAGAGCTAAACTTTAAAAAGAAATGAGAAAAAAGAGCCCTGACCATAAAAAGCTACTAGGGCAATAGGGAAGATCAAGACACAAACTCAGAAGAGGACAACCATGTCAAAATGCTTACATGTAAAGCCTCAAAGGGGAATATGAATTGGTCTCAAGCCCAAAAAATCCTCTTGGAAGAGGTCAGAATTGATTTTAAAAATCAATTAAAAAATGTAGAATAAAAATTGGGAAAAGAAATGAGAGTTATTCAAGACAATTGTGAAGAGTCAACATCTTGGAATAGGAAGCACAAAAATTGACTGAAGAAAACAACACCTTAAAAATAGAATTTGCCAAATGGAAAAAAGTCACTGAAGAAAACAACTACCTTAAGAGTAGAATTGCCTAAATGTAAAAAGGAGGTACAAAAGCTAACTGAAGAAATTAATTCCTTAAAAATTAGGATTGGGCAAGTGGAAGCAAATGACTCTATGAGATATCACGAATCAGTCAAACAAAATCAAAAAAAATAAAAAAAATCAAAGAAAATAATATGTCATTGGAAAAACAATTGACCTGGAAAATACAAACAGGAGAGATAATTTAAGAATTATTGGACTACCTGAAAGTCATGACAAAAAAAAAAAGAGCCTGGATAGAATCTTTCAAAAAATTATCAAGGAAAACTGCCCTGAATCGTAGAACCAGAGGGTAAAAGAGCAATTGAAGGAATCCACCAATCAGCTCCTGAAAGAGATCCCAAAATTAAAACTCCAAGGAATATTGCAGCCAAATTCCATAATTATCAGGTCAAGAAGAAAATACTGCAAACAGCTAGAAAGAAACAATTCAAATATCAAGGAACTGCAGCCAGGGTTACACAGGATTTAGCAACTTTTACATGAAAGGGTTAGATGGCTTGGAATATGATAATCTGGAAGTCAAAGGAGCTTGAATTACAACCAATAATCAACTACCCAGAAAAAATTAAGCATAATCTTTCAGCAGAAATATCCAATAGAATAGGGAACTTTCAAACGTTCCTGGTGAAAAGACCAGAGCTGAATAGAAAATTTGATTTTCCAAAACAAGACTAAAGAGAAGCACAACGAGGTGCATGGGAAAGAAAAAAATACACATGGTATTGAATAAGGTTAAACTGTTTACAAGTCTACAAGGGAAGTTTATACCTGTAACTCTTGAGAACCATATCTCAGTTGGGATAGTTTGAAGGAGTGTACTTAGACAGAGGGTATGGGTATCAGTTGATATGATGATTTAAAAAAAATAATGAAGGAGTAAAAAAAGATTGTACTGGGAAAAGAGGAAAGAAGGAGGTAGAGTGGGGTACATTATATCACATGAAGGGATATGAAAAATCTATTGGACTAGAGGGAAAGAAGGGAGGGGGTGAGAATTGTTTGAACCTTACTCTCATTGGCTCAGGCCCAAAGAGGGAATAACATGCACACTAAGTTGGGTAAAGAAATCTATTTTACCCTGCAGGGGAGTAGGAAGGGAAGAGGAAAAAGAGGTAGGGGAAGGCTGATAGAAGGGAGAGCAGAATGAAGGAGGCAGTGGTCAAAAGTGAAACACTAGTAGGGAGAGTCAGAGTGAAAGGAGAGAGAAAGAGAGAGAGAGAGAGAGAGAGAGAGAGAGAGAGAGAGAGAGAGAGAGAGAGAGAGAGAGAGAGAGAGAGAAGTACAAAACAACACACAGGGGGAAAGAGGATGGAGGGAAATACACAATTAGTTATAATAACTGTGAATGTGAATGGGATGCATTCTCCCATAAAATTGAACTGGATAGCACAGTAGATTAAAAACCAGAATCCTACAACATGTTGTTTACAAGAAACATATTTGAAGGAGATGGACACACACAGAATAAAGATCAAGGCTGGAGCAGATTCTACTATGTAGCAGTAAAAAAAAAAAAAAAAAAAAAAAAACAGCAGTGGTAGCAATGCTGAACTCAGAAAAAGCAAAAGCAAAAAATAGATCTAATTAAAGGAGAGAGGGAAGGAAACTATATCTTGCTAAAAGGTACCATAAGAAGTGATACTTGACCATATCAATTACAAAATTAACAGAAATCATACTATTATCTCAGATGCAGAAAAAAAGCTTTTGACAAAAAAAAAATAGAGCACATATTCCTATTAAAAAATACTAGAGATCATAGGGAAAAATGGAACTTTACTTAAAATCATAAGGATTATTTATCTAAATCCATCAGCGTGCTGTATCTATAATGGGGATAAGATGGAAGTCTTCCCAATAAGATCAGAGGTGAAAAAAGGGTGTACATTGTCACTACTATTATGCAATATTGTACTAGAAATTTTAGCTTTAACAATAAGAGAAGAAAAAGAAACTGAAGGCATAATAACAGGCAATGAGGAGACAAAGCTATCACTCTTTGCAGCTGATATGATAGTGTACTTAGAAAATCAACTAAACACTACTTGAAATAATTAACAACTTTACCCCCACATAAATCATCAGCATTTCTATGTATTACCCCAAAAGCTCAGCAACAAGAGAGAGAAAGACGAATGCCATTTAAAGTTACTGTAGACAATATAAAATATTTGGGAATCTACTTGCCAAGACAAACCCAGGAACTATAAGAACACAATTATAAAACACTTTTAATACAAATGAAGTCATATTATGGAAAATGACAATTCTGCTTAAATTAATGTACTTATTCAGCACTATGCCAATCAAACTGCCAGAAATTATTTAATAGAGCTAGAAAAAAATAATAAAATTCATCTGGAACAACAAAAGGTGAAGAATATCAAAGGAATTAATGAAAAGAATGCAAAGCAAGGTGGATTATCCATGCCAGATGTACATCTTTATTATAAACCAGCAATCATCAAAATTATTTGGTACTCACTAAGAAACAGAGTAGTTGATCAGTGGGATAGGTCAGGTACACAAGACACACTCATAAATTACTATAATAATCTAATGTTTGATAAACCCAAAGAATCCAGTTTCTGAGATGAGAACTCACTATTTGATAAAACCTGCTGGGAAAATTGGAAAATCCTATGGCAGAAACTAGGCATAGATCAACATCTTATACCCTATACAAAAATAAAGTCAAAATGGGTATGTGATTTATACGTAATAGATGATACCATAAGCAAATTAGGAGAAAAAGATATAGTTTGCCTCAGTGGAGAAGGGATGAATTTAAGACCAAACAAAAGTTAGAGAACATTATGAAAGACAAAATGGATAATTTTACTTACATTAAATTAAAAACTTTTTTTGCAAACAAAACCAATGAAACCAAGATTAGGCATTCTTCTCCTCATTGGCTTTTTGGACCTCTTTTGTTATTTGGGTTAGTCTAATTTTAAAGGTATTATTTTCATCAATTTTTTTGGGTCTCCTTTAGCAAGCTATTGACTCATTTTTCATGATTTTCTTGCATTACTCTTATTTCTCTTCCCAATTTTTCTCTACTTCTCTTACTTGATTTCCAAAATCCTTTTTGAGCTCTTCCATGACCTGAGACCAATACATATTTTTCTTCAAGGCTTCGGATGTAGGAGCTTTGACTTTGTTCTCTTCTTCTGGTTGTATGTTTTGATCTTCCTTCTCACCAAGGAAGTAGGAAAATACCTTTTCACCAAGAAAGTAAGATTCTATAGTCTGATTTTCCCCACTGTTTGCTCATTTTCCCAGCCAATTACTTGACTTTTGAGCTCTTTGTTAAGGGGAGGGTACACTGCTCCCAGCTTCAGGGGTTTTGTGTAGCTGTTTTCAGATATATGTCTAGGGATCTACAAATTTTCAGTTCTTCCAAGGTGGTATGATCAAAGGAGAGCTGTTTATGCCTCTCCTGTCCTGTGCTTTGGTCTGTGAGCAATCACCATCACTCTTTTCTGCCTTGGAACTGTGAGGAGAATTCCCTCTCCACTGCTGCCACAAGCTCCTCCTCACCCTACAACCACCACCCAGGACCATGACCCAGATTCAAGCACAGGAAAAGCAAGAGAATCCTGTGTCATAGTCAGCAAAGAGATCCATGTAATGCCCCTTTGATCAGCCACTCCATTCCTCTGGCCTTCTGTAGGCTGAGAGTTCCAGAAGCAGCTACTTCTGTGAAAAGGAGGTACAAAAGCTGCTGCCACCCGGGGGTGGGTCTGGTTCTCGGCCTGGGCCTGACCACACTCCTCTCACTCAGGTGAGAAACTTTTCCCATGTACCTTCAAAGTTGTCTTTGACATTTGTGGGTTGAGAAGTCTGGAAACCACAGCAGCTGCCAGTGATTCAGTCCCCTAAGCCCTACTCCAGCCCCATCTGTGCCAGCATGGCCCAAGCTGGACTGTGCTCTGTTCCCAGTCAGGTGTGATAGACATTTCCTGTTGACCTTTTGGATTGTCTTGGGCTGGAAATTTGTTTCAGTCTTTTATTTTGTGGCTTCTGCTTCTCTAGAATTTGTTTACAGTCATTTTTACCGGTATTTTGAGGGGTTTAGGGGAGATGTCAAGCAAGTCCCTGCCTTTACACTGACATCTTGGCTCTACTCCTTGCAGCCAAGATTAGAAGGAAAGTAGAAAGATCAGAAACAACTTTTACAGCCAGTATTTCTGATAAAGTCCTCATTTCTCAAATATATAGAGAAGTGAGTCAAATTTCTAAGAATACTAGTCATTCCCCAATTGATAAATGGTCAAAATATATGAACAATTGTCAAATGAGGAAATTAAAGCTATCTATAGTCATATGAAAAAATTCTCTAAATCACTACTGAGCAGAGAAATGAACATCAAAACAACTACAAGATACTACTTCATGCCTATCAAATTGGCAAATATGTCAGAAAAGGAAAATGACAAATGTTGCAGAAGATGTGGGAAAAGTGGCACACTAATGCATTGTTGGTGGAGTTGTGAATTGTTCTAACCATTCTGGAGAGCAATTTGGAACTATGCCCAAAAGGCCATCAAACTATGCATTCCCTTTGATCCAGGATTACCACTAGTAGGTCTGCATCCCAAAGAGATCATGAAAAGGGAAAATAGTCCCACATATACAAAAATATTCATAGTGTTTCTTTTTGTGGTGGCAAAGAATTGGAAATTGAGGGAATACTCAGCAAATGGGAAATAGCTGAATAAGTTGTGGCATAGGAATGCAATGGAATACTCTTGTGCTATAAGAATTGATGAGCAGGTGGATTTCATAAAAACCTAGAAAATCTTACATGAATTGATGTTAAGTGAAGTGACCAGAACCAGGAGAATTTTGCATACTGTAACAGCAATGCCCTGTGATGATCAATTATGATTAACTTAGCTCTTTTCAGCAGTACATTGATTCAAGACAATTGCAAAATACTTATGATGGCAAAGGCTATACACATCCAGAGAAGGAACCATTGGGTCTGAATGCAGATCAAAGCATATTATTTTTCATTTTTTTGTGTCTTTTCTCTTTTGTTCTGTTTCTCCTTTCACAACATGACTAATGTTGAAATATATCACCATAATTGCACATATATAACCTAAATCAGATTGCTCATCTTTGTGGGTGGAGGTTGGAAGAAAGGGTGGGGGAAAAATTTGGAACTCAAAATTTTATAAAAATGAATGATGAAAACCATCTTTACATACAATTGGAAAAATTGAAATACTACTTAAAATAAGCTCAAAAAAATAAACAAGCAAACAAACAAAGAAAAAAAAAGAATCCCTTCAGTACCTGCCTCACAGTGTAATTGCAAATGATGGAAGGCATGCATGGTCTTTTTAAGTGCCCTATTAGATATTCAAAGTGTTTGGGAAGCCAGAAAGTACTAGATTTCACATATTAGTTATTAAGCATTTATTGAGTGGCATAGTGAAGAATGTAAGCAGAAAAGTAGGTAAACTACTGGTCGTAGAGTCAGGAGGAGCTGAGTTCAAATGTTACCTCAGACACTAGCTGTGTGAACCTGGGCAAATCTATTAAATTCTTTCCTCATCTGAAAATGAATGTGTGGCATTCATTGACCTCCAAGATCCTTTCCAAATCTAAATCCATAATTCTAAATTAAAAATTGAACACCAAGACCTTTCCCAGATGAGGTTATTTTTTTAAATACTTTTTTGGAGGGGGGAAGACAGGACAATTGGGGTTAAATGACTTGCCCAAGGTCACACAGCTAGTAAATGTGTCATGTGTCTGAGGTTGGATTTGAATTCAGGTCCTCCTGACTCCAGGTTCTGTGCTCTACTCACTGCACCACTTAGCTGCCCCTTAAAATAATTTTAAAAAATAGTCTTATAGACTTTAAAAAAATAGAACTATCAAAAATAATTGTTTATTACGAACTTATCATGTACCATGCACTGTGCTAGGGTACTAGGAACACAAAGACAAAAATGAAGCTATCCCTGCCCTCAAGAAGATTATATCTTATTGGAGGTGATAAATTGCATATAAATAAATATATATAACATGGAATAAGGATGTAATTTATTTAGAATGGGGGATGCACCAGCAGCTGGAGGGGATGAGGAGCAATCAAGAAAGGGAGACTTCATTCTTATGACAGTTCTTTCTGCAAAAGAAATTGTCAAACTGTAACTTTTCATATTATTTTAAATATTGTCTTCAAAAGGCTCTAACTCCAAGAATGCTCTGAAAGGCAACAAGGAATAATGGAAAGTATTCTGGATTTGAGATTCAGGTGACACCTGGTTTCATATCATGACTGACACTTACCAGCTGCATGTAGAAGTCTCAGTTTAATAGACTCCCTTTGAGTCTCTGTTTTTTGTACTGAAAATGAGATTAAGAATACCTATAGTACCTGCCTTGCAGTGTTACTAAAAATGAGAAAATGCATGGCTTTTATAAAGTGTCTCATTACATATGCAAAGTATTTGGAAAGCCTGAAAGTATTAGATTTCACATATTCATTATTAAGCATTTATCAAGCACCTATTATTTTATGTGCCAGGAACTGTGGTAAGTGTTGGTAATACAAGGAAAGGCAAAAAACAATCCTTGATCTCAAAAAGCTCATTTTGAATATTAAAAAGGGAAAGGAATTCTTGTAGCACATGGCTATAATATCAAAAAACAAAATTTGGGGCACACCACAAAAACATACATGTCAGGTTGTTTAAATGAATCAAATACATTACCTCTTCAATTGAAGTTCAATTCCAAAATACTTATCCCTCTCATAAATACCACATTTATTTACCTTGCTCTATGTCTGTGACATGCAAGAGCCATCTATCTATTCTGAGAATTAGCTGTTCTGAGAAGTAGAAAAAACAAAAACCAAGACCCAAGGTTTTAACATTGATTCTCACTGAGAGTCAAAAACTGATGCCCATGCACAAAAATCAGTAGCTTATCAAGACAGACTAACCCTGCATTAGCAAGTTTTGGGTTATATTCCACTTTATTAGAAATATAGGGCACTTTCACTTTTCTCCAGAGTTACTTCTCAAATCCATATTCAATAATATCATTAAGCAGACGTTCTTTACCTGAGATCCATTTATTTTTGGTGTTTAATATTTTGATAACTGGATTTCAATATAATTAGTGTTCTTTATAACCCAAACATATTTTACTTTATGCATTTTAAAAAAATTAATCTGAGATGGGGTCCATAGGCTTCACCAAACTGTAAATGTACCCATGACACAATAAAAGGTAAGAACTCATGTCATAAGGGATTTTTTTTTACTATGAATTCTTTGAGAGCAGAGATGATCATTTTGCTTCTTTGTATTCCAGGTTCCTATCTAGTACAGTGCCCTTTACATACAGTGTAGGAATGTAATACATTGAATTGATTGCTAGCAATAAATTCTTTCAGGAATTTTCTTTTTAACAAGGAAGATTGCTATGGCTACTTAGGACTTGTTCATAGATTCTTTCTGATTATCTTGTCAACACATTATTAAGTACATTCCTTCCTTCATTTTCTGCATAAAATTGTCTTTTTAAAAGTAACTACCATTTCTAAAACACTATTTTCCTCTGCACTGCATAATAGAAAAGGGAAAAGTCCAAATCCTTCAAAGTGGATATTAAGAAAACAGATTGGTGAAGTTCAAATTATTTTCAAGTAGTTGTAATGCATGCATAGCCAAGATGATATAAATGGCTAAACTGGGTTAGACATAATGAGACCTGATCCTCATATCCCTGGAGGTGGAAGGAAGTCTACTCAAAACAAAGCAAAATTGAGCTGTCCTGAAATATCCATTCATGAGCTTGCAGCATCAGTTCCAACCAACTGTGTATATCTTAGACATGCTGTCAGGGTTCATAGCACTGTTTATTTCTAGTCACTGTTTTTAGAGTATGATTTCACATAATAAAAGTCTAACAACCATAAAGACCTGGGAGGAAAAAAATGTAAGGCAAAATTTCTTGCAAACTTGGCCAGCAGAATATATCTCATACAGGCAACTAGTTAGTACAGTAGATAAGAGTACTGGACCTGGATACAAACTGAGTTCAAATTCTGCCTCAGACACCAATTGGGCAAGTCATTTAAGCTTGTCTTATTCACTTTTTTCTTTAGTAAAATGGGAGAAATATGAATATCTCATACGATTGGTATGTGGATAAAATGAGATATTTGTAAAGTGCTTTGCAAACCTCAAAAATACAACATACCTCAAAATCTAAATGCTAGCTCTAACTGGAATGGGGAACCTGCAGCCTTGAGGCTACATGTGGCCCTCTAGGTTCTCAAGTGTGGCCCTTTGACTGAATACAAATTTCACAGAACAAATTCTCTTAATAAAAGGCTTTGTTCTGTAAAACTTGGACTCAGTCAAAAGGCTGCCCCCAAGAAACTAGAAGGCCACATGTGACCTTGAGGCAGCAAGTTCCCCACCCCTGAAGCTATAGTAATTTGGGAGCCCCTTTAGCTGTTCTGAAGTAGCTATCTAGGAGTTATCCTAGCAGTCATAGCCCAATTTGGGGAATAAAACTATGCTCAAGAGAGCAAGCCTGCTGTAGTGGAGGGTACCAGTGATCATAGTATGGAATAGGTAGAGTTGACATTTGCATGATATGAAATTTCCAGAGGACTCTTTACAAACATTTTTTCATTTGATCTTCACACAACCTAGTGAAATAGGTACTACTATTAATCTCAGTTTGACAGAAAAGGGTGCAGTTTTAGAGATGATAAGTGACTAGCCCAATTACACGGCTGCTAAGCATATTATGTGTGATTTGAACCCAGGTCTCTGCATTTATTTTCAGCACCCTCATTCTTGGGATGAACTAAAGCAGGTACACAAAATTATTCTGAGCAATATATTAATCCATATGCTTAAAAGTACTATAATTTTGAGCTCTAGTTACTATAACATATGAAGATTGACTCAGCCCAAGTGCCTGGCACATAGTAGGTATTTAATAAAGGCTTGTTGCCCATTTAATCTAATTCTGCCTCCAAACCATTAGTCTTGTGGCTCTGGGAAAATCACTTCCCCATTCAGTCTCAGTTACCTAATTCATAATGTAGGGGAAATACTATTTTGGGAGTACTTACCTCCCTGGGCTGCTGTGAAGATCACAGGAGATAATGAATGCAAATGCTTTGAAAACAGTAAGTTGTTACATAAATATCAATGGCTATTATCCTATCATTATCCTATATCCTATATCCTTCCACTAAGGAGTTCCATAACTCCAATTAATTCCTACACTAACACTTTACTCAGACTTTAAATTCCCAAGCCTCCTTAAACTTTATCTTTTTATCTGACCAAGGATCCGTAAATTTAAAACTAGTATTGCCATTCCCCTAGACCTCTATTAGGGTCTCTAGATTGGGAAGAATACAAGAAACATACTTGATTTGAGGAAAATTTTAAACTTAATATTTTAAATTATTAATCTAGGTTTTTTCACTCAATTTATTCTAGAATATTTAAAAATGGAGCAAAGACTGACCCCAAACCTTCATCTTCTTCCACACAAAGACCCTCTCTAATCCAATAAGATGGACTGAAAATTCCAATGGTCCTACTGCCAAGAGAGGGTGCCCCATTGTCCAAGGGTGTTTCCATGACAAACAAACAAAGGAAAGCATTTACCAAAGGGATCAATGTGCTTGCTTATTTGAAAATTAAATACCTTGAATGAATTAGGGAATGTTTGCAAAATTATTATAAGGAATCTATGAATCATATGCATAACAGAGTACTGCCATTTTTTCTCTCTAATTCCACCCAAATACCAACTATACCTCCTGCAAAATTCATAAGTGTAGTTTCACATACATATATTACTATTTTTCAAGCATAGACAGAAGTTGGTGATTGATAGACTATAAGTTCATTTTAAATAGTCCCAAATTTAATCATAGTCCTTTGTCAACATGTGAAACTTCTAATAAAAAAGAAAGCATACAGTATTTTTACATTTAAAATGAGTCCATAAACTCAAAACAGTTGATCCATTCATGTGATGTGAATGTTGTTAAGGCTGAAAAGAATGTATTCAGTACTATTTCTTCTGTGAATGAGTACTTGTAGGGGAGAGAAAATCTCTACTGGGGAATCTGAGATCCAAACAGGTGGTTTTCTGGCAATAATCTTGCTACTGTGACATCTACAATATCTCTAGATATTTTCTTGTGGGGCATCTCATAGTATCTGATCAATGCCAAGGTTTCTAAATCAAGTAATAAAAATCAGATAAAATATGTGGGGGATAGATGGCAGAGGATTGCAGCCAACATAAGTAAGGAGATCAGCATGGGGTGGGCATGGGGGTCATTAGGTATAAATTTAAATTAATTCCTAAGAGTGTTGGCATAGATTAGGAAGAGATTTCTCAAATTTTAGAAAAGGGAAACAATAGTCATAAAATCTTCCATATCCATTTTACTCCATCTTTCTTATTGCTCCTTCAGTTTTAGTCTTGACTGTGAGCTCCTTGAGGGCAAAGACTTTTGTCTTTCTTTGTATCCCTAGCACTTAGCAGAGTCCCTGGAACATGGTAGCTGCTTAACAAATATATATTAACTGACTTTCCTGCTTAAAAAAAAAAAACCTTTAGTATTCCATGCTGCTTTTCAAATAAAATGTAAATTCTGACCAGACATCTAATGATACACATATACACACACACCCCCACACACACACCCACACCCACCCACCCCCCACACACACCTCTGTATATGTGAGGTGGCTTCATTATTCTTTTCCAGCATTTTCTCACATTATTATCCTGCCTGCATTTTTTGCCACAGCCAAACTGAAATAATATTCCTTTCCCTATTTTATCCTGCTATTTCCAGTCTCTGAATTCAGTTTTAAAATATGCTCTATCCTCATCTGTTTAAATCTTTCCCCTCATGAAAGATTTAACTATGTGCTACTTCTTCCATAAAACCTTCTAGATTCTCCTAGATTAAAGTTCTCTCTCTATCCTTGAATGTCCCATAGCATTTTGTTTTGACCTCTTATGATGAATTCTAATTTATAGCAATAGAGACTGGCAAAGGGAACATTAGTAGTAAAGAAACTCACTCTAACTCCCTGGGGCTCAATTTCCACATCTGTAAAATAAAAGGTTTCAAATAAGTGATTGCAGAGATCCTTCCCAGTACTAGATCTTTTATAAAATATTCATTAGGTTAAAATTTCACTGAACAATTTTGGACATCAACAACTAGTTATCCTCTTAACTGATGCTACAGGGATAACAACCATCTTTGTACCCTGCAGTAATAAAGATGCTTGCAATCCATTCCCTCCTAGCCATATTCTCTGTCAACAACTAGTTATGCTCTTAACTGATAATGCATGAATGACAACTATCTTTGTACCCTGCAATAATAAAGATGATTGCAAAACATTCCCTCCTAGCAGGATAAGGAGAATATAAAAGAAAGAGAATATTCAAGGGTAGACCCCAACTGATGAAGGTCAAAACAAATTATCAAAAAAGAAAGTCATTGTCAATCTCTTCTCAATAAAAGGAGTATACTAAATGGGTAATGGGACCTGCATTCAGAATTTGAACTCATTGACAGCATTGCTAGGAAAACAAATACCTCAGTCACAAATTTCGTGAAAGTGATCAATTGGTAAGGTGGTAATTTGCGCAACAGTCACATATTCTCCTCCCTTTCACTTGGGTATCTGGTACATGACTTTGAAAAGACTGTACAAGGTTTTCCCCAGGTTGAGGGGTATGTGTGGGCAGGGATTAAGAAGGGGGCAGGGAGAGACACAAACACATAAATAGAGAAATACAGACAGATAGAAAAGAGAGAAAGACAAATAGATAAGGAGAAAAACAGAGAGAAGAATCCTGAAGAGTTGCCTGTATCAATGAAATCACAGGTGCAGACAAAACCAAAAGGCTAAACTATTTAACCTTTAAGAAAGTTTGGTGTCTTTAAATGACATAGACTAAAGGGATGGAGGAATTTTAAAGATTATGCTGTCTAATCTGTTCATTTTACAGACAAAGAAACAGATTCAATGAAGTTAGGAGACTTCCTCAGGTTCACAAAACTGACATAAATCAGGTCTTCTGACTGCCTGAACAGTGAGATTTGATATTATTACACTAAATAATAAATAGTCAACATGGATTGGGGAAAGAAACTATATCATTTTATTAATTATACATACATGCATATACATGCTCATACATGCATATATTTGTGGGTATGTGAATATGTACACACATACATACATATTTACACGCAAAATGTATATACATACGTTTGCTTATGTTTGTACACTGTGGGAGCTCAGAGGCTAATGTGGTTGAAAGAAGTAGATGTACTTTTAACAAGGTGGGAAAAGGTGGCAGATAGTTGAATTGAGAACTGATCACTTCCCTGAATTTAGACATTATTGTTCTCCCATTTGCTCGTTGACAACACATCCAGGAAAGTCCTACCAAAGAGAATGAGCAGTAGTAGCTCCATCAAAAGCGGTGTAATATAGTGGAGCAGGCAGTGAATAGACAGCGCAATGCCCTGCTATTAAATAGTTATGTAATTTTTAGTGATACCAGCTCTAAAATAAGGGTGTTAGATAAGCTGATGTCTATGCTCCTTTTAAGTTCTGCTATTCTAGTATCCTCTATGACCTTGTGTAAAACATTTAGCTTCCTTTGACCTCAATTGTTCTCATCTTTAAAATTAAGCATTTGGACTACATAGCTTTTGAGCCTAGTCCTATAGCAAAAGCCTACTCAGGATGCATTCTGTAAAATCCACTTCAGTCTTTCTTTGGCCCATCTTCACTAAATCTCCAAATTTCCCCTCAGAGGTCATGTGTATGGAAACTTTTCTTCTTTTTTTCCTTCACAAATATAAAGGCTCAGGTTTGGTCAGGACATCATGAGTTATGTGGATCTGAGTTCAAATGTGACCTCAGAAACCTACTAGATATATGACTGTGGACAAGTCACTTAACTTCTCTGCCTCAGTTTCCTCACATGTAAAATGGGGATAATGATAGTACCTGCAGTGGAGGATGAGTATGAATATCAAATGGAATATCTGTAAAAAAAAAAGAAAAAGAAAAAGCACTTAGCATAGTGTTTGACACATAGTATGTGCTATATAAATGCTTGTTCTTTTTCCTTCCCCATCAGGAAAATTGTGTCTGAAGATTTTTTTAATTACATAGAATGGGGGAAAATTGAGGTGGGAACAAGCATTTATAGAGTACCTATTATGTGCTAGGTACTATGCTAAGCCCTTTACAAATAGTATTTCATGTCCTCTACTCAACAACCCTAGTTACTCTTACAATTACTTGCCCATGGTCACACAGCTAACAAATATCTAAAGCCAGATCTGAACCTATATTCCCAATTCTTAGTCCCAGTACTATGACCTCTGTGCCGACTTCTGCCGAATGGAAAAAAAAAATCAAGTTGAGTGTGTTAACTATATTTCAAGAACTACATATAAAATTGAGAACTATAACAGATCACTGAATTTAGAACAGGAAAGATTTTTAGATGTCATTTCATCTAATGGCATTATTTTCTTATGAGGAAACAGAGGCCCCATCTAAGTTGTGACAAATCCTAGCTAAGTAAAGTGACTTAACCCAGGTCACCAAGCACTAAGTAAGACAGTTATGATTTGAAATGAGTTCAGCTGACTTCGAGTTCAGTGCTCTTTCTATTATTCCACACTTCTTGTCAACAGCAGCATTACCAACAGGAGGGATATTATTTTGTAATGTTAAATGAAACTAGCCAACTACTAGGGAGCTGTATCTGTTGAAAATTCTTTTTATCTGTTGAGATATAATCTGATTTATGTGTTTTATTGGTGACAGTAACAGCAGTAAGCCCACAAATAATCAACTGACTGATAGGAAGTAGAAAGGATAAATACATCTACTAAATTGAGATTAGGAGAAAATGTAATTTTAAACATGAAAACTGGCCTGGGTACTGTGACATGAGCCTAGGAAAATTTCTATGAATACTTCAGTGACTATGGGTAAAGAGTTAGGGAAGAACCAATGTCTACTTTATAAAATACCTTAGTGATGAATATTTTCAGTGAAAGAAAATGGGAACAGGGAAGTTAAAAATTACATTATTTAGACTGAGAGTTAATATTCTTAGTGCCATAGGTGAAAAGGAAAAGGATGTAGAAACTTTTTTGTTGTTGTTGCTGTTTGTCTATATCTTATTTTATTTTATAAATATGCAAATCTTTCCCTTCAATCTTTTCAGTGAATGCTAATTTCACAAATATTATATTTAATGACAGCTATTTATAATAAATGATGAAAAAAGGATATCAGTTCACAATCAAGGGCATCATTACCTAAAGTTTAATTCTAAGAGTCATATTCATAGCACCTATCTGCTTAGCCACGAGTCTTCTTTTGTGGCTCCCTGTTTTATGAAATGAAGACTGTTAAACTTACTGTAATTTAAAACAGTGAAAACGGAAATCCTCCAAAAGATATACAAATATTATAGCATATGGAAGGATGGTTAATCTTCCTAGTGCAACTTAATGCTACATTGGTCCACTGTAAAAGTATTTGCTTAAGCTGGAGTTTTAAGGAAAAAAAATAAAAAGAAAGTTTTATTATTTTCCAATCACAGGGGAAGGGTGAATCACTCCTCTGGTAACTCCCACTATATTATGGCTAAATCATTTTTGTTTGTTTGGGTTTTTTTTGCAAAAATTACCTTGGTATGCACTATTTGGATGCAAGTCAACTTGACACAATTTTGCTACAATTCAAAGTTTCATTTTGTTGATAAATTATGTACCTGGCATATAGAAAGGACTTGTATTTTTTCTGTTCATTCATTTTTTTTTTCTTTTGCATTCCTTTTTCTAATTCTTTTAGCTATCTTTTTATACAAACACATCCTAGGTGCTATGACATTCTATTGTCCTTTAACTACTTTTCTATCTAAGATATATACTTGTGAATGGGGCAAAAAAATCCATACATGACTTCCATATTCTGAACTGTAGAGCTTCAGAAGTCTTTTTTTTTTAATCTGCTGTGGATTATTATTGAAGAGTTGGACTAAATGACTAAACAACAATAAAAGTTCTCTGTATGAATACTTGCTGAGTCACCAAGGATGTGTAGCTCCCTAACAATGGCTTTACCTATGATTTCTCAGGAAACTTTGGCTTTAATTACCTCAGTGATAAACAACCTTACTGGCGTTAGGACACACTGAATGGTTTTCTTATGGCACTGTCTGTGACCCTCTTCACTTACCCTCAAGAGAGTTTACAGTACAGCATTTATTGATATGGTATAAATTGAGATGAATTAAAATTAATGCAGTTTTGATAAGGTTTGGGAGGTACTTTATAATATCACAAAATTGAAATTTGGAATCATCAGTGATGAAACAGAGAAACGTGATTTAGCAAACAGCATATTTGAAAAGATTTAGTGAGCTGGTTAAATAACCACATCTGAAGAGTCAGAATGAATGTGAGCTTGGAAGAAAGCTGTCAGTAAGATGGCCCAGGCACCTGCCCTTGACCTTTGCTATTTCATATTTTTATTAGTGAGTTTGATGAAGCGATTTTTGATAAGTTAAAATATAACTTAAAGTTGAGAAAGATAGTTAATACATTGGAGGACATTGTTGGTATCAAAAAAAGATTCTGACAGGCTAGAACACTGGGCCAGATATAATATGACAAATTTAAGAGGGTCATACAAAGTCCAACACTTATGCTAAATTAAATGCTCATACACATATACAAAGACTTCACAAGTATATTATAGAGAGAAGTATGAGTAGGTAGCAGTTCCTCTAAAAACATTTAATTAGTGAGCCAACAGTAGAATCACAGAATCTAATAAAGCCATATCAGGTTGCCTTGACCAGACAGAATTCTAGGCACTACATTTCATGAAGGTTATTGATAAGATGGAAAATACAAAGAAGAATGAATAGGATTGTGACAGACATTGAGATAATTTTATAAAACATATTATCTGATTTCATCATATATGAAATGAGGATATTTAGTTTGGAAAAGAGAATTCTGGAGGGTCATGATAGTATCCACAGTAAATGAAGGACTATTTGGCATGAGAGACATTAGATTCCCTCTGACTGGCCCTGAAGGGCAGAAGTACAAGTTATGGGGAAAAAAGTCCCAAAGAAGATTCAGGCTTCATATGAGGAATACCGTAACACTAAGAGCTATCCTGAGGTTGAATGGGGTGCTTAAGATGGGAGTAAGTGTCTCTCCACTAGAGGTCTTCAATTGAAGACTGAAAGACTATTTTGGGATGACGTAAAAAGTATTCATGCCCACACGCACATTCAGCTAGCTGGCCTCTGAGGTCCCTTTCAGTTAGGATATTCTGTGATCTTCTTTACCTGTCTGCACTCTGAGTTTTTCATGTGCAATGAGAAATAACCTCTCACACACTAATAAAAGAAATAATGTCACAACATTCTTCATAGGGAAGATTTACCCAATGATAATATGTTATCGCCAAACAATAAGTTCAATTTACATAAATTACTGCCTGTAAGTAGATTGAGTAATTAGGAAAGGCCATTCATATTTGAGGTCTGCAGGGTCAGTTCATGCAGCTGTGATGTACTACTCAATGCTATAAGTATCTCATTGAGAAGAACTGGTTCACACTCTGTACAAGGTGCAACAAAATGAGGAAGATGAACAACTTGCTTAGTAATTTTCATGTGCTAAGGGTTATAATTCAGCCATTAAATTATATAATTATTTTTATTTCAAATGAAACTCAATTCCTGAAATGACCAAAATTATCTAAAATTAAATAAATAGAAATTAATTACACTTTCCCAATCTAATACAGTATTTTCCCCACAGTCAAGTAGCACTATACCAGGAAAATGCCCACAAAGGTTATAAATCAGAGCAGTTATTTTTTTTAAACTACCACATAGGAGAAGTTATGTGACAATAGCAATTGTTCAAAAACAGTAGTAGGAATATTATCAGTGTAATTTCATTATTAACTTATTCGAATATACTGAAATAATTTTACCATCTGATACAATTTATCATTGCTCCCCAATACTTACAGAGTATCTTAATTCCATTTATTAAAAACACATCAGATTAAAAATCTACTTTTTAAAAGTATTCTGGCCAAAGATAAAGATTACTATGACTCTTTTACTCATTATTTCATCTGCCACTTTAGTTAAAATGCACTTAAGAGAATATCAAAATGAAGTATCTGTTAGTTTTTGCAGGGTATTATTACTTTTAAGAAGGAATATAGGAAACACCCCACCAAAAAAAATTCTGGTCCCTCCATACTAGAACTTGTTTCATTTCTCATACTGTGAGGCAGCTACGTGGCACAGTGGAGAGAGCTTGAGGTCTAGAGTCAGGAAGACTTGAATTCAAATCCAGTCTCAAGACTCTGCGACCCTGGGAAATCATTTAATCTGGATTTCCCTCAGTATTCACAATTATAAAATGTAGATTATAATAGCTCCTACTTCCCAGGGTTGTTGGGAGGATCCAATGCAATAATATTTGCAAAAAGCTTAGCACCATACCTGGCACATGCCTGGTGCTCAATAAATGCTTGTTTTCTTCCCATGTGCTAAAAATGGATATTTTCATTATCTTTCATTTGATACGCTTATGCTCATATTATTCTAATTGTTTTATGTTATTCCATAGAGAAAAGCCAGTGGGTAGAATAGGCCAATTCCTACTTCATGCCAATGCCATGCATTGTTAGATGATGAATGGCATGTTGTTACAATATTTGTTTACCTAAGGCAGTTTCTAGACAACATTATGGACTAGAAGAAGTTTGTGACAAAAGTTTGTCCTTCCTTTATAATAATCACTCATAAAATGGCAATCAGGATTGTATAGAGGTTTTTTTTTTAAATAATGTTTGAGAAGTGGAAATGTGCCAAATGTTGTAACAGAGAGCTTGGAATATGATCTACTCTACGGTAGTGACTATTTTGTAGATGTCTTTGGTATAAGACCTATAACAATATAGACCTTATTCTGTACAAATATAAAGGAACAGCTCAGCACTGATAGTGGTCAGAGTTCTTGTTAGAATAAACTGACCATCTCTGAAACACTGTAATATAGTAGAAAGAATCCTTAGGTTGGGAGGGACAGGGTGTGGGATCAACTGTGCTATTTGTGATTTATTTGATTTTGGACAAACATTTCAAGCCTTTGGACCTTAGTTTTCTCTCTGTAAAATGGGCAGGGGAGGGGAGGATGATGATGTCTAGGGCCCTTTCCAAATTTGAATCCAATGATCTTGAGAATCTGTTAATAATGAGTGGCTTATCACTCGAAGCTGGAATAATCACTTCTAACTCTTCAAGGGCAAAAGACATAGATAAATTCAGGAGTTATTTTGGTGTACTTTTTCACACAGTATTTGCGGCATCTGTTTACCCTTAGGTTTCATGGACAAAAAAGGAAACTAGGAAAAATCAAGTTTATTATCTGAATGAGAATAAAGATCATCATGTGAACTAATATCAAAGCTTCAAACAGAATTGTTGGATTCTTTTCTAGTTTTTTTTTGTTTGTTTTCAATAAATAAAATTATAAACATTCCTGTAGGTCCTTTTTACTCTTTTAACAAAATATTATCTGTCCAGGTCACTCAGTTTACTTCGATTTTTTTCACTGACTTTTTCATGGTTCAGACTACATCTTTAAAGATTCTCTATGTATTATGAAACTGTAAGCAGTAAAAGCTCTGCCCTTTCCCACTATCCCAAGTACAAGGCCTGTTGCATTATAGGTGCTCAGGAAAATTCAGTGTTCTTTGAATCTTGATGACTTAATGCTTGAAAAAAAGGAGAGTGGGAAAAAATGTTGACTGATTAAAGGAAAAAATATCTGTTGGTTGTGAATATCAATGATATCATATGAATATTCTCCCATCTATTTGCAATATCTGTTGTTAAAGAAAAAATAGTAATTATATGTAAGGAGCACAGAAACTGATGATTCAGTATGGACTCTAATTGGAAGCATTCCTATGCATGCAGGGGTAGCAGTTTTCTTTTTCAAAATCAACACTGGAAAGAATAGAAGAAAAAGAGATAAGGAGGAAGTAGGGAACAAGGAAAATAGCATGGAATATTAGTTCTGCTAGGAGTTGCAAAGACTTTGAGATTTGTCCTTTATTCTTTCAAGGTTGGATTTCAGCACTGAGACAATCCTAATGAAGGCTTCAGAGGTTTGATCTCTACCAGGGATGCCTGGCTTGCACATCTGATACAGCCCACTTTCAGACCCGGGGAAGACCTCACCTCATTTATGAAAGTGATATTCCTATATAGTACATTGACAGTGAAGATGATAATATTCCTATGGTGATTGCAAGCCCTTTTCCTACCTCATCCATTTTAACTAGACCGAGGCTTGTTTTGAGATGGTAGCATGAACTGAGCACCCTGAAATCATGGCATTCTAATAATTTGATTATCAGAATGGAGATGGGTGTGAGGAAAGGAGAAACTTCACCATACAATGTGATTGGGCACCTGAATTTTATTCTACCTGTGTTGCCTACATTGTTGATTGTACACATTGCTTTCTAATGTAAACAAAATAATTTTATTATTGTATGAGATATAAATGAATGTTAGATCTAAGTGACTAGATCTAAAGAGGGAAGAATTTCTAGTGGTATGAGATCTAAGGCAATATAGCCTTCTTGAATCTCGGCTCCAAACAGAACATTGGGGAATTACAAGAAGGAAAATGAGGAAAAACATCTCTCCTCTGCCCCACCCCCTGCCCCCAAAAACCTCTCTAAAATTGCTACATATCTCAGTAATATATCTTCTGTGGTAATTGCAAGGCTCCTTAGTTCGTGGAACCACTCACATGCCCAATGCAAATGCTGTTGATAAAACATGCATTTGCTAATAGCAAAGTTGTACTAAGGAAACAAGCAGAATAGTTCAAAGTTATATGCTAATTTCAGGTATGCTTCGTTTTCTGTTCAGATGAATTCATGTTAACTCAACCAAAAACTTATATCCCTGGAGAAAAAAAAATTTCCATGCTCACACAGAATTACTGCCCTTTTTGCTGAAAACATCAAAACCCGTGCTTATGAGATCAGCCTGTGAGAATTGGAACTATATTGCTATGCATTACAAAGACCATTAGGCACTACATTGATAGCTGATTATAAAATATTTGTGCCTTACAACTCACATCATGCTGAAATATTTATGAATCTTTGCTATAGAATTCATGATATAAACTATGTATTTACATATACATATTTATATTGACTTCTGAGATACCTTCTGTAAGTATATATTTGCATACTTACTATCTCAAGGTTCAAATGATGAAACATTTACCACTCTATATATGCTGGTGATACAAATAAGAAATAAAAGAGTCCTTGCCTTCGATAAGTTTGCAATCTAATGGGAGAAGACAAGACACACACACAAAAAGAAATCTGAAAAAGCTGGGAAAAAAGAGGAGAGGTAGGAGCTGATTGGAAATGGCTGGGCTATGAGTTCTTTTAAATTTAAATCCTGGGAGGATTTTTTTTTCTTTGCCTACCAGTTCTCCAATCAGATGGACCAAGGTTCCAGAGAGTACTGATATGTTATGGGTAGAAAAGTTGATGTAATTTGATGATTTTTAAGCAACTAACCAAAAAGTAAAATAAATATAATTATTTTAAAATAATGGGATGAGACAGAATGGTGGTAGTGGTCCTATAATCTAATCCAAATTCCAATCTGAGGATCTTATATCTTATTTTAAAAGTTTGAGATTTGTTTGTTTGGAATATAGATCAAAATAATTTGATATTTTCAAACCTGAACAGAATGTTGACAAGATTTTTCAGCATATCCTTTAGAAATGCTAAACCTTATTTTCAATTTGCTTCAGTCCCAAAGAAGAGCACAAACTATTGCCCATAAGAAAAAAAAACACAAACAAAAAAACACCTAGAGTATCATGAAGAACCACAGCTGCTTGCAATAACACATCAGTGGAAATATAGAGAGTAACTATTTTTTTTTAATAAAGGAAACTCTCTTTATGGAACAGCTAGCATTTCAGATAAATAAACACTTAGTTTTATGACCACACTTATAACTTTATAGATCTCTTAACTCTTACCTGAGACTAAGGCATTTTCTATCTGTAAGAGAGGGTATTATGTGATGATTTGCTCCCATATGCATTGGTTCCTTTCAAAGGATTTGCTGCCACAGTCATACTACCTCAAACTGAACTAGTCCAATTATCAGTAAAAGCAAAAAAAAAATGCTTTTGGCTTTAAGAGCCTACAAGGTTTTGAAAAATAAATGATCTTGCTTTAGTACGTGCATCCTTAGAAAATTATTTGGAAAGCAGTTGAATTATTTTTAAGTTATCATTAGAAGCCATTATAGAAATAAACTAGAACAGGGTCAAAGTTTTAAAGTCTAAATTGTCTCCTGGACGAAATTAAACTGCCAATGTATTCATCCAAAAACCATACTGAGTCCCTGACTGATGTTTCCAAGGCAAATAGGACAGAAACAGCTCAAGACATTTAGCTGCTTCGTAAATGCAAATGGCAATAATGATAAAACATTATATTTTTATGACAGGCATCTTTAATCATAGTTATTTACAACCATAGTCAATTCCCTAAATGAATGGCAAATGTCATAAAAAATAGGAATCACTACATATGTAAAAAAATGACCTTATTAAAAATTTAGCCGTAGGCTTCTGAATTATAAATGCCATGTTGGATGATAGCATTATTATATGCATAACCTCTTATTCATCGTATTTCTTTTCAATCTAATTTACCTCCTAGTTGGGAGTAGTCTTGGGAGTACTACCCATCTTTGGTAAAGACTAGAAGTCCCAAAGAACAGTGGAAATTAAACCAAATGACTCTTCTAGAAGCAATCAAATTCAAACACATTATACTCCATATACTTAGGGAACAGTCTTAGCATTCCCCATTGAGTCTGTCTCTTCCCTATATGCAGAAGAGAATAGGCCCACATAATGTTTATGTCACAATAGGGGAGAACAAGGAAAAAATTGCCTTGCCTGTAAGAATTTAATCTGTAGGCCAGAGAGTAGGGGAAATGGCAGAGAAATAGAGAGGATAAAGAAAGGATTAGGATCAAGGAGGCTACAGAGCAGATCAACAGAAAGGGAAAATCAACAGGAAAGCAGACTTACAAATAAGTCTAGCAAAAGACCCTAGGTCAGCAGAGGAAGTTATCATCACTAGATGATGACATTCATTGACATGATATAGATTGATGACAGTTGAGGGCATTCCTAGAATGATGGAATTCCCAGAAGACAATGGTGACTTAACATTCTAAGAAGCATGATTTGCCTTCTCTATCTACGTATGTGCCCCCACCATATTTGTTCCATATGCATTCACCACTCCATGCTTGTTCCATGGATATATATGTTCCCATTCTGTGTCCCCTGCAACTGGGTGTGGCAAACTATGAGAAAGGGTACTCATATGTGTGTGAATAACATTATTTGACATTTATTTTATTAATGATTTTATATAACAAATGTTTTTTTACATCTATATAAATTATAAGCATTTTATAATAATTATCATGTTATAATAATTTTATTATATTTATTCTATGGTAGAGCACTGGGCTTAGAGTCAGGAAGTGTCTGAAGCTGGGTCACATCTAGCCTCAGACACTTTCTAACTGCATGAACCTGAGCAAGTTACTTAATCACTGTCTGTTTCAGTTTCCTCAATTGTAAAATGTGGGTCATAATCGTACTGACCTTCCATGGTTCCTGTGAGGACCAAATGAGGTAAAACACATAGCATGATTGATAGCACATAGTAGGTGCTACATAAATGCTAGTCATGGTGATAATGATGATGATGACAATGATGATGATAGAGTTGATTAATTTTTTTCTTTAAACTGTGTCCTCTGGTTGGTATTTTACAACTATATTATGAGAACTGATAAGAATATAATCTTCCATTCATCAGGACTAACACCATAAATGTCAAAACCTTGTCTTACCAAATGTCATCTAGGTGGCTCAGCAGACAGAGAGTTACAAAGACGTGAAATCAAATCCTTATTAACTGACTAAAGTTTTGTAACCCTGGGAAAGTAACTTAAAATCTCTCTGGCTCAGTTTCTTCATCTGTAAAATGGAGAGAATAATAGCATCTATCTCACATGGTCATTGTGAGGATCAAATGAGAGAAGATAGCAAAATGATTCACAGACCTTGAAGTACTATAGAAATATTAGGTATTGTTATCAATTAAACCAGTATTATTCAGCCACATTAAATGTAAAGGTAGTTGTCCTTTTTCATATTTATTTTTTTTAAATCTTTTTAGACTCAAACACTAGAACACAAATACAGAATAGAGAAAAGATACAAAAACATATCATAAACTTAAATATTGGAACTTAAATACAATGTAAGAGGAAAAAAGCATGCCATGTGCATAGCAGAACATAAAAAAGGATTCAAAATGTGTAACAATAAATTTTCATTTCAATAATGCCTGCATGATAAATACTACACATTGTGTTGAGAGCTGTCTAAGTAGTTGTCCTTTTAAGAACTTAAGTTGCTGCACTTAATGGAAACTATTTGGTGCAGCTTCAAGTCCACAGCAAAAAAAAGCATACATTTTAATGGGGGAGACAACATGCAAATAACTACCAATGTATACAATATACACAGTGTAAATGAGAGACAATTTCAGAGGGGAGGCACTAGAATTGGAAAAAAAATGGGACAAGCTAATTAATGAAAGTGAGGTTGAAGCTGAAATTTTAATCCAGAGAAGCCAGAGACAAAGAAAACAAAAGAGACAAAGAAGAAAGAGAGGAAGAGGGAGAGAGTTCCAAGTATAAGGTGCAACCATTCATTGAAAAGGCAGAGACCACAAGATCTAGCAGCTTCTACATTAAGGGATCAAAGGGCTTGGAATATTATATTCCAGAGGTCAGTGGAGCTAGGATTAAAACCAAGAATCACCTACCCAGAAAACTGATTATCATGCTCCAAGGCAAAATATGGATTTTCAATAAAACAGAGGACTTTCAAGCTTTTTCAGTGAAAACACTAGAGCTGAATAGAATTTTGGACTTCCAAACACAAGAATCAAGAGAAGCATGAAAAGGTAAACAAGAAAAAGAAATCACAAGGGACTTACTAAAGTTGAACTGTTTTCCTTACATTCCTACATGGAAAGAGGACGTATATGATTCATGAGACCTCAGTATTAGGGTAGCTGAAGGGAATATGCATATATATATATATATTTATATACTTGTGTGTGTGTGTGTGTCTGTACATATATATATATATATACATATATGTGTGTGTATGTATGTGTATATATATACACATATATATGTATATATATATATATAGAGAGAGAGAGAGGTCACAGGGTGAGTTGAATATGAAGGGATGATATCTAAAAAAATAAATCAAATTAAGGGATGAGAGAGGAATATATTGAGAGAGGGAGAAAGGGAGAGAGAGAATGGGGTAAATTATCTTGCATAAAAGTGGCAAGAAAAAGCAATTCTGTAGGAAGGGAAGAGGGGGCAGGTGAAGGGAATAAGTGAATCTTGCTTTCATCAGATTTGACCTGAGGAGGGAATAACATACACACTGAATTGGGTATCTTACCCCACAGGAAAGAAGGAGGAAGAAGATAAAAAAGTGGGGATGATAGAAGGGAGGGCAGATAGGGCGAGGGGGTAATCAAAAACACTTTCGAAAAGGGACAGGGTCAAGGAAGAAAATTCAATAAAGGGGGATAGGTTAGAAAGGAGCAAAATATAGTTAGTCTTTCACAACATGAGTATTGTGGAAGGGTTGTACATAATGATATGCATGTGGCCTATGTTGAATTGCTTGCCTTCTTAGGGAGGGTGGGTGGGGAGGGAAGAATTTGGAACTCCAGGTTTTAAAAACAGATGTTCAAAAACAAAAACAATAAGTTTTTACATGCAACTATGAAATAAGATACATGGGCAATGGGGTGTAGAAAATTATCTTGCCCTACAAGAAGGGAAGGGAAAAGGGGATGAGGGGAGTGGGGAGACAGAATGGAAGACTGACTGGGGAATGGGGCAACCAGATTATATGCCATCTTGGAGTGGGTGGGAGGGTAGAAATGGGGAGAAAATTCATATTTCAAATTCTTGTGAAAATCAATGCTGGAAAACTAAATATATTAAATAAATTAAATAAAAATATTAAACAAAAGAAGAAAACCCAGAGATCAGAGATAGAGTCTCTTACATGAGGAAAAGAAAGTATGCCAATTTTACTAGATTATAGAGTTTATGGAGGGGAGCAAAATGTTAGAAGACTAGGAAGATAGGAAGGACCTGGGTTGTGAAGGATTCCAAGCATAATATTTTGTGTTTGACCCTGGATAAAATAGGGAAATACTAGAGTTTATTAAATAAGGAAGCAGCACGGTCATATATGTTTTGCAAAGATTACTTTGGTAGCTGAGTCTAGGATGGATTGAACTGGGGAGATACTTGAGGAAAAGACACCAAACAGAAGGCTATTACAATGGTCCAAGCATGAGGTGATGAGAATCTGTATTAGGTTGGTATATGTGTCGGATGTTAAGAAGATAGAATCAATAGGACTTGATAAGAAATTCAATATTGGGGTGAGTGAGAAGAGTAAGAGGAGAGGAGTTGAGAGTGACATCTACATTCTAACACTGGATGAATGGGACCCTACAGGGACCCTAATCTGGGATGGGTCTCCATTGCAGGGAGAAATAGATTTTTGTGTGAAATAGTATTTCTGGCAATAGCTTTCTGACACAGAAGAGGTATGAAAATGTATGGAAATATGTGGTATTCTTCACAGTAAGTTCAGAACAGAGGGAGGATTGGAGGGAAATAATGTGTACATTTCTAGATATGCTAAATTTAAAATGTCTTTCAGGCCTTCCATCATGGATGTCCATAAGAAGCTGAAGGTGTGAATCAGAAAGGCAAGGCGGAGATGAAGGGCTAGATAAATAGAAATGAAAATCACCTGCATAGAGAGGATAATTCTTTATGTTATTTACATTGCTTGGTATCTTAAGTGCTTTGCAATTGGCCTCATGATTTTTGCAACATCTGGCAATAGACAGTGTTATGGGGTTGAACTCTCCACCATGAATGGAATAATTGCTTACTCAAAACAGCAACAGGGAACCTGGGAAAGTAGCAAGGGGCTATTGAAAGAGTTTTCAGAGATTTCATGGACCTCTTGTAAAATCTCACATTAATTTATGACTTCATTAATGCTCAAATGGGTCAGTAGTAGGTAGATAGCTTTGATTACCAAAGTGGAGAATTTAATCCCATTCTCCTGCCATCAAAGTATCTTCCTGACATCCCTTCTCCCCCTTCCCCAATACACACACATTTTGGGGCATAGTAAAGGCAGAGTCCACACCTGGCTTTGCAAACTAACTCTGGGGCATGTAAAACAGTCTTCAGGATGGCAGGAGAAAATTTCTGCATATTCCCTAAATGCTATTTTTTTCTTCTTAAAGTCCCTAGCTTGTATACAAATAAGCTCATTTTATAAAAACAGTAACTCTCAAAATAATACTTATTATGATGTGAAAGCTACACTTTTTACCACATACAAACACTCCCTGCTGAGCAACATAATGACATTAGTTCCAGATACTATGTTCTCTTTTTCATCCTTTAACTATTAGGCTTGTCATTTTACAACACATATCACTGTTTGGGAAATGCTCCTCTGGAGAATAGTTATCTGCCTTTTTTCCCCCCAAATGGAAAATAGTGCAGATTTCAGTGCTTACTCACTTTAAAAACAATATTTGTTATCACGAATAAAAATAATTCAAAGGTGTAAGATCAGCATCAATTACTTATCTTCTGAAATCCCAACTTGCGTGTTATTATGTATAGCATTTACATTTCCTTTTTTCTATTTCAACTATTCTTCTTATTTGCTATTATACATTTCTACTACCATTTCATTTGAATTCTAGCAGTTACATCAAATGAAAATGAAAAGGTTGCATAAATGTCACTATCTCACTGTGAATTTTATGTACTGTTGATAAAATATATTATGTGAACATCTGGGATGGGTCTCCATTGCAGGGAGAAATAGATTTGTGTGTGAAATAGTATTTCTGGCAATAGCTTCCTGACACAGAAGAGGTATGAAAATGTGTGGAAAAAAAGACTGTCTCCTAATTATACCTTTATATACATATTGTCCTCATTTTTCTTGTCTACAAAATAATGTTAAATTTGCATGTGATTTCCCCTTTCTTCAAAATCTCTGCTAAAGATGAAGCCTATTGACTCCTCACACATTAAAAAAAAATAAAAACAGAACATGTCAAATAAAAAACAAAAACTGTTTTAAGACTGGTGATCTATATGGCAAAACCAAAATGAAGACAATCCCAGGGGCAAGCTCTGGGACAAAGGACCAAAAATTCCCAGATTGCTCCTCCTTAGATCTAAAAAATCTGATCAACCAATAGATGAATTTAGTGCCCACATGTCAGGATAAAACTCTGAATCATATTAATGACCCATTTTTCAAAGTTCTTTACATTATTCCCTTCTCTCCTCCATGATACTGGTAAGAAGAAAAAATTAACACCTATGCTTGGGATTAAATGAGTCATTTGAGCCACATAATATTGTATTTATTATACTGTGTAATTCATATTTTAGATTTAAAATTACTTTATCAAGAAGATCTTTGCAAAAAGGTAGGTTTCTGAATGTTTGAATAATCACCATCAAAGTAAGGAGATCCAACAAGGAAAATGTCTATATTTGCATGGAATTCTAATTTATTCTTCTATAAAACAAACAAACCAAAACATCCAGAACTGCTTACCTGGGGATATGATATAGAAGAAATCTTTAAATTCATCCATCCAGACTTCTGCTAGCCTCCTATTATTCTTATTGATGACATGACCGGTGCCTCCTGGAAATGTGTATGGGGTTGCCTTGCGAAACACATGACCCACATGAGAACAGGTTACAATTTCTAATGATCCACCACACTGCCAAATCTGAAAAGAGGGGAGGAAACCACACAAGTCTTGTAAATAAACCAATGAAGGTGGAATAAGAAGAAACATGGCTTTAAAAGACAATACACTATTAGAATTTTAAAATGTTGATTTGAAATTATGAAGATATCCTGAAATGTAATTTAAGATATAGCATTCTGAGAGAGATATATATAGACAGGATTTTATATGACAAATTGACATATTTACTTTTAGCAAGGAATTTTAGCTTACATTTCTTCATTGAATCTAGGCTATCTAGCTGTCTGCCATATTTATACAATATAGAAACAATCAGATATTCTGATTTTCTGTTTGTGGTTCTAAATTACCAATACCTGTCAGTTAACTTAATTGTGTGTATGTATATGTATATTTATATGTGTATGTATATATACACATATATCTGTTTGTGTATATATATATATATATATGTATATATACCTATATATGTGTGTATAGTTGTGTGTGTGTGTGTTTTAAGAAGTTATTTTTCTTCAGTGAGATTTTGTACCTCTTTTTTATCCAAATTGACTGGTTTTGTTTTTTAAGGTATTATTTTATTCAGTATTTTTATTCCTCTTTTACCAAACTGTTAATTATATTTTCATAAATGTCTTTCTTCACTCTCATTTGTTTTACGATTTTTTACTCTTATTTGATTTTGAAAATCATTTTTAGCTCTTCTAGGACTTATTAGGTTTGTGTCCAATTCACATGTTTCTCTGAGGCTTTGTTTTTAGCTTTTTTGATTTGATTATCTCCTGGTTTTGTGTCTTGATTGTCACCAGAGTAGATATTTATGGTTAGGATTTTTTTTCTTATTTTTGTTATTGCTTTCTCATTTTTTCCACTCCATTTCTTGATTTCAAACTTTAAGTTAAAGTTGGTCTCTGTTCTTGCAACTGGGGGGTGAAATCCAATGGTGTGGAGGGGGTGTGTCTCAAGCTACAGGCTTTTTTTGAACCACTTTTTTCTGAGCTAGTTCTGTGAATTTGGAAGTTTTCAGGGCTTCCAAGGTAATGTGATCTGGGAAGAAAAATAGTCAATGCTCTCCTGGTTTACACTCTGGTCTTTACCTAAGAAGGGCCCTTGATCCCTTGGGAGTGCAATCAATATTGCTCCTCAGGCCCCCTGTTCTCTTGGGACCAGAAATAATAGTGCTCATCAAGGCCTCAGTTCCCTTGGGACCAGAAGTGATACTGCTCCTCAGAGCCCCTGCTCTTTCTTGACTGAAAGTGTTCCTCTCTGCTCTGGATGCTCTAGAAGTGAGCATAGGTAATGTAGTTGCCAAACAATTTCCAGTTCTGCATTTAGTGATAACTCAAAGGACCAATGTAATCTCTGACCAGTTCCCCAACCCTTTGCCATCTATGGCTTGAGAGCTCCTGAAGCTGTTGCTGTTTCTGTCACCAATACCTAGTCCCACCAATAATGTTACATTCACATGGGCCCTGGGCCAGCCTCCACTCCTGTATCACAGATCTCAACTTCTATACTTCTGAGCTGTCTTTGGCTAGAAGAGTGTCTTTCCCTCACCTTTTGTTGGCACTACCACTCCAGAATTCTATTTAAGGAATTATTTTAAAATTGTTTAGAAGATAATATTGGGAGAGCTTGGCTGAGTTCCTCCTCTCCTCTGCCAACATAGAGGCCACTTGAAATAAATGTGACTCAGGATCCTATGAAATCCTTCTTTTTGTGAGAGGTTGACCTGATCTTAGGAAAGTGGGTGGAGAAAGCAACTAGACTAAAGGAGCAACTGTTTATTAGCTCCAGGGTATTTCTATATAGAAGCTCAAACAAGGTGGAGTAAGGAGGAAATTTATAGGGAAGTAAAGGTTTGGATGGATAAAGGAAAATAAATCTGGTAGAAATCATGCTGGAAACACAATGCAGAATCAAGGAAAAGGATCCTCGAAGTCTAAACATGGCCTCTGGAGAAGACCACATTGTCAACATGAGCAAAGGTAAAAAAAAAAAAAAAAACCTCAAAAGATAGAATAGAGGTTACATCTATTTAAGAGATTTGCTTTAGGCAAACCTGCTAAGATAAAAAATAAAAGATGGCTTTCTGGGCCAATGCATTAAATGTTAAAGCCCATTGGAGGACTTCTTATGGGTCGGAGAGAGAGAGAAGAAACTTTTTTTCCATAGCACTAAAGAACAAGGAGAGGATTAAAACAATTGATAGTTGGTGAAGCTGAGGATGCAATCCTTCAAAGCTTAAATTTCCCAGGAAAGGAGAATAAAAACCCTAGAGAAGTATACAGGTGTTGCAAAGATAAACAAGTCAGAGCTCTGTATCAAAATCAGATCCTAGGAAGCCTGAAAGATCTAGGTAATGATGTAAACCAAATCCTCCTCACCTTGAAATCTAGGTCTTATCTTGCATTCAGTCTAAGTAGTATTTATTTAACTTACTCCAAATTTGAGAACTTGAAAAAGGAAAGCCAGGGAAAGGAATAAAGATAGATTCAATATCTACCAGGCATTGTGATAAGTACTTCATAAATATTATCTTCTTTGATCTTCACAACAATTCTGTGAATTAGGTGCTATCATTATTCAAATTTAGCGGATGAGAAAACTAAGGCAAAAAGAATTTAAGTCACTTGTCCAGGGTCACACAGCTAGTTAGTATCTCTGACCTGATTTGAAATCAGTTCTTTCTGATTCCAGGCCCTGCCACTCCATCCACTGAGCCAGCCAGCTACTCAGGGGACTATGCATCAAGACTTTTATAAACTTGCAATCTTTCTTGTTTATCTTAACCTCTTATAACGACAATGCTACTTGCAGCTACCGTGGCTGTGTAAGACCAATAATGCCAGCAGAAAGGAGGGCTGCTAGCACAGGTTCTTTAATCTGCTTTTGTAAAGAAAGCAACTTTAAGGGGTTTACAATCTCACTTTAATTAAACATACATGTATCATTCATTTAGTTCAGAGGGAAAAAGTCAGCACCCTGAATTTCAGAGAAAACAGAAACAGAAATTACAAGCAGAAATTATATAAATAGAGCAAAATAAAACAAATCAGCAGACAAGCTTCTAGCTGTCTGTCTAAGACATTACATACATAGTTACCAGAGAGAAAAGCACCAACATCTGGGTTTTTCAAAGCTGTGGGGAGGGAGCTCTTTAATGGCTACCCATAGTCTCATCTGGTCAAATCACATACACTCTTCCAGTGAGTGAGCCCCGAAAGCAAAACCTCTCTTCTCAAAAGTTCTGAGAATTCTAGCTTAATGGCTGTCCTCAGAGTATATATACCCTTTTTCAGGGCCTGAGGGCTTCACACCTCTAGTGGCCTAATTAGCAAAAGAGTGTGGGCCTTCCTACAAATAAAGGCAAAACTCAACCAAAGGCACTTGATTGCCTTGTGCTGAGAAGCACTCCAAAATTAAAAAAAAACAGTAAAAAGTCCCACTTTGCTTGCCCTTACACCTCTTCTGTGTTTTTCTAATACCTAATTGTAATTTCTCCTCCCTGGAAGCCACCAACACAACTTTTTTTTAAGTAAAAAAGGATTTCTTGTTAATAACCACATTCAGTTTCTTGAAAACTCTTCTAAGATCATAAAAAATATAAATTGGGTTTAATAGAACTTAATAGAAAACATCAATTTTATATTCAAAAATTTCCTCCAGGATTCTGTGTTTCTTTAGGAAAAACTGAAGCACTGGGGATAGAAACCAAAAACTCGTTATCTTTATTAAATAATTTTGTGAAAAGAATCATTTAATATTTCCCCATAATCCATATAGTTTGGCTTTGTGATACCTATTCCATCAACTTTTATGTGTATAAATAAAAATTACATGACCACAAACACCCATTCTACACATTTTAATTAGGATGGAAATAGGAACTTGTCTTAAAATTGCTAGCTATGGAAAAGTTATAAGTCAAGTTAATACATATTCATAAAGTACTTACTATGTGCCAGAAACTTTGTAAATTCTGAGGATACAAATAAAAGCAAAGGGAAATATAGTCTCTTGGAAGGTAGAGATGTATTCTAATGGGAGAAGACAACACATAAAAGGAAGCTGAAAAGTATTTATGAACAAAGGGCAGAGAAATGGGGACATGTTAAAGAAAGAAGTACAGAGAGTCAGATGTGAAGCCAAGAGAGAATGAAGGATTGATCATGGCTTGCCAGGTGCCCTTCCTTCAGTTGGAGAATCTGGGAGAAAATGATCAACTAAAGGAAGGGGATGCAGGGGTAGAGAGAATTTCTAAGGTGACCAAGGCTGCTGGTGAGAAGTGGTTAAGGCAGCTTCCAGGTTTTTAAGGCTGTGGGGACATGGGGCAAAACAAAGTGTAGAAAGAAAAGGAGCAAAGCCTAAAACAGAATTAAAGGAGTAAAGCTATATGGCCCCAGAGCTACCTCAAGAGGTGGTGTTAAAGTCCAATAGAATTCCCTGTGGGCTGCATACTAAGAAAACCACAAATTAAAGGTATAAAGTATGGTATTTTTATTTATTTTGTTAAACATTTCCCACTTAAATTTAAACATATTTTTTTTTCCAATTACCAATAAAAACAATTTTTACATTCATTTTTCTTAAATTCTGAGTTCCAAATTCTCTCTCTCTCTCTGATGCCCTCATTGAGAAGGCAAACAGTTTGATACAAGTTTATACATGTTTAGTCATACAAAACATTTCCATATTAGTCATGTTGTGAAAGAAAACACAAGACAAAAAAAAGAACAAGAAAAATTTTTTAAAGCATGATCCAATCTACATTCAGACTCCATTAATTCTTTCTCTGTTGGTGGACAGTATTTTTCATCATGTCTTTGGGAATAGTCTTGGATCATGGCATTTCTGAGAATACTGTTACTGTGGATAATGTTTTCCTGGTTCTGCTCACCTCACTTTGCATGAGTTCATGTAATTTTTTTCCAGGATTTTCTGAAACCCACCTCCTTGTTATTTCTTATAGCAGAATAGTCATCACAGTCGCATACCACAACTTGTACAGCCATTCCCCAACCGAAGGACATCCCCTTAATTTGTAATTTTTTTGCCATCACTAGAAGAGCTGCTATAAATATTTTTGTAGACATAGCTCCTTTTTCTTTTTTTAAAATCTCTTTGGGATACAGACCTAGTACTGGTTTTGCTTGGTCAAAGGGTATGTATGGTTTATAGCCCTTTGGATATAGTTCTAAAATGCTCTCCAGAATTGTTGAATCAGTATGCAACTTCACCAATAGTACATTGGTGTTTTAATTTTCCCACACATCTTCTAACATTTGTCATTTTCCTTTTCTGTCATATTAGCCATTCTGACAGGTGTAAGGTAGTAGCTTAGCATCATTTTAATTTACATTTCTTCACCAATAGTGATATAAAGCATTTTTCCATGACTATAGATAGCTTTGATTTCTTTGTCTAAAAACTGCCTGTTCATATCCTTTGATGATTTATCAATTGAGAAATAGCTCTTATTTCCATAGATTTGACTCACTTTTTTATTTCATTGAGAAATGAAATCTATCAGAGAAATTCACTGTAGATTTTTTTTTCTAGTAATGATTACCAGCTATGTATTTTTCTCCTTCCTATTTTCACAATTTATCCTACTCTCTCTCTCCTTTTACCCTGTCCATTCTCAAAAGTGTTTTGCTTCTGATTTTTACATCCCCCAACTTGCCTTTTCTTCTATCAGCTCTACCTTCCTTTCTCTTATCTCCTTCCCTTCCTACTACTGTCCTGTATGGTTAGATTTCAACTCCTAAAAGACTGTGTATATTGTTCCCTCAGATCCAATTCTGATGAGAATAAGATTAATGTGCTCCTCTCCTCACTTCCCCCATTTCCCCCTCCACTGTAAAATCTCCTTCAGGCCTCTTTTATGTCAGATAATTTATGCCATTTCATCTCTTGTTTTCTTCTTTTCCCAGTGCATTCTTCATTCTCATCTCTTAATTTTTTAAGATTATCATACCATCACATCACATGCTTTCTACTTATATTCCTTCTAACTACCCTTATAATGAAAAATAGTTTTTTTAGGAATTATAAATATCATTTTCCCATGGAGAAATATAAACAGTTTAAACTTATGGAATTCCTTATGATTTATCTTTCCTGTTTACTATTTTATGCTTCTTTAGCATCTTGTATTTGAAAGTCAAATTTTTTATTCAGCTCTGGTCTTTTTATCAGGAATATTTGAAAGTCCTCTTTAACTTTGAAGATCCATTTTTTCTCTCAAGGGATTATACTCAATTTTGCTGGGTAAGTGATTCTTGTTTGTAATCCTAGATCTTTTGCTCTCTGGAATAAAATATTCCAAGCCCTCCGATCCCTTAATCCTGATCCTAGAAGCTGCTAAATCTTGTGTTATCCTGACTGTGACTCCATGATACTTGAATTGTTTCTTTTGGGGTGCTCGCAGTATTTTCTTCCTGATCCGGGGGTTCTGGAATTTATCTATATATTCCAAGGAGTTTTTGTTTTGGGATATTTTTCAGGAGATGATTGGTGGATTCTTTCAATTTCTATCTTACCCTCTTGTTCAAGACTATCAGGGCAGTTTTCCTTGATAATGTATTGACCAATGAAGATGAAAGAAAACAATTATTAGGTGCTCATTTGCCCAAATATATGCCAATAAATTTAACAACCTTGGTGAAATGGATGAATATTTGCAAAAATATACATTGCCCTGATTAACAGAACAGTAAATGGAATACTCAAATAACTCTATCATAGAAAAAGAAATTGAAGACACCATCAATGACCTCCCTAAGGGAAAAAAAAATCTGAAGAACAGATGGATTCACAAGTGAATTCTACCAAACATTTTAAGAACAATTAACTCCAACAGTTTAGAAACTATTTGGAAAACTAGGCACATAAGGTTTCCTACTAAATTGTTTCTAAATAATGAATAGGGTGCTGATACCTACACCAGGAAGATGAAACACAGAAAAAGGAAAAAAAAATCGACCAATTTCCCTACATACCATCTTTCAAGAAATTATCAAGGAAAACTGCCCTGATATTCTGGAACCAGAGTGTAAAATAGAAATTGAAAGAATCCACCAGTCATCTCCTGAAGGAGATCCCAAAATGAGAACTTCCAGGAATATTATAGCCAAATTCCAGAGTTTCCAGGTCAAGGAGAAAATATTGCAAGCAGCCAGAAATAAACAATTCAAATATTGTGGTGCCATAGTCAGGAAATTACAAGATTTAGCAGCTTCTCTCTTAAGTGATTAGAGGGCTTGGAATATGATATTCCATAGGGTAAAGTAGCTATGATTATAATCAAGAATAACCCAGTCAGCAAAACTGAGTATAAGGCTTCAGGGGGAAAAATAGATATTCAAAGAAATAGAAGACTTTCAAGTATTCTCAATGCAAAGACCACAGCTGAATAGAAAATTAAATTTTCAAATACAAGACTGAAGAAAAACATAAAAAGGTAAACAGGAAAGGAAAATCATAAGGGATTTAATATGGTTAAACTGTTTACATTCCTAAATGGGAAGATGACACTTGTAATTCATAAGAACATTCTCATTATGAGGGCAGATGGAAGGATTATATATAGACAAAGGCACAGGGTGTGAGTTGATTATGAAGGGATGATATCTAAAAAAGAAGTAATATTAAGGGGTGAGAGAGGAATGTACTGGGAGAAAGGGAAAGGGAGAGGCAGAGTGGGGTAAATTATCTCGCATAAAAGAGGCAAGAAAAAACTTTTACTGTGCTGGGGAAGAGAGGGGAAGGGAGGGGGAGTGAGTGAACCTTACTCTCATCAGAATTGGCTCAAAGAGGCAATAACATACACAGTCAATTGGCTCAAAGGGGAAATAACCTACATGTTAATTTATGTAGAGAAATCTATATCAACCTACAGGAATGTAGGAGGGGAAGGGCATAGGGGAACGGCATAAGAGAAGGGTGGGTGATAGAAAGAAGGGCAGATTGGGAGAGAGGGTAGTCAGAAGCAAAACGCTTCTTAGAGGGGAACGGGTGAAAGGAGAGAGAGAATAGAATAAATGGCAGAGGGTGAAATAGGATGGAGGGAAATACAGTTAGTAATAGTAACTGTGAAAAAAATGAAGCAAATTTCTTTGATAAAGGCCTCATTACTCAGGCATATAGAGAACTGAGTCAAATTTATAAAAGCAAAAGGCATTTCTAATTGATAAATGATCAAAAGATATAAAGAGCTTTCAGATGAAGTAACCAAAGCTATCTATAGCTACATGAAAATATTCTCTAACTCAGTATTGATAGGAGAAATACAAATTGAAACAATTCTGAGGTACCACCTCCTACCTATTATATTGGCAAATAGGACAGAAAAGGGAAATGACAAATGGTGGAGGGGATGTGGGAAAAGTGGGGCATTACTGCATTGTTGATGGACTTGTGAACTGATCCAACCATTCTGTAGAGCAATATGGAACTATGCCAAAAGGCTATAAAACCATACTCTTTTACCTAATAATATCACTACCGGGTCTGTATACCCAAAAAAGTTAAAAAAAAAAGAAAGGAAAAGGACCTATATGTACAAAAATATTTATGACAACTCTTCTCATGGCAAAAAATTGGAAATTGAGGTGATGCCCATCAATTAGGGAATTGCCAAACAAGTTGTGGTATGTGACTCTGATGGAATACTATTTGTGCTATAACAAATGCTGAGCAGGATGCTTTCATAAAAACCTAAGGAAAGCTGCATGAGCTGATGCAAAGTGAAAAGTACTGTGTAAAAAGTAACAGCAATAGGGTGGTAAGATCAGCTGTGAATGACTTAGTTATTCTCAGCAATACAATGATCCAAGACAATTCTGAAGGACTTATGATGAAAAATACAATCTATACCCAGAGAAGAAACTAATAGAGCATACATTTTTTCTTTTCTTTTTTTCTTGAGATTGTTTTTCTTTTTTGTTTTATCTATGCTTTTTTCACAACATGACTATTATGGAAATGTTTTGCATGACTACATGTGTATAACCTATATCAAATTGCTTGCCTTCTCAATGAAGGGGCTTGGGGAGGAAGCAAGGGAGAGAGTTTGGAAATCAAAGTTTTTAAAATGAATATTAAAATTTTTTGACATGTAACTGTGGAAAATAAAATTCTAAACAAAAAAAGAAAAATAATCTTTTTTGAGCTCTTCTAGGAAGTCTTCTTTTTTTATCCTGAAAACAATTCACATCTTTTCCTTAAGGCTTCGAATGTAGCTATTTTGAAACTGTTGTCTTCTTCTGAGTTGGTGTTTTGATCTTCCCTGTCACCACAGTAAAGTTCTATAGTACTATTGTTATAATTTTTTCACATTTTTCCAGCCTATCTTTTGAAGTTTAATTTTATGTTCAATTTGGGCTCAGCTCCCAGGATTGAAGGAACAGTATTACAAGCTTCAGGCTATTTTTTTCTTAATTTGTTTTTGTTGTTTGCTACTAGTTACAGAGCTAATTCTGAGGATCTGTAAGTTTTACATTCTTTCAAGGTGGTATGAAATAAAAAGAAATATGGTCACTGTTCTCCTGGCCTGTGCAAACAAAAAAAACCCATTATTTTCCACCCTGGAACTATGAGTAGGGTCTCTTCTTCTGCTAGTACCCTTTCTTGCTCTGAAACTGGGATTTGGAACCAACTATGGGCAATGAAACACACTCCTGCACACAATAGCAGCAAAAAGTCCCCTGTAATCTCTTTCTGATCGGTTGTGCAATTCCTTTACTTGGGCTGAGAGCTCTATAAGATATAACTGCCGATTCACTTGCCCCTATGGCCTGCTGCTGGGTTATTGAATTATTGGATTTCACTCCACTCTTACCCCAGTGAAATAGATCTTTCCTGTCAAACTTCTAAGTTGTTGTGGGCTGATAAATTGTTACACCCTGTCCTGTCTTGATACTGCCACAGCAGAAATTGTTTTGAGGTATTATTTTAAAGTTGTTTGGAGGAGAATTTGGGAGAACTCCAGTGAATCTCAACCTTCACTCCACCATCTTGGTGCCAATTACATTTTATTCCATTTTGGACCAGATCCAGGAGTTTCTTGGATGCTTGGATAGATATGAGTTTAATACCTCTAATCTAAAACATAAAAGATAGAAACTCCTCAGAGCTCCAGAGCAGATATGAGAAGGTTAGAACTTCTCTAAATTAAGGAAACTACTTGTTCTGGAAAGAACTTAAGCTTTTCTCATCACCCTGTGATAGATGGATTTGTGCTGAAAGGTCTTGACTCTCCTTCAGTGATCCAAGAGTTAGAAAAAAAGAAACTCTATCTAAAAGGAGAACTATGTGAACCTGAAGGGGTGCAGATAGAAAAAAAAGGCAATTTTGCCTAGCAAAGGATACACAGTAAAACTGTTCTATAGTATCAAGCATGCATGAGACATCCTGGCCACATAAGTTTCCCTGCTCATATTGCCTACCTGGGAGCCACACTCCTGCACAGACATTGTATGCATTCATAGAAGAACCTAGTTATATTAGCATACTATTATATTTTTTCTTTTTTAAAAAAATGAATTTATTTTTAGTTTTCAACATTCATTTCCACAAGATTTTGAGTTTCAAATTTTCTCACCATATCTCCCCTCCCCGACCCCAAGATGGCATGCATTCTGGTTACCCCTTCTACCAGTCTACTTGTCTACTCTTCCATCTATTACTCTAACCATCCCCTTCCCCCTTACTTTCTTGGAGGGTAAGATAGATATCTATACCCTATTACCTTTATATCTTATTTCCCAATTGCATGTAAAAGCAAATTTTAACATTTGTTTTTTAAACTCTGAGTTCCAAATTCTCTCCCTTGTTCCCTCCCCAACCACCCTCATTCAGAAGACAAGCAATTCAATATAGGTTACACATGTGTAGTTATGCAAACCATTTCCATAATAGTCGTATTGTGAAAGATTAACTATATTTCCCACCATCCTATCCCATCCCCGCCCATTTATTCGATTTTCTCCTTTGACCTTGTCCCTTTTCAAAAATGTTTGCTTCTGACTACCCCCTCCCCCAATCTGCCTTCCCTTCTATCAGTTCTCCCTCTTTCCCCTTCCCCCTTACTTTCCTGTAGGGTAAGATACCCAACTGAGTGTGTATGTCATTCCCTAGTTAAGCCAAATTGAATGAGAGTAAGGTTCACTCATTCCCTTTCATGTCCCCCCTCTTCCCCTCCATTGTAACGGCTTTTTTATTGCCTCATTTATGTGAGATAATTTACCCTATTTTTCTATCCCTTTCTCCTTCCCCCAATATATTCCTCTCTCATCCCTTAATTTTATTTTTTTGATATCATCCCTTCATATTGAACTCACCCTGTGCCCTCTGTCTACATATGTGTGTGTGTGTATGTATGTATGTATATATGTATATATGTGTATGTATATATATGTATATATATGTATATATATATACATAATACACATATTCCCTCCAACTACCCTAATACTAAGAAATGTCTCATGAGTTACAAATAACATATTTCCAAGCAAGGAATGTAAACACTTAAACTTTAATAAGTCCCTTATGATTTTTCTCTCTGTTTACCTTTTCATGCTTCTCCTGATTCTTGTATTTGAAAATCAAATTTTCTATTCAGCTCTGGTCTTTTTATCAAGAATTTCTATTTCATTGAATTTCCATTTTCCCCTAAGTTTTGCTGGGTAGGTAATTCTTGGTTTTTATCCTACATCCTTTGACTTCTGGAATATCATGTTCCACACACTTTAATCCCTTAATGTAGAAGCTACTAGATCTTGTGTAATCCTGATTGTGTTTCCACAAAACTAAGATTGTTTCTTCCTGACTGCCTGCAATATTTTGCCCTTAACCTGGGAATCTGGAATTTGGCTACAATATTCCTGGGAGTTTTCATTTGGGGATCTTTTTCAAAAGTCGGTAAGTGGATTTTTTCAATTTCTATTTTACCCTCTGGTTCTAGAATATTAGGGCAGTTTCCCTTGATAATTTCTTGAAATATGATGTATAGGCTCTTTTTTTATCATGGCCTTCAGGTAATCCAATAATTTTTAAATTATCTCCTGTGGATCTATTTTCCAGGTCAGTGGTTTTTCCAATGAGATATTTCACATTGTCTTCCATTTTTTTCATTCTTTTGGTTCTGTTTCATAATTTCTTGCTTTCTCATAAAGTCATTGGCTTCCATTTGCTCCATTCTAATTTTTAAGGAATTATTTTCTTCAGTAAGCTTTTGGACCTCCTTTTCCATTTGGCCAATTCTGCTTTTTAAGGCATTCTTCTCCTCATTGGCTTTTTGAACCTCTTTTGCTATTTGGGTTAGTCTATTTTAAGGTGTTATTTTCTTCAGTATTTTGGGGGTCTCCTTTAGCAAGCTGTTGACTCATTTTTCATTATTTTCTTGTATCACTCTCATTTTTCTTCCCAATTTTTTCTCTACTTCTCTTACTTGATTTTGCAAATCCTTTATCACCTCTTCCATAGCCTGAGACCAATCCATATTTTTCTTAGAGGCTTTGGATGTAAGAGCTTTGACTTGGTTATCTTCTTTTTGTGTGTTTTGATCTTCTTTGTCACCAAAGTAAGATTCTATAGTCTGATTTTTATGCTGTTTGCTCATTTTCCCAGCTAATTACTTGATTTTTGAGCTCTTTCTCAAGGTATGACTCTGCTTCCAGAGTGGAGAGTGCTCTGTCCCAAGTTTCAGGGGTTTTGCACTGCTGTTGTCAGAGATACTTCTAGGCACCTGTTAATTTTCAGTTCTTCTGAGGTGGTATGATCGAAGGAGAATTGTTTAGTCCTCTCCTGGCCTGTGCTCTGAGTCTGTGAGTGACCACAAGTACTCTTCTTTGCCTTGAAAATGTAAGGAGCATTCCCAATCCACAGCCACCATGAGCTCTGCCACACCAGTGCTCCTTCTCACTCCAGGACTTCCACCCAGATCCAAGCAGGGCAAAGTAAGAGAATCCTGCCTCAGCACCAGCAAAGGGATCCCTGCATTCTCCCCCTGATCAGCCACTTAATCCTCCCACCATCTGTGAGCCTGGAGCTCTGGAAGCAGCCAGTGCTGCTTCTGTCTCCGCTGTCACCATCTTTGCCATTTTGGGGCTGGGGCTGAACCATGCTCTTCTCTCACCCAAGTCTGACAGTTTCCCCACTGACCTTCTTTTTGAATTTTGTGTCTGTGGACTGAAAGTCTGGAAACTGCTACAATTGCCAGGGATTCAGTGCCCTGAGGCCTGATGCTGGACTGCACTCTGCTCCCAGCCTGTTGTGATAAACCCTTCTTGTTGGCCTTCCAGGTTGTCTTGGGCTGGAGATTTGTTTCACTCTGTCATTTTGTGGGTTCTGTAGCTCTAGAATTTGTTTAGAGGCATGTTTACAGGTATTTGGAGGGGTTTGGGGAAGAGCTCAAGCAAATCCCTTCTTTAACTCTGCCATCTTGGTTCTGCCCCCCAGGACAGTTAGTAATAGTAACTGTGAAAAAAATGAAGCAAATTTCTTTGATAAAGGCCTCATTACTCATTACTTATATTTTGATTATTCCTGTCCTTGGATTCTATTTAGCAATTATTATAATATTTCTTGCTCCTTATCATTTAGGAAACATTTCACTTTTAAGAGGCAATGACATCAGTGTGACTTATTTTGTGTAAATGAGAAGCATACCAGTTTAGGCTTGAAAGCTAACATGGCAAGTTATAGGATTGTATCTCCCTTTATCATCATACAACAGAACATTAAGAGTTTGAATTATAGATGGGGGGAGCAATCTAGCCCTAGCTGAGACACAGAGAAAGACAGGAGTGAGCTATGGATCTATGTCATACCTGAGTTATATTACATTTGTATTCTAACTCTGAATCTGAAAGCCCTGGTGGCCCTACCATATTACTCCACTTATTGTTTGTGCTCAGCTGAACTATGTACCATATGGTAAATGGTTGCTGAGCATTTTTAATTTATTCTAAGCAATAAATCAAAATTATATCCCTATTTAAAGATGCTCACAATTAAGCCCCTACTGTATCATGTATTTTTGAAAATTACAAACTGGAATGTATACTTTCTGTCCCCAATGATTGGTCAGACTCTTCTGAAGACAGTTGTTTTTCCTGTAGTCTTCCTTAGTTGAAATATTTAATTTGAACATGATGAGAACAGATATTTATTGGAAGGATATATTAAAGAGGCATTATTATGCTCTGATGACTGAAAGGACATTATCTTTTTGCAGCAGTCAGACTTGGAACAGGGGTAGATCCTAGGAGAGGATCATTTTTACTGGAAGATGAGAGGTAGGTAATACAAATTTGGAGAGAAGAGTATACACTGCACTGACTAGTGCATTATATGTTTAGTTCAGACAATCTCATTTGTTATTGCTGTTTGCACAGTGTACTATCTCTAGAAAAGAGGTTCCAAAACAATGCTGAAATGATGGAATGTTTGGGTTCTGGGGCAATATACAAGAAAAGTGTAATGATATGGACAATTCAACATCAGGAATAAAGTGAAAAAATGGTGGCCTTGGGAGAAGAAAAACGACAAATACATTTAATGTTCAAATATTGTGAAAAGAAAGAATGAAATTGGGATTGAGGTGTATGCGTGTGTGTATGTGTGAGTGTGTGTATTGTTATGAGGATTTTTCAACTGTAAATGAAGCACTGTGGCATGGTAGGAGGATATTCTACTATAATGCCATCCAAAATCTGAGGGAAATCTTTAGGGATCACAAAAATAAGATGCACATATTTAAATGGTTGATATTTCATGTCACAAGAAAGTTGCCAAATGAAAGTCTTTATTTGTACTGTGTGGACAACAGTAATCATATAATCAAATATAGATGTGTTTTTTTTTCTTTTTTAACATCATTTAGAAAAGCACGGTGGACTTCAATAGGATTGTGCTTAGGACTTTAAGCGAAGAAGGCTGGGATTTCCCAAAATCAAGAGAAATGTAAAAACTTATTTGAATCTATGAATGGTAATAGGGAAACAAATGTGAGTGGACTTCTGTTTTTACTTTTTTTTACTCCATTTCTCATACTCATCATATTCTTCACAGTCTCTCTTCTCTACCTGGTATGCCCTTTCCCCACATCTCTGCCTCTTTGCTTTCTTCCAATTTCAGCTAAAATCATTTTTGTTTGTTATTGTTGTTTTCAGTCATGCCCAACACTTCATGACTCCATTTGTTTGTTTTGCAAAGATACTGAAGTGGCTTGCCATGTCCTTTGTCAGCTTATTTATAGATGAGGAAACTCAGGCAAACAGGCTTAAGTTATTTGCTCAGATTCAGGCAGGTATTAAGTGTCTGAGGAAAAATTTGAACTCAGGAGGATGAATTCTGGACTCCAGGCATAGCACCCTATCTACTGCACCATCTAGTTGTCCCTCAACTAAAATCCTTCCCTCTGTAAAAAGTTTTTACCCCTCCTCTATAATGTTAGTGCTTTACCTGACCTTAATCACTGAATAGGCCTTGTCTCAGTCAAACTGAGACCATTAAAGACCTTATCCAGGTCTATTGACAATTGTCCTGATCTATGTCTTGCCACTGGACCCAGATGGCTCCACAGGAGAAAGTGAGGCTGATAATTTTGCATGGCCTTCCCTCACTCAAATCTAATTCACTTGCATGTCACGGCATCACTTCTCTGATGTCATGGTCCTCCTCAAGAACAAAGGATAAACAACAAGAAGTGCTTTACCTCCAAGATTGCCTCCAATTTATCTTGTATAGATTTTGTTTGTACAAAATTTTATTTGTACAATTTGCCCATTGTCTACCTTCATTAAATTCTGAGCTCCTTGAGGGTAACTGTTGCTTTTGCCTTTCTTTGTATCTTCTATGATTAGCTTGGTGTCTTGCACATAGTAGGTATTTAATAAGTGTTTTCTGATTGGACTTTGCAGTCTCCTTTAGTCCAGGAAAAAGTAAAACCAATTATCTGTCTCATATAAATCTACAAAGGACAACCTTCTACAGGGTAGTAATCAGAGTTAAGGGGAGATTTCAAATTGCAAGAGCTATTCTGGTCCAGGTTTCTGTGCTGCTCACAGCATGACCTTTTTGCCTATGTTATTTTGTTCTCTAGTTTTGATCCTGTGCCTCCTATTGGTCTCACCATAGAACTCCATCTCTGTCTATGACTGTATATAAAGGCCACCAGGGGAGGCACAGTGTTGAAACACCCACTTTGGCATTTCCTTGTCCCACTCTCAGAGCCCCTTAGATAATTTATTTACAGTCACCACAGCTGGTATATAAAGAGAGAATGTGTAGAATCATATACTTGGAGGTATAAGTTAACTTAGAGGTCATCGAGTTAAATGCTCTCATTTTACACATAAGGAAAGTGAGACATTGAGATGCTATATGATTGGTGATGTTAATAAAGCTAATAAGTGCCTGAAGCAGGATTTGGACTCAGATCTTCCTGACTCAAAATCCTGGGTTATGAGTGATGTAATATAAAGGAAAGAAATAGATAAGAGTTTGACAAACTTTTCAAGGTGCCATGCCAAGTTTCAACTCCTTCACTTGTGGTAAACAGTAGAAGACAAATGAGCAAAATGTTAAGGGTAATCTGCAATGGATTTACATACTGAATTTTAGCTTTTAAATGGAATGAAAATATGTCTGGATGGTAACTATTTTTGTTTAGTTTTACCATTTTAATTTCAATTTTATGGTTGAAATATAAACAAAGCACAAGTAGTGCTATATTTTAAAATTATAGAACATAACAAGGATTTGAAGAATGACAGAAGAAAATCTAAATTCAGATAATTTCTCAGTATAGTGAAGCTGAATGAGGCCATAGCAAAGACTAAATCAAAGAAAGAGATTTTGAGGAGAGCTGATAATCATTAAATGAAATAAAATGAAATAAAATCTTGGCAAAATAATGTATTCACAAATTGTGTGAGAATGATAGTCTCACATATTTCTATTACAACACAATAAAGGAGAATAAAAAATAATATATAAATATGTAGTAGAGAAAATATTTCATTAGGTTTTGATAGATTGTATATATCTATATGTATGTTTATAAATATGTATGTATGCATGTGTGTTTGTATGTATACATACACATACACACATATATACATACACACTATATATACATGCATACACACACTATATAGACATATAAATATATACATAAATATATATGTGTATACATATAAATATATGTATATATGTGTGTGTGTGTATATATATATATGTATATATATATATATATATATATACACACAAAACAGCAGCTGTTGAATAGAATACTTTACTTTCATGGACTCTCTAAGGCAGGAAGCACCTCTTTATTTTACTGATGAAAAAATTAATAATAGCGACTACTAATAGCTAACATTTATATAGCACTTATAATGCCAGGCACTATGCTAAGTACTTTACAGTTATTGTCTCATTTTATACTAATAAAACCCTGGAAAATAGGTGCTATTATCCCTATTTGGCAAATAAGAAAACTGAGGTAGGCAGAGGTTAAGCGACTTGCCCAGAGACACATAGCTAGTAAAGCATCTGAAGCAGGATCTGAATTCAGGTCTTCCTGACAACAGGCCCAGTGCTCTATCAACTGAGCCAGGAGATGATATTATACTAATGTTGACATTGTAAATGATCTACTATGAATAACTTAGCTGTTCTCAACAATACAATGATCCAAGAAAAGACAAAGGACTTATGCAAAATGTAATCCACCTTCAGAGAAAGAACTGATGGAATTTGAATTCAAATCACAGTATACTTTTTAAACTTCCTTCCTTTCTTCCTTCCTTCTTTCCTTCCTTCCTTCCTTCCTTTTTGTGGTCTCTTTTGCAACATGGTTAATATGGAAATATATTTTGCATAATTGAACATGCATCATCTATATCAAAATGCTTGCCTTCTCAAGGAAGGGTTAGGGAGTGATGGAAAGAATTTGAAACACAAAAAATACCAAAAAATATTATAAATTGTTTTAATGTAATTGAGAAAAATAAAATAAAAATAGTTTATAGTAAAAACTTTTCTAGATCTTGTACAATCTACAGAACTACTTTTAAAAGTCTAGGTTTGAGGAATACTGGAATCTAAACATGGAGATTAAGATATACAGAACAAATGTAAGTATGTATGGATATATTGCGTTCTCATTCTCTTTCTCTCTCTCTTTATCTATCTACATAGATATGTAAATATACATATGCACTAACTGTATAGGTAATTGCTATATTCTACTTATATATTAGACATGTCATTTAAGTATAAATGCCACTTCTGTGCACATATACACACATATACACACATATACCTATATGTGTATGTGTATATACTCATATATATATACATATATATAAGATATAGCTATAATGTATTGCATCTATACATATAAACTGATATTGATTAACTATATATTCTATATTTTATGTGCACACACATGTGGGCACATACAACATATATATAAGCATGCGTATATACTATATATAGTATGTCCTATATATGTATACGCTACATACATATATCCTGTATCCTATGTGTGTGTGTACACACACACACACACACACACACACACATAGGATTACTGCTCCATATCAATTTATCAATTTCCTGGGACATATCAGAAAAGACCAATATGTTTTATTTGGGACTTTTTATTGTTTGGAAGAGCACATCTTTTAATTGGTTTATTTATTTACAGAGAATCATGATTCCATTTAGAAAAAAAAAACATATCTATTTTGTAAAGCAAGGTACTCCTGTAATATAAAAGTTTACTTTAATATAGAGACCACCAAAATTACTTGCCATAAATATCTACAAAGTCTTTTATGAGGGAAACATTACTTTTCTTTTGCAGTTTTCAATTTCTAAAAACAAAATTGTAGGACACAACCTTGTAGGCGAAATGACACCTAAGGAAAATAGAGAAGATGTGACTATACAAGGCCTGGAAAACTCGGTCACTAAAGTCTAGTGCACACCAAAGTTTATCTTCTATGATGAGATGCTTTATATAATAGCACAGAAAAGTCTATCCTCATTTCTGTTACTCTGAAACTGCCAGATGCTATTGTTGTGCCATTTAAAGGTTGTTACATCTAATAAATCAATGCATTTTAGTAGATTAGTGAAAAAGGCAACTTTTTCATTTTATTATGTATCTATTCGTCCCAAAGCAGAACAACATTATCATTTACCTTTGAATTAGAATCATAGAATATTAGGGTGGAGGTAACTTTAGAGGTCATTTAGGATCAGGAAACCAAGGCTTAAAAAGCACAGTGACTTTCCTAAAGTCAAATAACTAATAAGTGGCAGAGCTAGAATGAGAAAAATAATTGAATTGATAAATAAAACCAAAAAGTATTGTTTTGTTAAATACTAATGAAATTGATAAATGAGTAACAAATTTAATCAAAACAGAATGAGATTACTTATGTACTAAAATATTAGAGAATTAGAAGAAAAAATCAGATGAAGAAGAACTGAAATGAGAAAATGGTTATAAACATTTCAAAAGTTATTAAGAAAACATTGAGATATTACTCTAAGCAGCTATACCTAATAAATTTGAGAACCTAAAATAAGTGGGAAAATATCTACAAATATGTAAGCAAAATCACAATGTATTAAACATATAATCCAAATAGTTCACTCTCAGATAGAGAAACCAGAAGGATTTTTAATGAGTTGCCAATTTAAAAAGCACCAGGATCATTCACGATTAAACTCCTAAGATAATAGGAAGTAAGTGTAGGATGGACCTGTGCAATCTTGTAATGTAACTTCCTCATTTTATAAATGAGAAACTTGGGCCCAGAGAAGGCTGGTCCAATAGTGAATCTAAAATATGAGGAATTTTTGGATTTACCATCATTATTTCTGTTATACATTCTTGTTTGATTTTAATATACTTGAGCTTTCTTGAGCTTTACCTGTTCTATTAAAGAACAAAGGAATGTTCAATATTTTCTCAAGATATACTTCTTTAGTAGTGTGTGCTTGGACTTTCAAAAGTGAAACTACATAGATAACTATAACTTGCTTCTTTTATCTGTTTCAAGTGGCTATTCCTTCTTTATTTCCAGGCTGACTCTACATACATCTTTTTTTCTTTTTTTTTTTCCATAGGGCCATTTGATTTTTGATTTGATGTTTTTTTTTCTTTTATTTTTATTTTTTTCTTTTATTTTTTTTAATTTATTTAACATATTTAGTTTTCAGCATTGATTTTCACAACAGTTTGAATTACAAATTTTCTCCCCATTTCTACCCTCCCACCCACTCCAAGATGATGTATATTCCAGTTGCCCTGTTCCCCAGTCAGCACTCCCCTCTGTCACCCCACTCCCCTCCCATCCCCTTTTCCCTTCCTTTCTTGTAGGGTAAGATAAATTTCTACACCCCATTGTTTGTGTATCTTATTTTCTAGTTGCATGCAAAAACATTTTTTTTGTTTTTGAACATCTGATTTTAAAACTTTGAGTTCCAAATTCTCTCCCCTCTTCCCTTCCCACCCACCCTCCCTAAGAAGTCAAGCAATTCAACATAGGCCACATGTGTATCATTATGTATAACCCTTCCACAATACTCATGTTGTGAAAGACTAACTATATTTTGCTCCTTCCCAACCCATCACCCTTTATTGAATTTTCTCCCTTGACCCTGTCCCCTTTCGAAAGTGTTTGTTTTTGACTACCTCCACCCCCATCAGCCCTCCCCTCCATCATCCCCCCCATTTATTTTTATCTTCTTCCCTCTTCTTTCCTGTGGGGTAAGATTCCCCATTGGGTATGTATGGTATTCCCTCCTTAGGCCAAATCTGATGAGAGCAATGTTCACTCATTCCCCCTTCATCCGCCCTCTCCCCTCCTTCCACAGAACTGCTTGCTCTTGCCTCCTTTATGCGAGATAATCCATCCCATTCTACTCACCCTATATATATATATATATATATATATATATATATATATATATATATACACACACACACACACACACACACACACACACACACACACACACATATATATATATACATACATACACATTCACCCATATATATACATAAACATATATGTATGCATATTCCCTTCAGCTACCCTAATACTGAGGTCTCATGAATCATACTCGTCACCTTTCCATGTAGGAATGTCAACAAAACAGTTCCCCTTTAGTAAGTTCCTTGCAATTTCTTTTTCTTGTTTTTTTTTTCTTGATTACCTTTTCATGCTTCTCTTGATTCTTGTGTTTGAGAGTCAAATTTTCTATTCAGTTCTGATCTTTTCACTGAGAAAGCTTGAAAGTCCTCTATTTTATTGAAAATCCATATTTTGCCTTGGAACATGATACTCAGTTTTGCTGGGTAGGTGATTCTAGGTTTTAATCCTAGCTCCATTGACCTCTGGAATATCATATTCCAAGCCCTTCGATTTCTTAATGTAGAGGCTGCCAGATCTGGGGTTATTCTGATTGGGTTTCCACAATACTCAAATTGTTTCTTTCTGGCTGCTTGCAGTATTTTCTCCTTGATCTGGGAGCTCTGGAATTTGGCGACAATATTCCTGGGAGATATCTTTTTGGGATCTATTTGAGGAGGCAATCGATGGATTCTTTCAATTTCTATTTTGCCCTGTGGCTCTAGAATATCAGGGCAGTTCTCCTTGATAATTCCTTGAAAGATGATATCTAGGCTCTTTTTTTGATCAGGGCTTTCAGGTAGTCCAATAATTTTTAAATTATCTCTCCTGGAACTATTTTCCAGGTCGGTGGTTTTTCCAATGAGATATTTCACATTGTCTTCCATTTTTTCATTCCTTTGGTTCTGTTTTATAATATCCTGATTTCTCATTAAGCCACTAGCTTCCATTTGCTCCAATCTAATTTTTAAAGTAGTATTTTCTTCAGTGGTCTTTTGGACCTCCTTTTCCATTTGGCTAATTCTGCCTTTCAAGGCATTCTTCTCCTCATTGGCTTTTTGGAGCTCTTTTGCCATTTGAGTTAGTCTGCTTTTTAAGGTGTTGTTTTCTTCAGTGTATTTTTCAGTATTTTTTGGGTCTCCTTTAGCAAGTCATTGACTTGTTTTTCATGGTTTTCTCACATCCTTCTCATTTCTCTTCACAATTTTTCATCTACTTCTCTAACTTGCTTTTCCAAATCCTTTTTGAGCTCTTCCTTGGCCTGGGACCAGTTCATGTTTTTCTTGGAGGTTTCTGTTGTAGGCTCTTTGACATTATTAATTTCTTCTGTCTGTATGTTTTGGTCTTCTTTGTCAGCAAAGAAAGAATGCAAAGTCTGAGACTGAATCTCGGTGCATTTTCGCTGCCTGGCCATATTCCCAGCCAACTAACTTGACCTTTGAGTTTTTCAGTGGGGTATGACTGCTTGTAGACTACAGAGTTCTATGTTCCACGTTTGGGGGGGAGGTGCCAGCTCTGCCACACCAGCACTGCTCCTTCCCCAAGAACCCCCAACCCAAACTGGGCTTAGATCTTCAGCAGGCTGTGCACCCCTGCTCTGATCCACCTCTTAATTCCTCCAACCAGGTGGGCCTGGAGCCGGAAGCAGCAACAGCCGTAGCTGCCCCACTTCCGCTGCCCCCAGGGCTGGAAGCCGAACCGCGAACTCCTTCCGCTCCCGCAGCTTTTCCCACTAACCTTCTCAGCAGTCTTTGGTGTTTGTGGGTTGAGAAGTCTAGTAACTGCCGCAGCTCACTGATTCAGGGTGCTAGGGCATGCTCTGCCCAGTTGCTGGTCTTGTTGGTCCACACTGCTCACGCTGGGCTCTGCTCTGCTCCCAGCTCCCAGCTCCCAGCTCCCAGCTCCCAGCTCTGAGCTCTGTGTGGGCTAGACCTCACCCAGAAACCATCCAAGCTGTCCTGGGCTGGAGCCCTGCTTCTCTCTGCTGTTTTGTGGGTTCTGCCATTCTAGAATTGGTTCAGAGCCATTTTTTATAAGTTTTTGGAGGGACTCAGTGCAGAGCTCATGCTATTCCCTGCTTACCAGCTGCCATTTTGACTCCGCCCCCCCCCCCCACATATATCTTTTTCTTTAGTTCACATTTGTTCTAAGTAGAATTGGAATATGGATTCCAGAAAGTCACATCTAATTTTGTCCTTTGGTTTAAACTTTAAAAAAATTCTACCATATATTCTTTGGTACATTGTTATATTAAAGAGGAAGGGGTGGGAGATTAGCATTAAGTCAAAATTTTGTGTTCTCTTATGCATACAATATATGTCAATCATAAGACTTTCACTAAGGTGAGATAGAAAGCAAATTCATTATAGCTAGGTCCCAATCAGTGTAAACAATGAATTATGTGAAATGGATGAATTATTTGAATTCACATTGTATACTTGCATATTCCCATTAGACTAAAACCAATGACTCTATTTTATGTGATATTAACTACAAATAGTACTAATTTAAAAAAGGTTAGCATTTTAGAGTTCATTGGTCTCACTAATTTGGACTAATCCTAATTTACATATACTTTATTCCTTACCTGTCAGGTACCACTTTTGTCTATATAACTATAAAAAAATAGACTTAGTCAAATTAGGCCTAGATGGTATATTCATAGAATACTGAACTTGGGGCCAGGAAGACCTGGGCTTCTGCTTTGGATATGCCCCATTATTTGCAATCTTGGAGAGACTGGAAAGCAATCAATCTCTCAATAGGTATGTTCCTGAGGAAGAATCATCTTCATTTACCTCCTAAAGTCAAGGATACTCTAGTAAATGTTTAACAAGGGGCAACATAATCCACTTTTAAGTATAATATGGTATCATATGCATTAATAACAAAACAATAAATCAAGCCGTGATTTGTATATTTTCCAGTTTTTGAGGTTTAAATGATCACACTGAATTTAAGTTGGCTGGCTCTTTCAACAACTCTGTCTAAAGGGTATATGCCTCACTTTGGAGAGGTTTAGGATATATGTTTAATATATTATGATTTTATTTACATATTTGTAGATATTTATCTACTTATTTTAAGTTTTCAAATTTACTAGGTATAGCTGCTTAGAGTAATATCTCATTATTTTCTTAATAACTTTTGAAAGGTTTATAACCTCAGTTTTCTCATTTCAATGCTTGGTCATCTGAATTTTTTTCTTTCTTCTAATATCCTGGTTTAAGTTATGCTTAAGAAATGGAAAAAAAAAGTGTTATATTTCTCAGTAGCAGAAAATAAAGGATGTTATAATTTCTTTTTTCCCCTTTTTGTGGTCACCTGATTCATTTGGTCTTTTTGGAGGTCTAAAAGACATCCAGCCTCCTTATTGCTTTATCATGCTTTAGGGAATGTGGTGAGGAGCTGGGTTTCATCCCTGCATTCAAAGGCAGGAATAAATGATGGTTTACTGTTTGCTTCTACCATTCTGGCATGATACTGTAGGAATTTAAGCCATATCCTGCATGGTTTGTAGTAGCAAACAGATTTTAATCCCTACTCAGACTGTGAAAGGAGATATCATAGTTTCTGAAGTTATAGAAATACATAATTTCAGAACTGGAAGGGAATTTAGAAGTCATCTAATCTAATCTTCTTATATCATATGTGAAGAAAGAGGGAAAAAACAAACATACAAAACAAATTAGCCTTTGGAAATAAAATATTGTACTTGTATATTGGGAAATATTTAATGGTGAATACCTTCTGTGTTTACTAAATTCACAGTAGAGATAATTGTGGAGCACATAAGATAAACATATTTGAGATATCTATTACTAAAATTTAATTTGATATAGGACTAGTACAGTGTAGCAAATTTAATTTATTCTCTGATTTGCATGTGGCGATGATGGGGAGAGAAGTTCCACAATTGTGATTTCATTGGAGTAGGAAATTCCTTGATGAAATTCCTCCTATCAGTGTAGATCAGCAATTTTTCTGCAACTTTGACCTTCAAATAGTTGCTTGGGGGCATTAGGTTAAGTGATTTGTGGAGGGTCACAGAACTATATGCCAGATGCATGACTTGAACCCAATTATTTTTAAGAATGGCCCTTTTGGCCCCCATGTCTATTCTAAGCAATATCTCTTTTACACATAATCTGCAGTGATTGGGAAATGTGTCATGTGAACATTTTAATCCTTTCTTCCTGAAATTAAATTTTATTTAAGTAAATCACATAATGATTTTTTTTTACAAAAAGGCACCATTTTAGTTGCTTAGAATAATATAACTTATTAGTAGTCATCTACTTAAGATAAATATCACTAGCTGTGACAATATAATCATAGCTTAGACTAGTGCATATTTTCCAGTAGTTACCATAGAGATTTAAATTTGGATCTTTAACAAAAAGTACATTCATCTGATTTTGAATAGATCAGCTTTGGATAAGCAAGGTGTACTTGGCTTTCTAACCAAATTCCCACATATTGCTATAATGGGTTTGCAATTCTATTTTGCAAATTAAAAGCCTAAATATGAGTATATATAAAAGGACTTATTATACAGATTTCTTGAGCTCTTAATGGATGTCTCATTAATTCTTTCATTCTAAACCAAATGTTTCAGGATGTGTTGTTAATGGCATAATGAAATTTCATTCATGTATGTTGTAAAAATGATAAGAAAAAATCAGACAACTTTAGGCTAATCTCAAATCTAATATGCAATGTACTAGTAGCAGAGTCTAGATAATAATCATAAACTATGCTTTACTGGTAATTTTTGTGTTAGAGACAACATCTCTAATTTTCTCTATTTTCAAAGGTTCTCTCACCATCCTTATTCTCTGATAATCTGCAGCTCTTAATGTCATAGGATTTAGTGGAAGAATGGACTTTATACATCATTTAGTTGAGTCTCTTCAAGAAGGTGTCTCAGGGAAGTTAAGTACATTCTTAGTGTAGCACAGCTATTAAATACTAGGATTTGAAAGTATATCAGTTCTCGACAATTTCTGTGAAACCACATTCAACACTCCCTTGCCACACATTTGCAATTTTGCTTGCTTATATTGCTTTTTAAAATAAAAATAAAACCCATGTACAATATGCTATGATTTCAGATGAGGAAAAAAATTATTATTTGCTTACCTGGGCAGTTCCAGTTGAGCCATATTGTAGAGAACACTTAATGCCAGCTACACAGAGCATTTGGATATAATATTATTATGGGCTGGTATAGGACACTTCTGAGTGAAGGAGTGCCAGGAAAAGAGTTGTATTGTACACATATTAAACCAGAAATAGTATATAGAATTGATTAGAAGAGGGAAAAACTGGAGGTTGGGAAAACAACAGCAAGTTATTATAATAGTTCAAGCGAGTGGTAATGAGAGCCTGAAAGACAACCACTGATTGATTACTTGTAATGTATCTTAAGGCTCTCAATGCACTTTCCCTAAGTTAATTTTGTGGAATACCTTATGTACCTTATGCCCATTTTATAGGAGAAGAAACAGGACCTAAGAGATAAAATAAACTTTTTTATGATCACACAGTTAATAAATGAGATAATATTCAAATCCATGTCCCCTAATTCTGCGTTCAGTGCTCTGTTTGCTATTCTTTCCAGCTAGGGGGGCAACAATGCCAGAAAAAAATGTGAGGGAGATTGAATGGGAAAGATAGCATGGACACAAAATTGCCTTCAGCAATCTAACTCACAGGACTTTGCCATTCACTCTATAAATATTTGTTTGATTGAAAAAAAAGAAACAGTGTCCCTGAGGAATTATGTAATAATCGATTTTTTTTGAAAATAAAAAAATATATGTCATAAGTTTTAGGAATACCCTTTTTAATTTTCTAATTTGCTGGCTGAAGTCAGGGTCATGAACACCCATGCAGATAATTCCTCCATGGTCTGGGCAAGAGCTGACAATTTTCATGCCATCTGCCATACAGAAAAGTCCAAGGTTGCACAAGAAGGGAAGGGCATAATCATGACTAAGACTTAGTTTTGTTGAGTCACCATTTAAGATTTTTTTTCCACTTTACTACATTTAAGAGGTAATTATTTCTTTCACAAAAGATTTTACTCTTTTCCTGACTTTAAATTGTCGGATCTCTCAGAATATGTACAAACAGATACGTTTTCACAGAACTCTTCAGGAAATGTCTATTGTGCAAAGTAAGTATAAAAATGAAGCCTGACATCATAATTAAAATGTTACCTTTAGATAAAGCAAACACATTAGCCATTACAAGTCATCTTGAAATTCATACCTGAGAACAAAGACAGTTAATTTCACACTTAATGCATTAGAAAAGTGTAATCATCTTGCTCAAATGAAGGAGAAATCAATACCGGTAGGAATGATCACTTCTTAGAATGCTTAATGGAGGAAAGGATATTTAAGTAGGGGCTGGAATTCTATTTTGCAAAGCCATGAATATTATTTACTGTATCAACAATAGGGGCTGGGAGGAGATCTACAATTTTTACTGATAGTGGGAACTCCCATATAAGGAAACTCTCTCAAACAAATGCACATCATCACTTTCTCATGTGTTTATAGCCTTGGAACATTGCCTAGGCCATTGGGAGGTCAACTGAATTCCCCAGGATCACACAGCCAGTATGTATCAAAGCCTGACTTGAGCTCACGTTTTCTTGGTCAGAGCTTGAGTCTCTGTACATGACACCATTATGAAACAAAGAGCAATACTTTTTGAAGCAATTGCCCAAATCACAAAGGAAGCTGCTAAATAACTTTTCCAATTGGAATGTACAGATACTTTAAGTGAAATTGATTTTAATATTTGTGTTATATAAATAATTGCTCCAGGGCGACTCATTACTTTCATTGAACCATATGGTTTTAAACATTAAGCAATTGCCTAATTAATGATGATATTATTGTATTGGCAGCGAGAGCAGTGGAATTTTTAATTATTATTAATGAGTAGTCAGAGGCTTATACACATAAGTACTTATAGATATAAGTAGTTGATAAATGCATGTGTTTATAATATATTGACTTCATTGCATTTAATACATACATAGGTATATTCTTTCTTGTTAAAGAATATACACATACACACACAAAGCCTATACTTAATTTTTAAACAAGACTTGCGATTTCATTGCCATAGCGGTACCTCTCAGTGAGGTACTTTCTCTACCAATGCATATTAGCACATTCTGTGCAATTTATGATCTTATGTAACTTGAGGATGCTGAAAAGTTAAGTCTCTTGCCCACAGTCATATAATCCATATGTGTCAAAGGTAAGATCTGAACCCATGTCTTCTTAACTCCAAGGCCAGTGTTTTATTCACTATCATAATGTCTTATTATACTACACACTTATGAACACAACTTGGATTTTTACAGATCAGAGTTATGATCAACAAAGAACACAATCACTTCTTTAGGAATATTCCAGTAAATCACATTTAGACAGATATATTTTAATATTTCAGTGTTCCATTGTTACATAAGGGTGGGCACTCTCTATGATAATGCAGATGCTGCTGCCTGCCAAACTTTGTTAAGCAGTATTCATGAGTTATTAATGCTAAAAATATCCCTTCATGTCCAACTCTTTAAGTATGAACCTTCAGTTATGAGGCCCATTTTCAAATCCTTTCCATCTTGCTTGGATTTGGTGAAGATTATATACTATTTATACAATATTATAGAACCCTGGGTTATTTCCACCACACAATGACGTTGATTTAGGCATTTAGGGTAGGTATGTAGAAATGCTCTTTAAAAAATCTGGTCACTCTGTATTCTACAATGTAAAAATATTATCAGTTTAAATTTTAGGCCTATGATTAAAGCTTTTAAAACATGAAAATGTAATTATTGTAGAAAGTTGGGGATTTTTCTTATTTGCAAAAAAGACCCCTAAAGCCAATTGCTTATTAAGGTCTTTTGAGTTCACAATTATTTTAAATGATATATTGCCATATTTTAATAAACTTATTTGTCACATCATTACCTTACACCTGGGTTCTACTTAATTAGAAAATCTCCCCATGCCTGGATTGATGTAAATGGTCTATTCCAGGGAACTCATATAATATAAAGTTTTAAACCACACCTGCTATTCTGAATACTTTCCTAGAGTTGGGGCATCCATACAACTTCATGTAAAAGACACTGTACTAGCTCTTCATATACATGTATGTATAAGCATACACATATGTATGTAATGTATTTACATTTACCAAATGGTAAATTGCATATATACATATGTGTGTGTATATTGATATGTTTGGATAATGAAACAACAAAAAATTTTTAAAATCATACCAAAATATTTTGTATCCCTTCTCTGAATATTTTAAAAGATCTAAAAAATTAAATGATTATTACTATAATTGCCTCAATTTTACACTTTGCATTGGGTTTTTAGACATTCTAGAGGTAATGAGGAATAAAGAACTAGAGATAACAAAACTTGTCAAACACACTGGGTCAAGAATTTTTGCTGTACCACTGGAGTTTGTCAAGAATACCTCCAGAATTTAAAATCTCTTAAAATTAGTTTCTTTAGATTTAGGGAAAGAATATTTGTGAGACTGGTAAATGTGTGTGTCTCCCTGACAGGATGATGGTATACATGAAAATGGAAAGATCTGAAATAAATCTATTTGTTTGTGTTACTTTATGGATGCAAACCATGTAGAATGTCAGTGTCTGTATCAAAATGTGTTTTAAATTTTGCTGTTACTTGCTAAAAACCAAACTGGGATATATGGCTTGCTGCCATCATCATAGCAATGGCATTTAGTGTGTATGACCTAGCTATGAATTTAAGGAACAACAGTTAGCCTAGTTCTGACTTTATGTATGCTAAAATCTTATTCATCACTATTCAGAAAGAATACCTAACATTTCTTGATTCAGCAAGCTTGGTCATATAATCTTTATATCCCATACAGTGACATAAAATGAAGGAAGAAAAAAAAAGCTAGAGATATATATTCACAAAATACATTTCCACTATGTTCCTCGGAATGACTTATAGACATCTTATCAGTTTTGACTGTTATATGAATGGGAATGACAATACATACCTATGATTATTCATGTTGTTACTATGCCTGGAATACCTTCAACTACTCATTTCTGTTTATTGAATTTTTGCCCCCTTTTTCCAGCCACATTTCAAGTTCTACCATCTATGTGAAGCCATCTCTGATCATGCTAATTGATTGTGATCTTTCTTACTCCTTGAAATTCCTTTACCATTCACTTGGCACTTGTATTATTGGTTGTATTTTTGTCCATATGGCTATATCATTTTTTTAAGATAGGGATTTATTTATTTATTTAATATTTTTAATTTTCAGCATTGATTTTCACAAGAGTTTGAATTACAAATTTTCTTCTTATTTATACCCTCCCCCCCCACTCCAAGATGGCATATATTCTGATTGCCCTGTTCCCCAGTCAGCCCTCCCTTCTGTCACCCCACTCCCCCCATCCCCTTTTCCTTTACTTTCTTTTAAGGCAAGATAGATTTCTATGCCCCATTACCTGTACATCTTATTTCCTAGTTGCATGCCAACACCTTTTTTTTTAACATCTTCTTTTAAAACTTTGAGTTCCAAAATTTCTCCCCTCTGCCCGCCCCATCCACCCTCCCTAAGAAGGCAATCAAGTCAACACAGGCCATATGTGTATCATTATGCAAAACCCTTTCACAATATTCATACTGTGAATGACTAATAATATTCTGCTCCTTCCTATGCTATCCCCCTTTATTCAATTTTCTCTCTTGACCCTGTCCCTTTTCAAAATTGTTTTTTGATTACCTCCTCCCCCCATCTGCCCTCCCTTATATCTTCCCCCCTTTTTTATCTCCTTCCTCCTTCATTTCTGAGGAGTAAGACACCCAATTGAGTGTGTATATTATTCCCTCCTCAAGTCAAATCTGATGAGAGCAAGATTCATTCATTCCCCCTCACCTGCCCCCTCTTCCAACAGAACTGTTTTTTTCTTGCCACTTTTATGTGAGATAATTTACCTCATTCTATCTCTCCCTTTCTCCCTCTATCAATATATTCCTGTCTCATTCCTTAATTTGATTTTTTTGGTATTGTCCCTTCATATTTAACTCACCCTGCACCCTCCGTCTATATATATATATATATATGTATATATGTACATTCCCTTCAGCTACCCTAATACTGAGGTCTCATGAATTATACACATCATCTTTCCATGTAGGAATGTAAACAAAACTGTTCAACTTTAGTAAGTCCCTTGTGATTTCTCTTTCTTGTTTACCTTTTCATGCTTCTCTTGGTTCTTGGGTTTGAAAGTCAAATTTTCTATTTAGCTCTGGTCTTTTCACTGAGAAAGCTTTAAAGTCCTCTACTTTATTGAAAATCCATATTTTGCCTTGGAGCATTATGCTCAGTTTTGCTGGGTAGGTGATTCTTGGTTTTAATCCTAGCTCCTTTGACCTCCAGAATATCATATTCCAAGCCTTCTGATCCCTTAATGTGGAAGCTGCCAGATCCTGTGTTATCCTGATTGTGTTTCCACAGTACTCAAATTGTTTCTTTCTGTCTGCATGCAATATTTTCTCTTTGATCTGGGAGGAATTTGGCAACAATGTTCCTAGGAGTTTTCTTTTTGGGATCTTTTTCAGGAGGCGATTGGTGGATTCTTTCAATTTCTATTTTACCCTCTGGCTCTAGAATATCAGGGCAGTTCTCCTTAATAATTTCTTGAAAGATGATATCTGGGCTCCTTTCTTGATCATGACTTTCAGGTAGTCCAATAATTTTTAAATTATCTCTCCCAGATCTATTTTCCAGGTCAGTGGTTTTTCCAATGAGATATTTCACATTGTCTTCCACTTTTTCATTCCTTTGGTTCTGTTTTATAATATCTTGATTTCTCATAAAGTCACTCGCTTCCACTTGCTCCAGTCTAATTTTTCAGGTAGTATTTTCTTCAGTGGTCTTTTGGACCTCCTTTTCCATTTGGCTAATTCTGCCTTTCAGGGCATTCTTCTCCTTATTGGTTTTTTGGAGCTCTTTTGCCGTTTGAGTTAGTCTATTTTAAGGTGTTATTTTCTTCAGTATTTTGGAAAGGGGGAGGTTTCCTTTAGCAAGTAATTGGCTTGTTTTTCATGGTTTTCTTGCATCACTCTTGTTTCTCTTCCCAATTTTTCTTCTACTTCTCTAACTTGCTTTTCGAACTCCTTTTTGAGCTCTTTTGTGGTCCAAGGCCAGTTCATGTTTTTCCTGGAGGCTTTTGATGTAGGCTCTTTGAGTTTGTTGACTTCTTCTGGCTGTATGTTTTGGTCTTCTTTGTCACCAAACAAAGATTCCAAAGCCTGAGTCTGAATCTGAGTCCATTTTCACTGCCTGGCCATGTTCCCAGCCAACTCCTTGACCCTTCAATTTTTCAAAGTAGAGAGTACTTTGTCCCAAGCTTGAGGGGCTGCACTATTGTTTTCAGAGCTATTTCTACACAGCAATCTCTGCCACACCAGTGCTCCTCCCCCAAGAACCGCCAACCAGGACTGGACTCAGATCTAAGCAGGCTCTGCACTCCTGCTCTGATCTGCCACTTAATTCCTCCCAACAGGTGGGCCTGGGGCCAGAAGCAACTGCACCTGTAGTTCTGTAGCTACACCTCCTCTGCTGCCTCCAGGGTGGTGGCCAAACTGTGAACTCCTTTCACTCTGTCCCCTGCTGTTTTTCCCATTAACCTTCTCTGTTTTCTTAGGTATTTGTGGGTTGAAAAGTCTGGTAACTGCCACAGCTCACTGATTCAGGGCACTAGGGCCTGTTCTGCCCAGCTCCCAGTCTGGTTTGTCTGGGCACAGCCTATGCTGTATTCCCCTCCTCTCCCAGCTCCCTGCAATAGATCTTACCCAGTGACCATCCAGGCTGTCCTGGCCTGGAGCCCTGCTTCCCTTTGCTATTCCATGGGTTCTGTAGTTCTAGAATTTGTTCATAGCCATTTTTATCAGTGTTTGCAGGGTCCTGGGGGAGCCCTAGGCAAGTCCCTGCTTTCCAGTAACCATCTTGGCTCCCCACCCTCCATATGGTTCTTTTAAAAGAAACATCAGTTGCTCATGGTTGGGCCAAGCTAATATAATAAAAATGACACTTTTACCTAACTTAATTTACTTGTTTAATTCCATACCAATTCAAATACCAAAAATTATTTTATAAAGCTGGAAAAAATAATAACCAAATTCATCTGCAAGAACAAAATGTCCAGACTATCAAGAAAATTAATGAAAAGAAAATCTATGTAAGGTGACCCAGCCATACCAGACCTTAAACTGTATTATAAAGCTGCAGTCATTAAAACTACTTGGTACTGGCTAAGAAATAGAGTGGTGGATCAGTGGAATAGGTTAGGTACACAAGACACAATAGTCAATGAGTATAGCAATCTACTGTTTGATAAATCCAAAGATTCCAGCTTCTGAGATAAAAATTCATTATTTGACAAAAACTGCTCAGAAAACCAGAAAATAGTATGGCAGAAACTGGGCATAAACCAACATCTCACAACATATACCAAAATAAAGTCAAAATGGGTTCATCATTTAGCTATAAAGGCTGATACTATGAGCTATCTGGGAGAGCAAGGAGTAGTTTACCTGTCAGATTTATGGAGAATGGAAGAATTTATGACCAAACAAGAGTTAGAGAGTATTATGAAATGCAAAATGGATAATTTTGGTTACATTACATTGAAAAGATTTTGTACAAACAAAGCCAAGTACAAGATAAGAGGGAAGCAGAAAATTGGAAAAAGAATTTTTACAACCAATGTCACTGATAAAGGCCTCATTTCTAAAATATGCAGGGAACTGAGTCAAACTTTTAAGAATAAAGTCATCCCCCAATTGACAAATGGTCAAAGGATATGAACAGACATTTTTCAGAGAAAGAAATTAAAAATATCTATAGTCATATGAAAAAATGCTCTAAATCTCTAGTGATTAGAAAAATGCAAATCAAAACAACTCTTAGGTACCACATCTCACCTGTCAGATTGGCTAACATGACAAAACAAGAAAATCATAAATGCTGGAGCGGATGAGGGAAAATTAGAAAACTAATGCATTATTGGTGGAGTTGTGAACTGATCCAACCTTTGTGGAGAACAATTTGGAGCTTTCCCCAAAGGGCTATAAAAATGTGCATGCCCTTTAGCCCAGAAATACCACTTCTAGGGCTATATCCCAAAGAAATCATTCAAGTGGGAAAAGGGCCCATATATCCCAAAATACTTATAGTAGATCTTTTTATGGTGGCAAAGTATTGGAAATCAAGGGGATGCTCATCAATTGGGGAATGGCTAAGCAAGTTTCGGTACATGAATGTAATGGAATACTATTGTGCTATAAGAAATGAGGAGCAGACAGACATCATAATAACCTGGAAAGACTTATATGATCTGATGCTAAGGAAGGGGAGCAGAACCAGGAGAACACTATCCACGATATCCACACACAGTATCTCTGATGACTAATTTGATAGACTTGCCTCTTCTCAGCAATGCAAGGTTCTAAGACAACTCCAAAAGACTCATGATGGAAAAAGAGATTCACATGCAGAGAAAAAATAAAGGAGTCTGAATACAGATTGAAGCAAACTGTTTGCTCTTTTTTGTTTGTTTGTTTTTCTTTTTGTTTCTGTTTTGTTTCTTCTTTCTCATGGTTCATTCCATTGGTTATAATTCTTCTTTGTAACTTGACTATTTTGAAAATATGTTTAGTGGGAAGGTATATGTAAAACCTATATTGGATTGCATGCCATCTTGGGTGGGGAGGGGGGAGGAGAGGGAGGGTAAGAAAATTTGAAACTCAAAAATTTGAGGAAGTGAATGTTGTAAACTAAACTAAAAATTAATTAATTAATAAAAATGAAACCACTTGATATAGTGACTGGAGGGCCTGCCTTGGACCCAGAAAACATAGGTTTAAGTCACATCTCTGACACACTGTGGCTGCGTGACTCTAGACAAGTTACATATCTTCTCATTTCTCCAAGCAAATCTCTAAAACAACAAATGTCTTTCAACAGCTGAAATAAAGCCATCACATATACATACATATGTATACACAAATATACATTTTTGTGTATATGTGTGTAGGTATGCATGTGTGTATATATATATGCATGTATATGTATATGTATATGTATATGTATATGTATATGTATATGTATATGTATATGTATATGTATATGTATATGTATGCTTGTATTGCAGTGAAAGGGAGATAAATTTAGAGTCTTTAGTCCAAATCCACTTAATACCTGTGTCGTCTTGGGGTTTGTCACAACTTCTCTGGATCCCAACTTCTAAAATAAATCTCAGATGTTGCCTTTAATTCTAAATCTATGAGCTTATGATTCTACTTCACTTTATAGATGTTCATTGTACATTTGCTTCATTAACTCTGTGTGTATATAGTGAGTAAGCACATATTTACGGGCAGAAATAGTTTTAAAAAGTACATAGCTACTTCTTCTCCTTTCCTCCCATGGCAAGGGAGTAAAAGATCTACTGTTGTCAGGAGATAAAAATGCAAAAATTTTTAATGATATAGTGAAATACACACACATACATATATATATATATATATATTTACATACCTATGCAGATATTTATATGAAATACATATATTTATATATTTTACACATCTCTGTGTATATACACACAAACACATGTGTGACCACTACTTAGCACATTATGTAATTTAATGCCTAGTAGATTGAGATACTTTTGAAATGTTTGACTACATTCATAATTCATTTGCAAAGCTGTGCTAAAACTGCTTAAAAATGCATTAAATCTAATAAAGAAGGAATTGGGGGGGGCAAAATTGAAAAATAAAGAAAGTGACTGGGAAGATTAATGCTACATCTCACTGAATGCTACCAATATCTCCTATAGGATCATTCATTTTTGATATTATTAACAAGGTCACAAATATCAAGTTTAAGTTTCTAAAGAGGAAGCATTGCCAGGTAATTTTATGTTAACATACACTGATCTTTAGAGTAAGAAGTATTTAACTCTATTGAAAAAAAAAAATGACCAGGAGGAAGTTCTTAGAATCGTAAAGGCAAAGGAAGTATGACTGCTAACTTCTATTGAGTTTCCAAAATTCCCCATTATTCATGTGCTTTCTCAAAGGGTGCAATGCACACCGAATCACTATTTCATTAATTATACTCAAAATGCAATTCTTACATTTATTTTAAATGTAAGGAGCCTGATTTGATCACTTTTATTATATTTTTCCTTGGCATCAGATCCTGAATAAAAGCTCTTAAATGTCAGTGTTCAGGATGTTGTGTTCATTATCAGAAGTACAATCCCAGTTATCCATTTATCCACCTACAAATACTTTTGCCAGAAGTTATTTGCTTTTAAGTTATGCTCTATTTTTGGTTCAGGGAATATTCCACTGACTTAGGAACTAAGAAATGTAATTTCTTCTCCCATGTGTAGAAATTCTCAATTCATTCTATTTGCATTTTGTGGAAAGTTTGGAATTAGATCAGATAACGTCATAGTAACATGCTAAGTTGACTTGATCAAGCCAGAAAACCTGGCTTATCCCAGTTGTCATATAGATATATTTTTGAAATTTATTTAGAGACTGTTCCATATCAGGCTTTTGAAGTCTATATGTCTACTTTCAAAATCTGAGAATAGATCAACAAAAAATATTTAGATATAAGAAGTGAATTCAATGAATCTTTAGTGATCATGTAAGTGTATATGTATATTAATGTATGTACACACAATATTCATATATGTACCTGTGTTTGTGTGTCTATGTCTCTGTCTCTCTGTCTCTCTCTCTCTCTCTGTCTCCCCCCCACCATTAGTGTAAAGTTGTCTGGGTTATAGACAGTCTTATTCCTTTTGATATATGTGTATATGTATGTATGTATGCATGCATGTATGTATGTATTACCTAAGATACGCTGGCCATGATATGGGAAGTGTTATAGGCAGTGATTAGAAACACTGGAAAACCCAAGAGGCATGCCTACACTAAGCTGAGGAACAGAAGGAAGTAGGAAATAGACAGCACACAGACAGTTCTAATTGTGACATCCTCTACTTCAATGACTCTCTATTGCCTCTATGATACCTACAGCTATACTTACAACACTCTCTCTTTGTCTGTCTCTGTCTCTATCTCTCTCTGCCTATCTCTATACATAAATACATAACACACATATACATATGTTCATATGCATATATATATGTGTGTATATATATATATGTATATATATATATATATATATATATATATATATATATATATATACATTCATATATTAGCTTAACACATACATACCCATATATTCTCTGTATTGATATCTCAGCTTTGGAATTTTAAACCCTTAGCAATATGATTACCTTTCTTGTCTACTTCATTCTCACACTTGTCACTCCAGTTAAACTGGCCTACATGTACATGACATTGTATCTTTCATCTTTCTGCAGTTCCTCCTCACAGTGCTTTGTTTCCTATAGTCCCTAGTTATAGTCCCTTTATTTCCATAGTCCCTAGTTTCCTATAGCTTAAGTGCTTCCTCCAATCTGAGTCACTTCATGATTCCCCTTGGTATTCTCTTGAATACTAAAAATTATTTAATAACTATTTATTTTTGACAAGTTTTATCCTCTGATAATAGGTAAGCATCTCTGTTTTTGGATTCCAAGTTCTTTGCATAGATCCATGAACATAGTGGTGCTTAATAGCTCCTTGAAGGATTGAATTTCTCAGGCTGAGACCTAGTCTTCTCACAGAAGGTTAGCAAAGTTAATGAGAGTTCAGGATGAAAAATTCTTCATTCTAAATTTAAGAAAAGGTAATATGACTTAGCCAAAGTCAAAAAGCTATAGTGTGGCAAAATCAAAATGAGAAACCAGGTTATTCCCGACCTCATAGATGAATAATTTTTTTCCATTACACCATGTTGTTCCCATTATTGGGAACAGTGGAAAGGTGGGCATAGGTTTCTAGCCTTATTTTCTTTCATGTATACCTTACTTTTGGAACCCTTCTTCTTTTTCAAGTTTCTATCTCCCCATTAAGAACACTGCTCTTTCAAACATTCACCCTGCCATGAACCATCCTGGCTCCCTACTTTTAATACCTTATTTCACCATTTATATCTCTAGGTAAGTTTCCCAAGCAGCACAAGGGGAGTTTCCACATCCAGTTACACATTTTAAACAAAGAAACAGAACAGAGAGGTGGGGAGAGAGCAAAGTAGATGATTAAGGTAAGGAAGAAAAGGAGAATGAAGAGGATGTCAGCTTTATAATCAGAGTAATGTTATCAGTAATACTGTCCATCATTGCTCCTCAGCAAGAAGGCTAAAACTGAACAACTTTTTTGTTTTTCCTCATAGAAAGTCATCCAAGCAAATCAAAGGGAAGACAGTATGATATATTGGGAAGAACAAGCAACCTGGGTTTTCATTTTGCGTTTACCAGAATCTCATGATGTGAACCAAGGTTAGTAACTGAACCTCTATGGGTCATATAATTCTTCTGTAAAATGAGAGAATTGATTTAGATAAGGCTTAAGATTCCCTCTACCTATAAAATACCATGAATAGATGAAATTTGCTGTTTTTTTGATAATTGTTTATATCTGTCATATAAATTCATATGAAACAGTCTTGAAAATATGAAAAGAGCGGTGATAGAACTATGCTGAATTTGCCACTGGGTCTTTGGTACAAGTTTAAGATATTTATCAGCTTACAATTCTGTTAGGTAAATGTTGGGACAGAAAATGTTTTGGAGGTTGATTTTATAATGTATCTCCAGGGTTCATAATACAAGAAAGTGGAAAAATTGAGAGTTTTATATAACAAGATTTTACAGGTACTTTCACCATAAATCCTTTTTGACCAGGCTCCAAGACAAATCCCCTTTCTATTATATTCCATACCATCAAAAAGAATGCTTTATCTAGGCTGCTAAATACCATTTTTTCATATTTTGATGTGTTTGCCTGATGTTGCATAATACCTTTGCATACAATAAAATCAAGTTTAATTTTGTAAAAGAAGGAAAAAGGGTAAAATAGAATTATATGAGATAATGAAAGATAAATAGCCATATTAGAATAATCTTTAGAATAGTTTGACTGAGAATAATAGCTGATAGCTAGTTTTCATAAAACATTTTAGGGTTTGCTAAGTATTTAATGTGGCAGCTGATGGTGCAATGGATATGGTGCCAGGCCTACAGTCAGGAATAGTTGAGTTCAACTCTAGGCTCAGACACTTTCTAGCTGACTGACCATGGACAAGTCACTTAACCTCTATTTGTCTCAGTTTCCTCAACTTTAAAATGGGTATAATAATACAACCTACCTCGCAGTTTTATTGTGAGGATCAAAGGAGATCATATTTGTAAATAACACTTAGCACAGTATCTGGCATATAGAAGACACTCTATAAATGATTATTCCTTCTCTCATCATTCTCTTTTACATGTATTATGTCATTAGATCTTAGCAGCCTCCGTATAAGGCAGATACTGTTATTCCCATTTTCAAGATGAGGAAATTGAATGTCAGGGAAATTCAATGAATTGCCCGGAGTCCCACAGTAGCCTTGGAAACTTAGTAGCTGTGTGATTCTGGGCAAGTTACTTAAACCTGTTTGCCTCAGTTTCCTCATCTATAAAATGAGCTGCAGAAGGAAATGGCAAACCACTCCACTGTCTTTGCCAATAAAATGGGGTCATGAAGAATCAGAAACACACACAAAAAACCAAACTGGGTATCAAGTCATGAAGAATCAGATGCAAATAAAAGTAACTGGGCAACAAGTCCCTAACAAAAGAAGTGCTGACTGTTCTAAATAGCAATGGACTTTGTCTAGAAAAATCTGTCTCAAAATTTTCACGTCTCTTGATGGGCAGGAATATTGATGATTTTCAATACTGAATAATATTAAATATTAGTCCCCATGGCATGGTAGACATACTCCTTGTCTCAAAGCCACAAAGTCCTGGAATTAAGTCCTTTCTATGAACATACTTCTTGTATGATTACCACTTAACTTCTCAATGCACTAGGTTACTTTGAAAGGCTTTTGGTTGTAAGGAAGGTGCCAACCTACAGAGGTAGAGTTCTCTCACTGGAGTGTTTACTCTATCAAAGAAATCACAGTTCCAGGCCCTATTTATATAGGATACAAATGTTGTTTTTTTTTTTTTTTTTTTTTTTTTTTTTGGAGATGTGTGCTTCTGATGTCAGTAATAGGCGATGTGTGTGTGTGGATGAATACCACAAGATGAATAGAATGTGCAAAATGTGATTGGAATGTCTGAGACAGTTTCAAACAGGAACTCTGATGAAAGCTCTCCAGGGTCCAGTGGCCATCTCAGCATGAATGAGCGTTATCAGATCCTGATGACTGATTGATTTTTTTTTTAATGCAATTTATTTATTTAACATATTTAGTTTTCAGCATTGATTTTCACAACAGTTTGGATTACAAATTTTCTCCCCATTTCTGCCCTCCCCCCCCACTCCAAGATGGCGTATATTCTGGTTGCCCTGTTCCCCAGTCAGCCCTCCCCTCTATCACCCCCCTCCCCTCTCATCCCCTTTTCCCTTCCTTTCTTGTAGGGCAAGATAAATTTCTACGCCCCATTGCCTGTGTATCTTATTTTTTAGTTGCATACAAAAAGTTTTTTTGTGTTTGAACATCTGATTTTAAAACTTTGAGTTCCAAATTCCCTTCCCTCTTCCCTTCCCACCCACCCTCCCTAAGAAGTTGAGCAATTCAACCTAGGCCACACATGTATTATTATGTATAACCCTTCCACAATATTCATGTTGTGAAAGACTAACTACATTTTGCTCCTTCCCAACCCATCCCGCTTTATTGAATTTTCTTCCTTGACCCTGTCCCCTTTCCAAAGTGTTTGTTTTGATTACCTCCACCCCCATCTGCCCTCCACTCCATCATCCCCCTGCCTTTTATTTTTTTTTTATCTTCCTCCCTCTTCTTTCCTGTGGGGTAAGATACCCAACTGAGTATGTATGGTATTCCCCCTCAGGCCAAATCTGATGAGAGCAAGGTTCACTCATTCCCCCCTCACCTGCCCACTCCCCTCCTCTCCTAGAACTGCTTCCTCTTGCCACCTTTATGGGAGATAATCCACCCCATTCTATCTCTCCCTATCTCCCTCTCTCAGTAAGTTACTCTCTCATCCCTTAATTTCATTTTATTTCTTTTAGCTATCTGCCCTTCATCCTCAACTCACCCTGTGTCTGCTCTCTCTCTTTTACATATATATATATATATACACATACATACACATACATACATATACACATAGATACATGCATACATACACATTCACTTATATATATACATAAACATATATATATGCATATATATATATGCATATTCCCTTCAACTACCCTAATACTGAGGTCTCATGAATCATACTCATCATCTTTCCATGTAGGAATGTAAACAAAACAGTTCAACTTTAGTAAGTCCCTTGCAATTTCCGTTTCTTGATTACCTTTTCATGCTTCTCTTGATTCTTGTGTTTGAAAGTCAAATTTTCTATTCAGTTCTGGTCTTTTCACTGAGAAAGCTTGAAAGTCCTCCATTTTATTGAAAGTCCATATTTTGCCTTGGAACATGATACTTAGTTTTGCTGGGTAGGTGATTCTAGGTTTTAATCCTAGCTCCACTGACCTCCGGAATATCGCATTCCAAGCCCTTCGATCTCTTAATGTAGAAGCTGCCAGATCTTGGGTTATTCTGATTGGGTTTCCACAATACTCAAATTGTTTCTTTCTGGCTGCTTGCAGTATTTTCTCCTTGATCTGGGAGCTCTGGAATTTGGCAACAATATTCCTAGGAGATTTCTTTTTGGGATCTATTTGCGGAGGGGATCGATGGATTCTTTCAATTTCTATTTTGCCCTGTGGCTCTAGAATATCAGGGCAGTTCTCCTTGATAATTTCCTGAAAGATGGTATCTAGGCTCTTTTTTTGATCATGGCTTTCAGGTAGTCCAATAATTTTTAAATTATCTCTCCTGGATCTATTTTCCAGGTCAGTGGTTTTTCCAAGGAGATATTTCACATTGTCTTCCATTTTTTCATTCCTCTGGTTCTGTTTTATAATATCCTGATTTCTCATAAAGTCACTAGCTTCCACTTGCTCCAATCTAATTTTTAAAGTAGTATTTTCTTCAGTGGTCTTTTGGACCTCCTTTTCCATTTGGCTAATTCTGCCTTTCAAGGAATTCTTCTCCTCATTGGCTTTTTGGAGCTCTTTTGCCATTTGAGTTAGTCTATTTTGTAAGGTGTTGTTTTCTTCAGTGTATTTTTCAGTATTTTTTTGGGTCTCCTTTAGCAAGTCATTGACTTGTTTTTCATGGTTTTCTCGCATCCTTCTTATTTCTCTTCCCAATTTTTCCTCTACTTCTCTAACTTGCTTTTCCAAATCCTTTTTGAGTTCTTCTATGGTCTGGGGCCAGTTCATGTTTTTCTTGGAGGCTTTGGTTGTAGGCTCTATGACTTTGCTGTCTTCTTTAGGCTGTATGTTTTGGTCTTCTTTGTCACCAAAGAAAGAATCCAAAGTCTGAGACTGAATCTGGGCGCGTTTTCGCGTCCTGGCCATATTCCCAACTAACTAACTTGACCCTTGAGTTTTTCAGTGGGGTATGACTGCTTGTAGATTACAGAGTTCTATGTTCTACGTTTGGGGGGGAGGTGCCAGCTCTGTCAGAGCCGCACTCCTCCTTCCCCAAGGACCCCCAGCCCAGACTGGGCTCAGATCTTCGGCAGGCTGTGCACCCCTGCTGTGATCCGCCACTTAATTCCCCCCACCAGGTGGGCCTGGAGCCGGAAGTAACAACAGCTGTAGCTGCCCCACCTCCGCTGCCCCCGGGGCTGGAAGCCGAACCGCGAACTCCTTCTACTCCCGCAGCTTTTCCCACTAACCTTCTCTGCAGTCTTTGGTGTTTGTGGGTCGAGGGGTCTGGTAACTGCTCACGTATTCAGAGCGCTAGGGCCCCCTCCGCCCGGCTTCTGGACTGGATCGTCCACGCCGCTCAGGCTGGGCTCTGCTCCACTCCGTTCCCAGCTCCCAGCTCCCAGCTCCCAGCTCCGTGTGGAATAGAGCTCACCCAGAGACTATCCGGGCTGTCCTGGGCTGAAGCCCTGCTTCCCTCTGCTATTCTGTGGGTTCTGCCGTTCTAAAATTGGTTCAGAGCCATTTTTATAGGTTTTTGGAGGGACTCGGGTACGGAGCTCACTCTAGTCCGTGCTTACCAGCCGCCATCTTGGCTCCGCCCCTACAAATGTTGTTTTACCTAATAGTCCTAATCTCTTTGATAATTTAAAGGTAAATCCAAGATTTTCATTAACTTAGAAGGTCACTTTCTAAGCAAATGGCAGTTTTTGTTTAAATTTTTTTGACAAATTTTCTTTTGCTATTAGAAAAAAATCACTTTACTGAAGCAGCTAATGTTTCTTTAAGAATAGGATGAATAATCTCATAACCAACTTAGGTACATGTTACAAATGTATAATGACATATACATTCACAAGTTTTGGGTGAAAACAGTGAAGATTTTAGTACTATACTTTCCTCCCCAACCTGTCTTCCAAGACAGATTAAGAAAATAAACAGTTCTGTATTTTTTATCACAATAAAATTATGATTCTAAGGACCTTAAAAAACAACATATATCATGTTGCCATATGACAGTCAATACTACATGCAAAGGAATGCAAATAAATTTTCCTGTATATGTGTTGAAATTATCAACTGAAAGATTGCATTTTTGGCTATGTCAGTAAATATTTTGCCTGAGATATACTTAATAATAAAAAAAGAAGATAGCAATTACCCTAAAAGACATTTCAAGATTCTCTCCACCCCAGATATCCATTCCTGCATCGTAAGCTCCTATCTCTTCAAAGTAGTTTCTGTCAATTGAAAATAGGCCGCCAGCCATAGTAGGGGTCCTAGTTGAAAAAAATAACACAGAAAACAATATTCTTTGAAAAACAATATGTGTAATTTAATAAGTGAAACTTTAACATACATCTTTAGAGATATTTTACATTTTTTAAAAAAGGCATTGAAAAATCTTAGATTTAAAGCTGAAGTAATGATATATGCATATATGTGTATTCACACGTACACACACACACACATATATATATATACACAAAATAATAGAGGGTCATATATATGCATATATATTCATATATATAATTGACACACACATATGTAATATATGAGTGTATACACATACATATATGTATGTATGTATGTATGTGTGTGTATATATATATATATATATATATATATATATACACACTAAGATGAATATTATTTTTTCCAGTGTTTGACCAGATAGCTCAATTGAGGGAATACTGATCCTTTAAGAAAGGCCTGGGGAAAGACTGACATACCACCTTGGAAAAGCTTAGTGAAACAAATTCCATGCCTTGAGCCCTCCTCTGAAAAGTCAGAAGACATCATAAGGGTTTCAGTCATAATCTCATTTTACAAAATTTTAAATTATTAAATCAGGTATATTCAGATCAAGTTCAATTGTTTGAGGAGCATGTGAATATTGCTTCCACTGAACAGCTCTACTGTACATTTAACCTTTTGCAGAAGATACAAAATGTTTATAGGAGGTAGTATTGGAATGATAATGCCCCTAAAATTATCTCTTTCAGCGTAAAAGCTGTATCAGCCAATGTGTTATTCGTCTTTCACTTGAATTACAGGCGAAGAGATAGAAGCGTAACCCTAAGTGTGGGGATAAATCAGTGGAATCCTCAGGCCAGAAAGGTCATCTAATAGGACTCAAAACTACATAATATTTTCTCCTTGGAACAAAATTTCCTTTCTTCTACCCAAATCTCTCCCTATCCAAGATCAAAAAGGACAAGCATTGCCTTTAGAAAGAACATTTTCTTCTTTTATTTTTGTTTTTGATACAGACCTGTGATTTTATCATTGTAATAATTTCCTTGTATGGAAAGTGCTTCCAGTGATACAGATCAACAGCCCCTCTCTAACTTGAAAATTGCTTGGAGCACTTTGAGTTTAAAGGATTTGACCACAATTAAATAGCTAGATGTGTCAAAAAGTGAAGCCAATAATTTTAACTTTAAGTCTAGAGCCACTATTCAAACCTAACTGCCTCTCAAAAATTTAAACAGGATGTTATTAGTGAGGGAATTTAGGTGACTTTGGGGGGAAAATATTTTTCCCTTCCTATACACTGCAAATACTATGCTCATTTGAAAAAAGCAAGCTTCCAAATAAACCAGTGAAGGTTTGAACTACTTTTGAATGTGACCTATTATATAGGCATTGAACAATTGCTTCTATATATTATACTTAGGCTGACATCCAAGCAAGAATCAGCTTGCCTTGTCCTCACAGTTGGCGCAATACTTAACAAATCAAATACTTCACTGCTTTTACTAGCATATCTTCATCTGTCATAGGTTATGCTCACATCTCCTAAAAAGACAGCACCATTCACTGAGTAACAAGCAAATAATACTGTGCTTGGGCATATACCATATTGCAGCAATCTCAATTTCTCCCAGGGTGCCTAATGTTTCAGGCTCAGGTAATTAACTGTCTGTCATTTGGAATAGCTAAAGCTTTCTATGTCTCAAAGCTGCTTTATTACTTTTGGTCTTGCTAGGTTTCTGCCATGCCCAATATCACTGACCTTCCCCAGTTATAATGAGAAACAATAACAAAGATGAGCAGATGGTAATGATTGATTGGCCACAACCCTGCACCTAAGTGGGGCTTTGGAACTCAATGGCAATAACTGTATATGGCACAGTGATACTGGATGGTCTCCTTAATAGGACTACAGACAAACATTGTTGCAATTATTTTACCATAATATTGCCAAATAGTTTAAAGTGCTAAGTGATCCATTTTAATGACCACCCCAAAGGGTCTAGCCATTTATCAAAAGAATAATAAAATGCTAATGTCTTTTCAATTTAACAAATGGCTATCATTTCTGCATAGAGAAGAAACATAAAACAAGGCACAAACTATTTCTAAGTAAGTAATGAAATTAAATTTTACCATCCTAAATAAAGAATAATTACAATGTGTTTCCATTTTACCTGATGAAAGGCAAGGAGAAGAAAAAGTTCCCCTATCTCTTAATTTAATAGGTTTCTATAGTAAGGTTTTTCAGCATAAATGGGGCCATTATAAATACTTGCAATATCACTTAGACTCTGTTTCTACTGTTTTTGGCCCATAGAATATGTAACATCTACGTGTGTTATTGACATTTTTTCCTGTATATTGGTTAGCTTGCATTGGCCCTCTAAAGTTCCCCACCTTGACAAGCCATCTCATGCTTCCATGCATTTCCATAAACCATAACTTGTGCCTGAATATACCTTTCTCATCTCTCATTCTTTGAACTTTTATTTACAGTTCAGGATAATAATAGTTCTGAACATATGTCTTCAGCTTTGTGTTCTCTAATCACCCCGGTTAGTAATGCTCTTTCTCTCTTCAAATTACACAGTATTTACATCCCTGCATAGATGTATGCTACTATAGGAATATAAAGTCCTTGAGGGCAGGAAATATTTCTTTTTTTTTCTTTGTATCTCTGTCTTATCACATCATCTCATCCCAGCAGGCACTTGCATATTTGTTAAATTGAATTGAATTAAACATATAATATATTATGTCTACACATGCAAGGCACTGTATTGTCAATTCTGTCTTAATGCTGTATCTTCCTATGGGTCACAAAAATCATAACTAGAAAAATACAAAGTAAATTTAACTGGTTATTTTGTCTTTCTACTCTCCAGCATCTATTTCTTGCATACTATTATACTCAAGTATTATTAATGGTTCTTCTGCCTGGGTTGCCTTCTTCGGGACAATAAAATGAAAATATTTCAGTAACCCAAAGTGAAAATATTGTGAAACTTTTGGCAATTTTGAAGCTAGATGGAGAAAGGCCTGTTTGGCTCTATGATATGGGGGGTATTTTCCCAGGTGTGTGGATCATAAGACAGAATTCAAGAACACAACTTAAAGGTTTTTGAAGCCTCAAAGGAGGACTTGTGTTAACAGTGATAGTGAGGACAGTGTATAACATTAGAGGGGATGCTGTTTTGTTAATCTGTCAGCATTTACATTAAGAATTAGGTTAAGGAAACAGATTCCAAAATACTTGAGATGCCTAGCAGCCTTGCAAGGCAAATGATTAGCTAGAAGTAAGTATGATCTAGTGTCTGGAGCAGAAAGATTGGTCTGGGGGCAGCTAGGTGGCTCAGTGAGTACAGCACCTGCCCTGGAGTCAGGAGGACCTAAATTCAAATCCTCCCTCAGACACTTGACCCACTTACTAGCTGTGTGGCCTTGGGCAAGTCACTTAACCCTAATTGCCCTGCCTTCCCCCCTCAAAAAAAATTAAAAAAAAGATTGGTCTGGTAGAACTCAAAGGCAGGAGATATTTCAATGGATAGAGATGACTAAGAGAGATCAAAACTTAGACCCCTGAATTGCTTTTTGGGATTAAGATTTTGATAAATGTGTGGCTGTATATACATAAGTTTGTATGTATTTATGTATGTATGTATGTATGTATGTATGTATGTATCTTCCTGTATCATTTTAACTCTATTCATATTTTTCTATTTAGTGTGTTAGTCATAAAAATATTTAGAAAATCTAGTGAAACATTTTCAGTGGTAATCTGGAATCAAAATTAGGGGAGAGTGAATAATTTGGGTCCCTCCTGTATGCAAAGTCAGGTGTCCTGAAGAAGAGGAGAATGATAGCATTAAGAAACTAGTAGAGTATAATGAATCAATCTTTAGAGCTTGGAAGCTGTTGGAAAGAAAATAATAGCACCAGAAGGGTATAATCATTCAGGAACAACAAAAAAGTTATCATATTCTTTAGTTGGAAAGTCTTACAAATATCTGTCAAATCATAAAAAGCACTCCTTCCAAACCAAGACATTCAAACAGTGTGTGAAGGCCAAGTTGCTAAAAACATAAATCACTGTATGTTAATACTCCAATTTGCTTAACTCCTTTGCAGGAATTGGATGTGTATACATACTCAAATATTCTGATGGATCTGTAACTTCATTGATGTGATATTGCCTTCAACAATATAGAAACGACGTATCTGTGCCAGGACATTTTGTGAGAATCTTGTACATGTTCTCCCATACATTTGTACAGATAGACCCAATATGTTTTAACATTCAGAAGGTGCTTTATTAAAACTAGCTCAGATCGGTAGTCAGCTTTCATTAGCATTGTTAATGGGAGCTTCCTCACAAGTATTTCCCTAGACCAGTAAAATTATAGAACCAACCAAAGAAAAATGCAAACTTTCTTTGTCTCTGTCTCTCCTCTATTGCATCTCTTCTGTTCTCTCTCTGTCTCTGTCACATATACAAGTAAGAACAAGGGACTGGATCAAGAGACCTGATATCTAGTCCCAGGTCAATCACTCTAGTCATTGTCTTCAGGCCTATCACAGCACCTCTCTGATTCTCTTCTTCTTGATCTAATCTCTTCCTAGAGCTCTAATTCTAATTTTTTTGACTGCCTTCTGATTTTCTCCATTTGCATGTACTGGAAGCACTGCAAACTTAATGTAAAGGGATGCAACATGGTAAATGCAAAGAGTGCCAGATGTGGACACAAAAGTCCTGGACTTGAATCCTGAATCTTCTACTTACTTGTATATCTTTTGCTATGCCACACATCTCTCTGAGATATAGTTTCCTTATTTGAAAAAAATGATAGGGTCAGACAAGACAACCTCTAAACATCCTTCTAGAATGAAATCTATTGTCCTCTGTCCTAGACTAAACTTATTTTCTTTTCCCCTCCAAAAAAATCTGATTTCTTGCTCTGACTTCTCTAATTTTGTTAATTTGGCACCACTATATTCCTAACTACCTAGGCTCAAAATTTTGGAGTCATCTCCATTATTCCACCTCCTACAACTCTCCTGCAAATATACAATCATTTACCAGGTCCTGAAATGGAGGAGTTTGGCATCACTTTCTGCTTTAGTGATCAGAGAAAGCTTCATGAGTAGGTGGCAAGAGAACTGAGTTTTAAAGAAAGAAGGAATTTTAAAAGTTGGGAAGTTTGAGAGAAGGAAGATGATTAGAAATATGGGGAACAGAACTCACAAAAGCACAGGTGGGAGAATCAGATAGGTAGGATGTGATATTAGTTAGTAATTTGGTGTGGCAGCCTTAAAATACAAATTGTTTCAAGGGCAATGCTAACAGTGTCTGCCATAGAGTAGGCACTAAATAAATACTTTGTTGTTGTTTTTGTTAATGGGTGATAATGTTGAGATAGTCTAGATACAGGTTATATAGGGCATTAGAGTTCCAGAATCGAAATCTATATTTTATTTGGCGGCAACAGAAACATACTGAAGGATTTGAGAGAGGGGTAGTAATACGATCATGCTTGTAAGTCAGGATAACTAATTTGGATGTCATGTGAAGAGTGGATTGAATAAAAGAGAGAATGGAACCAGGGAAATCATTTAGTAGGAGGGAAGAATGAGGACTTGAACTAGGGTAGGGTAGAGTGAATGTGATGGCGTCCTAATAGAGCTGCCTCCAGCCCCGAAATTCTGACTGTATTAGAGGCCCACTGTACCTACCTAGCCCCCCCCCACCAATGTCCTAAGTTATGCCTCACTGCTCACTAGAACAACAGGTCTGTCCCTGAACTTTTAGTTTCCACAGAAAAAGCAGGCATGTCCATGTGATGGGAACCCAATAACGCCTCTACATAGCTATTGCCCACAGACCTATTCCCACATATCTGAACAGGTATGATGCAAATGTTCTTGTACTCAATCACAATCATATCATCCATATATCCCAAGACAGGACCAAAATACCTAACTATCTATCTTGACCAGACAAGACCACAATAGCTAGCCAACTGGAGGGCAGTATGACCAGAATGTTTAACTACTGAACCACACATAGATGGGACCCCTCCTCCATTGCCTAAAAATATTAATCATATTCTTATATTCTATGTAAATTTCTGTTGTGTAATCAGCATCTTTACCCTATAAAAGTCCATCTTGTTTTCTCTGAAACTGCTAGTTCCTCTTGGACTTAGCCCACTTCATGAGAGGTGTTAATCTCAATAAATGCTTATACTTGGATTAGAGGTGGTCTCACTGAATTTTTGAGACAGTTCCACCATGACAACATGAAACCCCAACAGTTTTTGGCCCTAGGTGGGCAGAGACTAAACCTCAACAAATCGAAGGGAGAGGAAGAATATGAAAGATATTGTAAAGGTAGAATCAATAGCATTTTCCAACTGATTATATGTGAGAGAGAAAAAAACAATCAAAAATGGCTCCATGTGACTAAGAGGATGATGTGGGCTAAAAACAGAAATGGAGGAATTAGTTAAAGGGAGAGGTTTAGAAAGGAAAGATGGAGACAGTATTGGACATGTTGAGTTGGAGAATCCAAGAAGACATCAATATGAAGATACTTAAGATAAAGGAGGAAATATGGGAATTGGGGGAAGGGTCAATATTCTACATAGTTTTGAGAGACATTTATAGAAAGGTTCTGATTGAAGCCATGGTAGTAGAGAATGAAGTCTTCCTTGAGAGAATGGAGGAAGTAAATCAAGGAAGAAACAAACAATAGGAAACTGAACAGGTAGAGGGGAATCCTAATCTATGTCAGGAGTTTGCTTACTGTTACACAGTGTGACATAGTGAAAGAAGGGAAACAGGACTATTAAACTTTTAGAGCTAAAAGTTCTAAATATGTTGTGGAAAAGAAGATCAAAGATGATTCAGGACCACTGCTCATGGTGAACAGGACAAGGATAATGGATTACAATGAAAAGACAGAACATATCTATATATACATGCACATATACATATATTCACATACATGTGCATGTGTGTGTATATGTGTGTAACTATCTATATCTATATCAGGAACATTGAGAGATGCCCATATTTATGGTTCAAGAGAATAAGGAAGATCCAGTGAAGCAGACAGAAAAATGATTGATAAGACAAGTAGGAAGAGAGCAAGGGGAGCAACATGTCGAAGAATCCAAGGGAGAAGATACCACTAAAATATAAGGGGAATTGTTGCTATTGGGAAATACACCAAAGACAGAGGTTAAGAAAAAAAACAAGAGTGAGAAAAGGCCACTGAATTTGGTTATTATCAAGTCATTAATAACTTGGGAAATAATAGACTGTACAGCAGTGAGAAAAGAGAACAACCTATAGGGTGTTGGAATAGTGAGTGTGTGGGAAGGAAGTTGAAACAAGAAGTCATTTGAAGGATATTCCTTCTCTTAGACTCAGGATCCTCATCTGAAAAATGAGGAAATGGGACTAGATGGACTCTAAAATTCTTCCCACCTTTAGATATAATGCTATGATCTCTAACGAATTGAATTCTTTGATAAGTCTTGGAACATGGTATGAATTATGAATTGAAAGATCTGAGCTAAAATTTCAGCTTTTCTACTTATGTGTCTTATTCCATTCTCATCTTCCTAGTGCCTAACACTGAGTTTTGTAGATAGTAGGTACTTTAAAAAGATTATTTTAAAACTGCCAAATAAGGAGGTAGAATCAGATGATTTCTAGGGTTCCTTCTGGCTCTAAAATGTTATTTGCCATCTTCTCTGTATTATCCTATTCTCTATGTGGATGGGGGTGGGGAAAGTTTTTTTTTGCAAGGTTCTATATGAATAGCTAGTCCTCAAAATATCTAGAGTTGGTCATAGTTTAAAAAAGTTTTACACAGAAATGTGCACCTGGAAATGCTGCTGAATAATCCAAGCAGGGGAATGATTTGAATGCTTACTGTGGCCATTTGGTCTTTTGGTACATCACACTGGGCATGACGAAAGAGCTTTCTGCTGAGAGGGAATTAAGTTGCTAAAAGATTTCTGCTACCTCAGGAACTGAGCAAGGATGAAGCTTACTCAAAGCCCCTGTAGAGACTATGGAACACAAACAGTTCCCAAAGCTATTTAAAGGATAAGCAGGAAAATGAAGGAAGGAACTCTGCTTAGTAAGGGCAATTTATTTCTTTACCTGCTGAAGAATTTACCAGCCACCAAGGGCTGGAAGCAACTCTCCTGATCTATTCTTAAAGACCTAAATTCTCCACAAATGGCACTTTCCCCTCTTAATCTGATTTCATGATCATCACTGCCTGATGTAGCATTCTCTGGGTGCCCTGGGCTTTCAAAGGGATATATATTAGTGCGTGTAAAACTTTGCCTTTTCCATATTCCTCTACTTCAGGACAAGTGGTTGATGAAATAAGCAATGGAGGCAAAAGAAGGCTGACTGCTTCTAATTACTTTGGAAAAGTTGATGAATTGCATGAGATTTAGTTGTGTCTTGTATTTTTAGAATCGTAACCTTTGAAGTTAGAAGATGAACCTGAGAGATCATCTAGTCCAACCTGCTTGAGTTTAAATAAATTGCCTAAGTAAAGATATAATACATAATAAGTAGTAGTGCTAAGATTTCAACTTAGGTCAAATAATTAAAAATTAATGTTGTCATGCTTGATCAGAGGATTGATAGATAGTACAGACCTGGAAATTGTTTAGTCTAGGGCTTCTTAACTTAGGGGTGTGTGTGTGTGTGTGTGTGTGTGTGTGTGTGTGTGTGTGTAATTTTAGAAAAACTGCTGCCTACTCTTTGTTTTTGTTGTTGAATCATTTTCAGTATTGGTTGACACTTTCTGACACTCCTCCCCATCATGGTTTTTCTTGGCAAAGATATTGGAGTAGTTTGCCATTTCCTTCTCCAGCTCACTTTTAAATTAGGAACTGGGGCAAACAGAGTAACACAGCTTGTTAAGTGTCAGAGGCCAGATTTGAACTCAGCTCTTCCTAATTCCAGGCCCAGCACTCTATTCACTGTGCCACCTACCTGCCTATTTATGCCTCTCTCCATGGAAAAATATACATTTTCCCCCCAATTTTTACCTCTCAAAAGACTAACAGGAAATAGTTCACTTTTGCTCCTAAGATAACAATGTTTCATTGACATATGTACTAAATATAAAAATTTGATTTACTTTTCCCCTACATTTCAAAAAGCCAGGAATAAAGGAGTGCTTTTTAAAAATTGACTCATTAGATTATAAGCATTTTGAGGGCAGTTACTATCTTTTTCTTCTTTTTTGTATCCACAACATTTAGCAGAATGCCTGGCAAATAGTAGGCACTTATTAAATGCTGACTGATTTTAAATGAAAACCAGTTCTTGTAAAATTTCAGTTCTGGAAGGGAAATTAGGGATCTTCTATTTTGAACCTCTGAGGAAATTGAAGCTTAGGGAGGTGAAATTATTTTCTAGGATTATATTGCTTGTTAATGGTGACAGCAAATAAAAGAATCCCAATCTCTGGCTTTTAGACTTATGACTTTCATGCTCTGCACTTTCAAAGCTGACTAGTAAACCTAGCAAAATCAAAGAATGCAAAGAGAAACATTTTTTTTCTCTTAAAATTGCACAATATGATTTTGGGTCAAAAGTTCAAGTTACTTTTCAACTGATGCAGATCTGTGATTGTATTTCTAAATGATGACTTACCATCCAATTATAGTAACCATAAAGTTCTGTCATAATTGACATTTTAAATGACACATACTTTTAATAAAACTGAAAATTCCACACAATTTTAATCATTTTGCTCTTTAGAATTTCATTAATCAAGGAGAGGAAAAAACCCTGTGTTCAAAACATAGAGCCATTTATCTATATATTTGTAGGCACGTGAGGGAAGTGATCACATCTTTTTTTGAAGTAATAGATTACTTGTACAAGGTTCACATTACAACTATCCTGATGAAAATTACCTTCAGGCTCTTACAACATAGCTACTGAATTAATTAACCTTTTGCCATAAAATCCAAAAACTTCAGCAAAGAATGAGATTTCCTTTGCTTCAATTCCCTCAGAGGTTTAGGAGGAAAATGACAAATGAAATAACATGTAATTCCTGAGGCAAACAAATCAAATACATTCTGCTTTTACTTTCTCCCCATGTGACAATAAAAATTCTAAATCGCAGTGAAAATAGAGCAAATTCTGCATTTCAGTTTTCATCACCATTAACGGAAATTGAGAAATAATGTATAATTTATCTCCTTGAAGACCTTTATCTTTATGAATGAGCTCAGTAATTTCTTACTTAGAGAGGTTTAGCTCTCTATCAATTATCTAGACTGTTTCTCAATGAAGGAAATACAATTGAAAATAGAACAACTATGTGCAATGTGCTTACTATAGGGAGAATAGACACAAAATGAATGTTTTTAAAATTTGTTCACACACAAAACTGAATATAATATTGAATTACTGAGGAATATACTGATTAGAGGTAAAAGGGTTTATAGATTATCTTTTCTAACCACCTTATTTTCAGCTATGGAAAATGAAATAGGGTGGTGAAATGACTTGCCCAAGATAATACAGTAAGTAAAAGTAATATGATGTGAGTCAAGGTGTTCTGGCAATGAATCTAATGCTCTTTCTTCTACTTTATAGTGACCTGAAAAAACAAATAATCGTCCTCACAAAGTGATTGTCTGAAAAAACAACTAAATGCAACATGGCTGGTAATACTGATGTTGATATAACCCAAAGTACTAATTAAACTTTTTTCAGATGGTTGATTCCAATTGTTACCTCATACTTCCTTGTGTCAATAGTAGAAAATGTTAAGGATGAGTGCAAAGAGTTTTTAAGGCTACTAGAAATCCTCTAAATCAAGCATTGGCAGGATAAATTCACTTATATTACTCCTTTGTTCTGGAGCCCTCTTCTTATTGATGTGCCATTATTTCTTTATGATGCTAACAAACTTTCATTGCTAATTGTTCTGCAAACAAATCATAAGGTTTCCAAGATAATGTCAACATAGGCAGAAATTTGCACATGTATTTGTCCATTAATCAGTTGCCAGAGCTTAGTCATATCTGACAAAGAATATAATTAGTCATATCTTGACAGTGAGTAAATTTTTCTCTGCTACTAAAATATATATTACAGTTTCAAGAGATAGGATAGGATATTCTAGGCCACTCAGGATGTATTCAATTGGACTAAGTGTTATTGTATTTACTGAATCACAGGGACCCAAATAAGAAATTGTAAGGTAACTTCCTGAAAAAAGCCTGGTAGTTAGTTCTTGGCAAGTTGTGGATAAACAAAAAGGAAGGAAAAGGTATGAATGTACCTGTAACATTAAATCCAAAATGAGACATATTTTTGCATGTGGCCAATGTTGGAATATGTTTTTTCTGGCTTAACGTGAGTTTGTTTTGTAAGATTTTCTTTTCTTTTAACCATTCAGTTTCAGAGGGATCAGTGGAAGGGACAGAAAATATTTTTTAAATAAGGCTAGACAAAGGATATATGCTATATAACCAAATATATAACCTTGTGCTCTCATGTCTTTTAACAATTTAAATTTAGAAATCACATAAAATTATATATATATATATATATATATATATATATAATATTATATATGTATATGTGTATATATAGAGGACAGGGGGTTGGAGGTGGGGGTGTATTCAAGAGAAAGAAATCACTGAGTATAACAGAGAATATGGGGGCATTATACATTTTGTAAAATACACAAAAGTCAGTGGATATATTTTTAATGTATGTATGTATACATATACATATATATATACACATATACAAAAACAAGTGTTAAACTCAGATATTCTATATGTATCCTATATGTAACATATAGATACATTTTGATATTATATATTTATATATATAAATGTCAGAAAGATAAAAAACAAATGGAAAACAACCATTTTTTAAAAATCTTCCTTACATTTCTTTCAATATTATATTTTATCAGGAGGTTCTAAATTACATCTTCCTTATCATCTACAATTAGGAAGTAACTCTCTGAAGGGGCTTGCATGGAAGAACTTACAGATTTATATCAGTTATTGCCATTTTTAAAATGTTTTCTTGGTTAACAAACATTTTACAGATAAGGTACACTAACACCTAAGTATCCCGAGGCACCCATATCTTCTGCCAACACTTTTGTTTTGTTTATGCATTATCCACTCTATGTTTCTTTGATGTCATCCTCAAGTGGCTATACTCTTATCTTCTTTTCTTGTGGGAAGGCCCATAACTAAAGGAATATTTCTTACAAGTAAAAGTAAAAAAAAACATGCTAGAATATCTTTAAACACACAGGGAATATTCAAGAAGATTTAATTTAATCAAGCATTTTACACTGAATAACTACTATATACCTACCACTGTGCTATACAAAAGAAGTGATTATGAAATAGAGAATAAATGACTTAGAAAGTTATGAGGATTTTTTGAGAACAAACATTTCTAGTAATACTTTAATGACTATTGACTGGACCTTTTTTCTGTGATAAATGATCTACATACCTGACAGGCAAAGTTCTGTCTCCTTTTCTTCTGTCCATCTCTCTTTGAGGAACAGGATACCAGCGAAAATTAAGTTTCCAGTTAAAACCTCCATATGTCATGTCTGAACCAGCTGTGTATTCAAAGTTATCATCACTAATCAAATCAATGATGGGGCAGACAACAGTTTTTCTGTAAATAAATTTTTCAAAAGTTATATATTTCAAATATTTGAAATTTATATTTACTATTTTTCAAGTTAGGATTTCTATACTTGATATATCAGATATCAATTTTTGTTAGTTTAGTCAACTTTTATTTTCCTATCCCACATTCTCTTCCCTTTTCTGCAATTTTCTTGTACGTCTATCTCTTTTATACCATAATGGATAATTTATTTAAATGTACTAATTTGCTTTCAATTTGATTTCAATTTTCCTCCTATGTATTAATTTAGCAGGCTGAGCACAGTCCATTTTTCGTGAAATAGCCACTCAATGAACTATTGGCTGTTTTGCAATTATACACACATGCCCTGCATGTTTAAACCTGCATGGTTTTCCTCACTGAACTTCAGCTCTGATTGAGAAGGAGATAGATTGATGGGAAATACAGTTGGGCACTTTAATTGCATCCTAAGAATATGGCTGAAGATGGGTTATCTTAGAGAGGGATTTCTGATAATAGATTCATAGAAGAAATAGTCTTGGGAAATGTTATGACAGTTGGGTATTTTTTTTGGATTGACATTTTGGTTATAACCATCTGATATGACAGGTTAAATACAGTGATTAAATTGGCTTGAGCCCACATGTAAAACTTTCTTTGAAGGAGAAAGAAAGAAAGCATTTTTTGGTCCCTAACAACAGAAATAGCATTTTCCTCTTGGGAAATGCTTAGATGCTCATCTTGGTCTTTGCCATGTCTCTTCCATCTTTTTTATGTGTTTTCCCCCTTCAATTCACACTTGTTTTCTAAAGGAGCTAGGCTTTCAACAGCTAATGCACTGCATAGTGAGCACTTTGTTTACTGGAAATTGACTACCAATGAAATTAAGTACTGTTTTTCATGTGTTGCAGAAAGTCAAGCTACTGACATGCTTCAAGAGTCTCTACTGGATAAGGTGTCTGCTGATAAATTATTTGTGTCACCAGCATCACAAGAGTTCAATAATCAGTACATCGGTCAAAAGGGCTGATTAAAGTTAAGATACCCTCTGAAATCAGTGTAAAATAGTCTTTTCTTGATTTGGAAGAACTATATGAAGGTTGAATACTAAAACAAATTATGAATCCATTAATTCACTTCTTTTCTCTCTTTAAATCCCTTTCTTTTTTTTACAAAAATAAATTATTAAGTGTTATGTTTTACTACCACATAAGATGTCTTTCTGGATTTTTATATGTGGGTGCATACATGTATGTGTGGATGTGTAAATATTTATGGGGGACAACAGAGTTCAGAGGAAAGAGAGCACTGGCTCAACAGTCAGAGGGCAAGGAATCAAATTTCCACCCCTGACCTTTACTATCTCTATGACCTTGGGCAAATGACGAACCCAATGAGTCTCTAAAAAATGATGTTGGACAAGATATCCTTGAATTCTCCTTCTGCTCTAGGTTTATGAATCTGTGCCCCTTCCAAACATTCACACCAAGACACAAACATGTATATGTGAATAGAGATAAAGATAGATGACAGATATTTGCATGTGTAGATGTGCACACATACATATGCATATTCATTATACATGTGTGTCTATGTGCAAATCTAGACATATCTACATATACATGTACCTATACATATTCCAGAACTTTTGGGGAGTAGGCATGCAGACCTACGATTTTTATTAGTATAAGGAAATATGGATATGGAAAATCCCTCCACCTATGCAGACTGGCAATGTTTCTATAAGTCATAGTTTTAGAGAGTGGTTTGGAGCAGTCAGAAGTTAAGTGCCTTGCCAATGGTCACTTAGCTAGCATGTGTCAGAGTCTGAGCCTAAATTTTGATATTTCACATTCAAATGCACTTACCCCTCTATCACTAGAAGCATGTGTTTTGGTCACTAAGGTGGGACTTTCTGTTTTAGAATATTATTAAGTGTCTTTGATTGAGCTTTACTAGGTGCAAAGCCCTGGGCCCAAACCCCAATCTAATAGGTGCTAAGCCTATGTCTGTGTGAAGCCCTCAGGGTCCTAAGGGGAGTTGCTAAGACCAGAGCCAAAAGTAGAAGCCTGAGTTCTGGTTGCTCAGATGACATTTGGTGATGGCTAAAGAGTGTATAAAAAGAAAGAACAGAGGTATTTGCTTGAGGCTTTCATGCCTGGAGGCATGGGACTCTGGGCAGCCATTCTAAGAGCCTCCAAGCTGAACTCAGATGTTGATGGTTTCTTGGTAACTATGAATTGTATTTGATCTGTTTATAAATGTGTGTTTGCAATTTTTTTGTATTTGCTCTGAAGTTCAGGGTGCTGGCTTTTCCCCTTGAACTAAGTGGATGCTATTTGTATGCTAGATTGAAATAAGATTGTTAACCCCTTAACGTTGCAGATCAAAAGAATCTGTGCTGGCAGGGTTATTGTTGGGCTTGTGTTGGTCTTTCACCCCCATAACAGCTGCTAGCCAGATTGTTGCAACAGCATGTCAGTAAAATAAAGGTAGCCCAATGTAAGTGGGTTATAGTATTATACATGTAGTTTTAGAAACCATATGTGACAATAGATAATATTTGTGAGAAGTTAAGCATTTTTAAAAACTGATAACCCAGTGATGAGCCTCTTTAGATATAGTGAGGTCAGTTCTCAGATGATAGATATTTCTATTTCCTGGACTATACTCAAAGTATTTCTAACTGATATGACCTGCCAAAGTCTTCACTCTGCCAAAATGGCCCCAGAGTCATCTCCTTGCTTTAGGAGTTAATCTAAGAGTTTCTTCCAGGTGAAAGATTATCCCATTAAATTGGACCTCATTGTCATATGCCTGTGAAACCTGGGCAGTATACCAGGAACATGCCAGGAAACTGAATTGCTTCCATTTGATTAGTGTTAGGAAGATTCTGAAGATCACATGGCAATATAAAGTACCAAACACTGAGGTCTATGTGTTAGCTAAACTGCCAAACATTCAAAAACTCTGCTGCAGAGAGCTCAACTCAGATGGGCCAGCCGTATTATTCAAATAGGAAACATATGGCTACATAAAAGACTATTTTATGGAGAACTCACATGAGGCAAACACTCACACAGAGGTCAGAAGAAACAATACAAAGATACTTTCAAGGTCTCTCTGAAGAATTTTGGAATGCTTGCATGACATGGGAGACACTGGCAAAGGACTGCCCAGCATTGCGTCTCTGCATCAAAGAAGGCACTGTTCTCTATAAGTGAAGCAGAATTGCAGTAGCTCAAAAGAAATGTGAGATGTGAATATTTGGAGACATCTCCACTCCAATTCATGTGTAGTATTTCTGCCTGACCTATGTTAGATCCTTCCAAGATCATACTGGTCTGTTCAGCCACAGTAGGACACAATGTACATTGAGTCCAAAATAGTGATGTCGTATTTTTGTCTTGAAGAATGAAAGACAACAACCAAACAACCAGTCAAAGACTTCACTAACAATTGAGAGCAATGCTTAATTTTTTTTAATTTTAAAACTCTTAATATTGCACAAGTTTTAAAATATAAGAAATGATTTATAATATAGATGCCGAAGAGAGTACATTTACGTTGACATGATTTAGTTCAGTTTTGTGTATATGACTACTTTGACTAGAGTATGGCATAAAATGTAGAAGAAAAAATATTATTAGCTGTATACTACACTTGACTGAAAGGTTATGACTGTTTTGTTCAACTGCTATGGCTCATTTTGCTGACAGCCTTCATTTGTCTTCTTGGCAAGCACAGAACCCTGCAACTTATGGTGGAATTAGTCCCAGAATAGAGAGCACCTGTATTAGATGCTTAAATGGTCATTTAAATTCCCCAAAGACCTTTTTGTTGTATATGGAATGACTATACAAGCAAAACATTATATAATACTCTATTATTATTTGAAAGACAAAGCAGGACCCATAAGCCTAACTCTTACCAGAATACAAAGGGTCATATTAAAACATCAATACTTTTTCACCATGTATATTTGATGTTTTAATTAAATATATATATATATATACATTACTCATAAACAAATCACACACAAATAGGAAAAAATAATATTTTATGCCATTGTCTTTTGAAAGAAATCCAAATGTCTCTGAGGAGTGTCCTTAGAGAGATAGAAAGAAGCAGCATGGCATGTTAGATAGAGAGGTCAGCCTTAGAGTTAGGAAGACCTGAATTTCAGTCCTGTTTTTGGCATGTAATAACAATGTGACCTTGGACTAATAATTTAAACTTTTAGTGTCCAGATAAACAATATTATAAGACGAGGAGCAGGTGCAAAGCTGCATTGATGAATGGAGTTTCATCATTGGGAACTGTCTATAGCAATGAAATCACAGGACCAGTGTTATTCTAGTTCCCATAACAAATATTATGCTTTCTCTGCCCCAATATTTTGTCTCTATCTCTCTACCTCACTGTCACTATCTTTCCCTTTTATTTCTCTGTGTGTATGCACACATACAAGCATTCATGTATGTCTGCATATGCATATATGTGTGTGTGTATGAAAAGAACTGAATGTTACTATATTTGTTGTTATTTTTATTAATGCTATTGTACTTTACACTGGGAATAACATGGGGCACAGAGTTCTGTTTTTGTCCCTACTCTGCAAGCAACAAGGTATGGGATCCTTAGTAAATTTATTTCACCTTTCTGTATAGTAGTTTTTTAATCTATCAAATGAGGATTTTGATTCTACTGTCACTGAATTGTTTGGCTTATATAATGTATTTTTAAGTTTAATATGGACATATATATGAATATACATATATGTGTATATATAGTATTTTTATTATTTATAACCTGATTAATTCTCTGAACTTAGTAAATACATTTTAAATTTAATTTTATACCTCTTATTTATACTAATTCAAACATTGCAACAAGGTGTATTAGAATAAGAAAAGGACTTTTGCCATATATTTGAACATATTACTTTTTTTAATACCTCTGTTATATCTATATAATTAGTCACTAAAAATAGGGATTTGACTGAAATGGAAGCCCTGACAGGCCCTACATCAGAATTGTGTTAACAGGCTCAATCATAATACAGAAAGAAATAAAACATGAACTCTTACCTATTTTCCTTTATTCTTGCCAGCAAGGGCTCCAGCCAGCCTAATGTGCATTCACAGTGTGCATCTAGAAAAGTTATGACCTGGCCCTTTGAAGCAGCTGCTCCTCGAAGACGAGCGCGGATCAGTCCAGATCGCTGTTCCATCCTAATAATTTTCACTGGCACTTCTAAATTTTTCACATAATTCTCTAATGCCATCTTGAGAAAATCTGCAATATGCAAGATGAATTCATCAGAGAGGGCTGAAACTGGTTCAATGACCAGCAAGGATTCTGAGCTGAAGCAGATACTGAACTTAGAAATTATGGGCAATTTCTGCCAGGCTATCTTGAAGAGAATAAAACAAAGGACCCTATGAATTGCACATACAACTCATTTGTCATTTTTATGACCCATATCTTGCAGGTAGTTGATGAGGTCAAGGATAAAAGAGGGAGCTATTTAGATCACTGACTATAATTTTAGTAATTGGGCCCAAAAATGTTACACATCAGCAAATCCAGTTCCTATAATTATAAATTATTTCTGTCTTGGTAGTTAGTTCTTGGTGTATACTGCAGGAGAAATATAGAAGGAAAAGGTTAGTAGGAGGGATCTATATATTCATCTAGGTTCTCTTAAATAGGAAAATTTGAAACAAATCCATCACGAGAGGCACTGTTGCTGTACATCTTATTATCTGAAAACAAATCCATCCTTCTGGGAAGGACTCTGAGTCTTGTGAAGGATGGTTAGAAAAACAGAGAGGGTGAAATTAGTGAGAGAACAGTGAGTTTGAAGTTCAATTTCTGCTAATTTATTTTCAAGAACATTTGAAAAGTCAAAACTTTACCAATGTAGACATTCCACTTTTCTTGCTCATCTACATTCCATTCTTAACCTGGGCCCCAGAAATATGATTTGGGGAGGGAAAGACACAACACTAGGTAAAGATAGGGGCATTATAGGGTCAGGGAAAATTCATTTATCCTTTTGTCTGAGTTGGGGGTGGTGGGGAGAACAAAGTTATCAAGAATCTATAATGCTGTATCTACTATACTGCTGGGCACCAAATAGTTTGTTGATGTTAAGTAATAACCAATTTGGCAATCTTACCTGACTTCTCAGGAGTTTCCATAGTGAGAAGATCTGTGGACTTGGAAGGAATTAGTAACTTCCTAATGCTTTAAGGTGGACTGGTAAAAACTTTCATAGACACATAGATCAATCATTTAAAAATAATTTTCTGAAACACCATTTTCTATGTCCTCTAATAAGTGCAAGGATACAAAAAAGGTCTCTAATCTCAAGAAGCTCACGGTCAAATGTGTGAGACTACACGCAAACATTTATGTACAAGCAATACAAGTAGAATAGAAGGAAGATAACCATAAGGAAGAATGTTTTAAAAACTGGAAAAGTGTATAGAGAGGAGGGGGAGAGAATTGAATGTTAGTAGAGATGCAAGAATATTAAAAACAATTCTCTTACAACACATGTGATGATTAGAATGCTTTTCTATGGGAACACAAAATATACCAAAAAAATTATTCCTACCTCTTTCACTAGCATCATCTACCAAGATGATTTCAGAGAGTAGATAGTGTGGGGACCGATTGATTACACTGTACACAGTTCTGAGCAGTGTGCTCCAGGCTTCATTATGAAACACTATTACTACACTTGTATTTGGAAGTTCATCAGGGTAGACTTTTGTCTTGCATCTGCCAAAGAGGGAAAAGGCATTGAGTTTAACTTCTTGAAAAATGCATTTAATATACTGAAAGACAGCTTTATGTAGTAGATTTTGCCAGACCGTAGAGTCAAGAAAACACGTTTGAGTTCTGTCACAGAAACATATTAGCCTAATGGAGTGTTATACTATCTAATATCATGCCTAATAAATGTAATAAAAGTAGAAAATTTTGCTGTAACTCCTAGTAGGAATGTTTCTACTATTTCTCTACTGGATATTGTATTTGTTCTGGACTCTAGATAAAGATATCTTTAACAAAGAATTCTTCATATTTTATTTTGTACAATTATATGTTAAAAACTATTTTTAAAATGTATTTTTCAAAATTTCAAGTTCCAAATTCTCTCCTACCATTCCTCCCCCCCACAATTGAGAAGGAAAGGAATTTGAAAGGTTATACATGTTGAGTCATACAAAAACATTTCCATACTAATCTTATTGTGAAAGAAAACACAGGCCCTTCTATAAAAAACACCAAAAAAAAGAAAGAAAAGTTTTTGAAAGTATGCTTTGATCTGTATTCAAATTTCATCAGCTTTTCTATGGAGATAGTATTTTTTATCATAATTTGTTCAGAATAATTTTAGATCATTGTATTGCTAAGAATAACTAAATCATTCAGAGTTGGTCATCAAAAAATATTATTATAGTATAAAATTTTGTCCTAGTTCTGTTCACTTCACTTTGCATCAGTTCATCTAGGTTTCTCCAGGTTTTTTTCTAAAAGCATCCTGCTCATCATATGGAATACAATAATATGCCATATCAATCATAAACTATAATTTGTTCAGCCATTCCCCAATTTCCAATTCTTTGTCACTACAAAAAGACCTGCTATAAATATTTTGATGTTAGAGGTCCTTTTGCTTTCTTATTATTTATTTATAGTAATCAATCTGTTAGATCTGAGGTGGTAACTCAGAGTTGTTTTAATTTGCATTTCTTTAATCAATAGTGATTTGGAGCATTTTTTTTCATATGTCTATAGATGGCTTTGATTTCTTTGGCTGAAAATTGCCTGCTCATAATCTTTGACCAATGGTTAATTAACAAATGACTTGTATTATAAATTTGACTCAGTTCTCTATATATTTGAGAAATGAGACCTTTATCCAAGAAACTGTCAAATTATTTCTCAGCTTTTTGTTTTCCTTCTAATCTTGTCTGCATTAATTTTGTTTGTGCAAAACCTTTTTGATTTGATGTAATCAAAATTATCTGTTTTATATCACATAATACACTCCATATCTTGTTTGGTTGTAAATTCTTCATTTATCCATAGACCCTACAGAGAAACTATTCCATACTCCCCAAATTAATAGTATCACCCTTTATGTCTAAATCATGTACCCATTTTGATATTATCTTGGAATTCAGTGCAAGAAGTTTTTACCAAATGACCAGATATGACTATCTAAATACAGAAATGTTTTTGGACAAAATAAAAACTTATTCCTATTAAAAGCATTAGAAAACAGTAACAAATAGGTGTTTCCTTAAAATAATAAGTTGCATCTATTAAAAACCATCTACCAAATCTAGTTTCTACCAAATGCTTTTCCAGTTTTCACAGCAGTTTTAGTCAAATAGTTAGTTCTTATCCCAAAAACTTGGATCTTTTGATTTAGCAGACACTAGATCATGATGGTTATTTACTACTGTGTATTGTGTACCTAATATATTCCACTAATCCACCACTCTATTCTTTAGCCAGTACTAACTAGATTGTTTTGAAATTACCACTTTGAAGAAAAGTTTGAGTATGGCTAAGCCACCTTCCTCCATATTTTTTCATTAATTTCCTTGATATTTTTAACCCTTTGTTCTTCCAGATGAAATTTGTTAGTATGTATTCTAGCTCTATAAAACATTTTTGGCAGTTTAATTGGTATGTCACTGAATATATAAATCAATTTAGGTAAACTGTCATTTTTATACTATTTACTTGGCCTACATAATTTACATTATTCCAATATTTTAGATCTGATTTTATTTGTGTGAAAAGTTTTTGTAACTGTGTTCATATAATTCTTGGTTTTGTCTTGGCAAAGAGACTCCCAAGTATTTTATATTATTGGCAGTTATTTTAAATGGAATTTCTCTTTCTGTCTCTTCCTTCCTGACTTTATTGGTAATATAAAGAAATGTTAATGATTTGTGTGGGTTTATTTTACATCCTGCAAATTTGCTAAATTTGTTAATTATTTAAACTAGTTTTTTAGTCAATTCTCCAGGATTTTTGATGTATATCATCATATCATCTGAGAAAAAATAATGGTTTTGAGTCCTAATTGCCTGTTGAAATACCTTTAAATTCTTTTCCTTCTCTTATTGCTATAGTTAGCACTACTAGTAAAATACTTATCTTTCATTTATTTAATTTTCAATTTATGCAATAAAATAAGCACATCTATAACATAGTAGAACAAAATAATGATTACACATAAACAACAAATCTATTATGTACAACTTGCTATTCCTTTTAAACATATAATAAATTTATCTTGTAAATTTCTTTTTTCCATTTTTTTCTTCTCCCCACCCTAGAGATGGCCACCAATAGATGCTCTCTCTCTCTGTCTCTCTCTCTTTGTCTCTCTCTCTCTCTCTCTCTCTCTCTCTCTCTCTCCTCTTCCATGTGTGTGCGTGTGTGTGTGTGTGTGTGTGTGCATGTAAAACCATTCTATACATACTTCAACTTATCAATTATTTTTTTCTTTGGATGAAGATAGCATTTTCCTTCATATGTACAATATTGAGTTATATTGGTGATAATGTGCTTTCTTGCTTCACCTTGATCTTATTGGGAAGTCTTCTAACTTTTCCCCACTACAGATAATACTTGTTGAGGGTTTTAAATACATACAACTTATTATTTTAAGGAAACACCTATTTGTTACAATGTTTTCTTATGCTTTTAATAGGAATAAGTTTGTATTTTGTCAAAAAGCTTTTTCTGTATTTATTTAGATAGTCATATGATTTTTGTTGGTTCTGTTATTGATATAATCAATTTTGCTGATAGTTTTCCTAATACTGAACCAGCCCTGCATTGCTGGTATAAATCACACCTCATCATAGTGAATGAGCTTGGTAATATATTGCTGTAGTCTCCTTGCTAGTATTTTATTGTAAAATTTTGTATCAGTATTCATTAAGGAAATTGGTCTAATAGTTTTCTTTCTGTATTTTGGCTGTAGTGGTTTCAGTATTAGCACCATATTCATGTCTTAAAAGGAATTTGGTAGGATTTCTTCTTTGCCTATTTTTCCATATACTTTATATAGTGTTGGAATTAATTATTCTTTAAATATATGGCAGAATTTACTTGTGAATCTATCTGGTCCTGGGTTTTTTGGTTTTTTTTTTTTTTGCTGGGGAATTCATTGATGCCTTATCCAATTTCTTTTTTTCTAAGCTAGACTTATCTAAGAATTCTATTTCCTCTTCTGTTAAGGTCAGTAATTTAAATTTTTTTAAAAAAAATTCCTCCATTACACATAGATTGTTAGATTTATAGGCATATGATTGGATAAAAGAGTTCCTAATAATTGCTTTGATCTCCTCTTTACTGGTGGTGAATTCACCCTTTTAATGGATAATTTTGTTTTCTTCTTTCTTTTTTAAATCATTGACCAATGGCTTATCTATTTTATTGTTTTTTTTTCCATAAAACCACTTCATAGTTTATTATGGGGCAATGTCCCAAGCTTCAGGCCTTTCTTGCTGTTGCTCTCAGAATTACTTTTGGGGGACTGTAAGTTTCCTGGTATTCCAAGGTGGTATGATCTAACTCCTTATATCTATAACTCTCCAGGTATGGCCATTAATCTACTGACTTGTGATCTGGTCTGTAAGCAACAGCAAGTACTCTTTTCTGCCTGGAAACTATGGCCAAGGCCCTGCCTCCTGCTAGTGCTTCTCCTCACTTTGGGACTGTGACCTGGAACCACTTATGGGAAATGAACCAGAGTCTTGTTCCCAGTACCAGCAAAATGATCTCTGTAATCTTCTGAACAGTGGTCTGACCCTATTACTATTCTTGGGCTGAGCTGTTGCTGCCGCAGATTTAATTGGTCCTCAGGACTGCTATGTATTGATACACACCACTTCACCTCACCTTTCTGAAACTCAGCTTCTGTATATGTAAAAGGAATAGAAACTGCTGCATACAGCTATCATAAGGATCATATGAATGTAAGAAAAGTGTATTGCACCCTTTAAAAAGCTGTATAATGCAAGCTATCCCAATGATGATATTAACAAAGTATAAAATATGCAAGATCATTTTCCTCATTTGTTTAATGAAGGAAATGGAATTACATGACTTTAGAGTACCCTTCCTGCTCCAAATTCATGAATCTAAATAAAATACTAAACAATAACATAATTATTGGTGCAAAATACAATTTTCACAAAGAACACTATGTACACATAAGGCTGGTTACTTTCTGTAATAATTCCCACCACTACTGAATATTAAGTCTTGGGGGAAAGAAGAGTTTGTGATGCTACTTATTAAGCAAAAATTAAAGCTGGAAGTCAGGGCAGGAGATTTTGCCTACAACCTGAAAAACAATTGCTCTAGAGCAAGTATTCAAAATAGAGTTTCTGTGAACTTTAAACACACACGTATACATATATGTTTTGGTAACTATTTCAGTATAATTGATTTCCTTTTTAATGCTGTCCAATTAAAAATATATAAGTGATCTATGACATAAAAGCTCAACAATCCCTGATATAAAGATATTCAGACAAGCAAGAAAGTTGCCATGATTTTAGAAAATATTAATTTTTAAAGTTCACAAAGTCTAGAGTATTAAGAGTTGTTCTTATTCCTTTGGAGTTACCTTTTGACTTAAAAAAATGATAGAATCAGGACAAGGTAAAAAAGAGGGGCATGGTAAGGGTGTCATATAAGCCCAATATTTTATTTTCTAATATACATTATAATAACTATCTTTAAAATTACTTCCTCTGTCATGAACCACACTGTAGCCATTACTGTGAAAAATACCCCTACAAAATTTAAGTCATAATCCATTTCAAGGAATTTAGGATACATAAAGAAAAATATGAATAAATAGATATCAATGCTTTCCATTCTACCTTTCAGATTCAACAGGGCTTTTAAGCCAATATTGCTAATTTGACAAATCCAGAACATGGGTATCAGATCTTCTTAAGGAGTTATCATCATTAACTGTAGGTCCCAAGATTTAGACATGGAAAAGACCTTAAAAGAAATCAACATTCTTATTTTACAGATGAGGGAACTCAGTCCAGAAAAGGTAAATTATTTCCTCAAGGTTACATGGTAACACAGACAATCCTCTGACTCCAAACTCATAATTTCCAATATATCACATTGCACGATCGTTGTGGAAGAGTACTTCAAGAAACCAGAAAGATCTATCTGACATAAGGGCATTTATTTTAAAGTTATTTCCATTTCAGAGGGAGGATTAGGGTATCAATACAAATTAAGGAACTATTAATACTGAAAAGCTAATAGATGACTTTATTCTATAAGCAAATCCACACACATACATTAACCATTTTGTAGGATAGTCTATAAAAGATGCTGGGGCAGAGGCTGATACAAAAGGAATAAATGAGCTCCAAAACTAAAGAAACTTGTATTTAACAGATATTTCTATAAGCTTTGATAACCAAAAAGCACTTAATGTACTTTATCTCAGCTAATTCCCATAAAAACCAAATAAGGTCTTGAGGAAACAGGCTCAGAAAACTTAAATGAATTTTTCAGGTTAAACAGATATGAAGAGACAAACCAGAATCAAAATGAGGCATCTCTTAATTCAAGATCCAGAACCACTGTCCCCCACCCCCAGATACATTAAGTGACCTTTCATTACATCTTTTGACAAAAAGCCCTGGGCCCTTCATTGGGAAGTACAAGCTAAATGTTTTTTCCTTCATTTTGTTATGAGAGGGGGAATAGGAAAAGAAAAGAACTGAATAAGAAATGCCTTCAGGGGAATCTTTAAAGCTTATCGAAATAGCACCAGTTTTTCAGTATCCACATATTCTTTTCAGTCTTATTGAGTGCTTTATTGTACAGTAAACAACCCACCCAGAAATATTCATTATGTATTCATTATGTTTGTTCAAATCATAATGAACTGATTTACTATTAAGAAAGCTTTTATGTGCACTTCTACAGAACCTCCACTGTCATTACTAAATGCATCATAAAAATAAAGTGCTACTAATAATTTTATTCAGAGTTTTGCCTCACTGTTACTACCTGTCTGCAAGAATATTTTTCATTTGTTAATCAAATAATATATGAGATTACACTTCATTTATATTATGTTCCAGGTCAGTCTATGCAGAATTATCCACATGTGCTGTTCTGTGATTAGTTGTTATGTAATCATTTTAGTAGGATCAGATATGTCCATGATATATAGATAAAATTGTCTAGTTGCCTAGAGAGTTGGTGCAATGGGCAGATTTTGGAGTTTAGTTTTGTTTTGCTTTAAGGTTTGCTTTCAATAATGAAGGTTACTGGCAAACTAGGATGGTCTAATTCTGTTTTAATGTCCCCTAACACTCAGACTTTACAGAATTAGGTAAAAATGAAGGAGAAATTGTACATGCCATTAAAGTGAGATTTTTGTCAATTTTCCTTCCCTTCTTGGGGTGTTTTGCTCAGTTGGTCTTCCCCAAGTTTTATTGCTCACAATTAATAAGGCATCAGGTCAGTTAGGACAGAAGAAAAAAAGGGCTTGCCTTAAAAGAAAGTATCCTCACCCAAATTACTCTATAGTTTATCCCAGAAATGAAAAGATAGTTCAAAATTAGGAAAACAATGGACAAAATAATCACATTAATTACAGTCAAAAAACTCACATAATTATAGCAATATAAGCAGAAAATGCCATTTATAAAATACAGCACTCAGTTTCAGTACACTCACAAAAATGAATAGGAAAGAAAGGACATTTCCTTAATATGAGGAAAATCATTTACTTATTAACACCTAGCTGTATTACCAGGTTTTGAACAAAGATATTTTCTGGAAATTACTTATCATGGACAGGAAGAAAGCTAGGGTTCTTGCTGTCAAAATTATTATTGATATAGTATTAAAATGCTTGCTATCACAATAAGAGAGGAAAAATATTTTCTGTACTTTGGTAAACTTAGTCCCAAGTATGCTATATTTTTTTTAGTTATTTGGAATAAGATTTTCCTTTCCATTATAGCCTTTTGAGTTTTGGTTATTATATGTAATTTTGTTAATTTTTAAGGTTTTATTTTGTAGTCTGCAACTTTCTTAAAGTTTTCTTTCAATTATTTTTGCTAATTCCCTTGGATTTTTAAAAATAAACCATTATAATAATGACTGTTTATAAAATTTACAATAAAGTACTGGAAAGAACAAGAAAGCAGTTTTGTAAAAGATCCATTTACATCATAATATTACACTAAAATTAATTCCAAATAGATGAGATACAAATATAAAAAGTTGCATCATTGGGGGGCAGAGCCAAGATGGAGGCTTGAAAACAGGGACTCATTTGAGCTTTCCTCCAAATCCCTCCAAACACCTGTAAAAAATGACTCTAAACAAATTCTAGAGCTATAGAACCCATGAAATGCAGAGTGAAATAAGTTTTCAGCCCAAGATGGCCTGGATGGTTGCTGAGAAGGGTCTCTCTTGCCATCCTGGGAGCAGAGCACAGCCCAGCTTGGGTCATGCAGGCAGAGACCAGGCCAGAGAAGACCAGGTGTAGCATGCCTCAGGGCCCTGAATCACTGAGCTGTGGAAGTTTCCAGACTTCTCAACCCACAAACACCAAAGACAATGTAGTAGGTCAGTGAGAAAATTGATGGACCTGAGTGAGGGAAGTACATGGTTCTGCCTCAGCTCTGGAGCCCCATGCAGCTGGGGCTGCAGCAGCTGCTTCTGGCTCCAGGCCCACAGACAGTGGGGGGAATCAGGTGGCTGATCAGAGTGGGAGTGCAAGGATATCTTTGGTGGTGCTAAGGCCTCATTCTTTTGCTTTGCCCTGCTTAGATCTGGGTCACAGTCTTGGTTGGTGGACTTGGGGGAGGAGGAGTGCTGGTGTGACAGAGCTTGTGGTCTCCATAGAGATGGAGTCCTCCTGGTAGTTACACAGCAGAAAGGAGTACTTGCACTCACAGACCAGAGCACAGGCTAGGAGAGGAGTATCATACAACCTCAGAATAGAAGTAACTCTGAAAACAGCAGCACAAAATCCATGAAGCTTGGGACAAAGCATTCTCCACTCTGGAAGCAGTCATACCCTGACAAAGAGCTCAAAAGTCAAGCAATTGGCTGGGGAAATGAGCAGGCAGCATAAAAAGATTCAGACTACAGAATTTTTCTTTGGTGACAAAGAATATCAAAACATCCAGCCAGAAGAAGTCAACAAAGTCAAAGAGCCTACATCAAAAGCCTCCAAGAAAAATATGAATTTTTCTCAGGCCATAAGAGCTCAAAAAGGATTTGGAAGAGCAAGTAAGAGAAGTAGAGAAAAAAATTGGGAAGAGAAATGACAGTGATGCAAGAAAATCATGAAAAACAAGTCAATGACTTGCTAAAGGAGACCCAAAACAATACTGAAGAAAATAACCCCTTAAAAATAGACTAACCCAGATGGCAAAAGAGCTCCAAAAAGCCAATGAATAGAAGAATGGCTTAAAGGGTAGAATTAGCCAAATGGAAAAGAAGGTCCAAAAGACCACTGAAGAAAACACTACCTTACTGAGGGTCTTGTTGCTACCACATGGGTTAACCAATATTATCTATCTGGGCCACTGCTGGTACTAGTCCTTTTAAGTAAGCATTTATGAAGCCCCTACTCTTGGTGCAGCCTCGGAGAAAGGCATACAACCTTATCCTGCCCATAACAGTCATAGTCTAATAGAGGAAATACATTTAAAAAACCATAATAACCACTTACAAAATGATGGTATCTGCTTAAAGTGTCATATGAATGATCCTCATAGTAATATCTAAACTAAGGAGGAGGAAGTGACCCAGGGCAGAGGCAGTTTAGAAAGACTCCACAGAGGTGGAATTTGAGCTCTTCACAATGTAATTTCAGGTGGAGATGAAAGGGAAGGCATGGGGGTGGGACAGTGTAAATGTGCTTAGGAAAGATAGAGGAAAGAAAATAAATCCTCACTGCATCTTTCTGCCTTTGGTCCAAAGAACTAGCCAGAGTTCTCAGAAGAGGGGATTTCCTACTGAGCTTGAATTCTACCCACTTGTGTTGCATCGAACTCAGGGAGAGCCTGGGAAACATTTGCTTTGTCCTTTCACCTTTGGCTTCATACTGGCTGGAACAAGGCCTGGTCTGATCATATGTGTGAGAAATGAGGAGTCTGGTCCACAATTTCTGTCTATCTTGCTTCTCTGGGCCTTGGGCAGGAGAAATGGAGTGGCAACTCAGGCAATTGGCTTTTAATAGACTGGGTGAAATGAGATGCATTTTTCCACTACAAAGCTTCCCCTACCCTACTTATCTTCTCTTTCTCTGGCTCTGGTTCAATGACCCCTAAATATATCCAAGAAGAATCTGGGGTGGGGGGAAGCATAAAAAGTTATATGGAAAGTGCAGAAAAGACAAAGAAAGATTTATACAACTTTTGTTTTTGTTACCTCTCCCTTCTCCCCTTTTGCCAGTTTTTGAATGGAATCCATGTGTCTTCCTAGGGAGAGGAAGCCTATAGTTGGGATGTGGGGGGGGGGGCAAGGGAGGAGCAGTGTTAAGGGAAAGAGAGGGAAGGATCTCTTCCCATGTTGGTAGGGATGGGTGGAGGGTGAGATAAAGCTCAACCCATCCCTCCTGTTTCGTAGTGCTCTTATACCAGCCTTTTGGTTTCATTGGAAAAGAGAACCTTCATCACTAATGTACAATCTTGAACTAAGTGCTAATAAAATTGGATTGTTTGTATTAAAGAAAAGAGAAAACACTGCCTTAAAAATTATAATGGAGCAAGTGGAAGCTAGCGACTTCATGAGAAATCAAGAAATTATAAAACAGAACAAAAAGAATGAAAGAATGGAAAATAAGGTGAAATATCTCATTGGAAAACCCAGTGAGCTGTAGAATAGATCCAGGAAAGATAACTTTAAAATTGTTGTATACCCTGAAAGCTGTGAACAAAAAAAAGAGCCTCAACATCATCTTTCAAGAAATTATCAAGGGAAATTGCCATGATATTCTGAAACTAGAGGGTAAAATAGAAATTGAAAGAATCCACTTATCACCTCTTGGAAAAGATAACAAAAAAGGAAACTCCTAGGAATATTGTAGCCAAATTCCAGAGTTCCCAGGTCAAGGAGAAAATATTGCAAGGATCCAGAAAGAAACACTCCAAGTATTGTGGAAACACAATCAGGATTACACAAGATTTAGCAGCTTCTATATTAAGGGATCAAAAGGCTTGGGGTATGATATTCCAGAGTTCAAAGGAGCTAGGATTGAAACCAAGAATCACCTACCCAGGAATATTTCAGGGCAAAATATGGATTTTCAATGAAATAGAGGACTTTCAAGCATTCTTGATGAAAAAACCAGAATGAATTTGGCTTTCAAATGCAAGAATCAAGAGAAGCATGAAAAGGTAAACAGGAAGGAGAGATCATGAGGGATTTACTAAAATTGAACTGTTTTGTTTACATTCCTACATGGAAAAATGATGTGTGTAACTCATGAGACCTTTGTCACTATTAGAGTAATTGAAGGGAATATACATATATATATAGACAGAGGGCACCGGGTGAGTTGAATAGGGGATGATAATGAATAAAGGATGATATCTAAAGGATAAAATTAAGGGATGAAAGAGAAATATATTGGGAGAGGGAGAAAGGGAGAGATAGAATGAGTTAGATTATCTCACATAAAAGTGGCAGGAAAAAGCTGTTATAATGGAAGGGAAGAGGGGTAGGTGAGGGGGAATGAGTGAATCTTACTCTCATCAGATTTGACTTAGGGAAGAAATAACATACACACTCAATTGGGTATCTTACCCTACAGGAAAGTAGGGGGGAAGAGGATAATAGCAGGGATGATAGAAGGGAGGGTCGATTGGGGGAGGTGGTATTCAAAAGTAAACACTTTTGAAAAGGGACAGGGTCGAAGGAGAAAATTGAATAAAGGGGGGCAGGATAGGATGAAGGGAAATATAGTTAGTCTTTCCCAACATGACTATTATGGAAGTGTTTTGCATAATGATACATGTTTAACTTATTTCAAATTGCTTGGCTTCTCAAGAAGGGTGGGTGGAGAGGGAAGAAGGGAGAGAATTTGGAACTCAAAGTTCTAAAAACAAATGTTAAAAAAATGTTTTTACATGCAACTGGGAAATAAGATATACAGGCAATGGGGTATAGAAATCTATCTTGCCCTGCAAGAAGGTAAGTGGAAAAGGGAGAGGGAGGATGGAGTGGGGGGATAGAAAGCAGGGCATATTGGGGAAAGGGGCAATCAGAATGCATGGAATCTTGGGGTGGGGGAGGGTAGATATGGGGAGAAAATGTGTAACTCAAAATTGTGTGGAAATGAATGTTGAAAACTAAAAATAAATTAAAAAAAGAAAAAAAGTTGCATCATTGAAAACAGAGCAGAAGGGAAAGTTATATCTTTCACAGCTGGATTGGGGAAATTTTTTCATCAGTTATGATACATAAAAAGTAGGAGAAAAATAAATTATTACAAAAAATATTTTTTTTCCAAAAACAAAACAGTGCAGATAGAAACAAAAGCAAAGATACAGAGTGACAACTATCATATTTCTTCTTAGATCTTCAATATACGAAATGCCCCCAGTATTTTAATTGATCTTTATAAAGCAAGTTCTGTGGTCATTTCAGTATGTTAGTCACCCTTTCATGACAGAAGAGGAACTAACCTGAATTTTGTGGCCTGAAGGAGAAGATTAGGAGAAATGGGTAAGCATTGCAGAGAAGCAGATTACAATTTGGTCTAAGTGGGAAAAGGTTCTAACCATTAGAACTATTAAGAAGTAGAGAGTAGTAGAATTTCCTTGATTGGAGTTCTTTAAGCATAGGCTGAAAAAAGATTTGTTGTGGATGTTGTATAAGAAATCAGGCCAAGTATGAGTTGGTCCAAGTGGTTCATAAAGTGTCATCCAGCTTTTCACCTTTGCAGTTATATTGCCTGTGAGATTGTAGCTCTAAATTCCATAAATGCTTACAATCCTTTTCTAAATCATTTCTGTGCTCTGTCTGTATCTCTTTCTCTGTCTCGTTGTCTCTGTCTACATACATACACATCTGTATACATATGTAGAAACAGATAGGCCCTTCAGGCACTTACCATATCTGTGGTTTGATATATCAATATAAATATTATGAATTATATAAAAATATTCCCATAATTGAATCTGTGATTGTTTTTATGAAAGAGATACTATATGATTGTACATAAATATATACACACATATATAGTGTTTGCTGACATTTTAACAATACAGAATGCATAGTTTAGATTTCTAAAATATCAGATGTCTTCAGCAATTCGCATGTTTTGAAATGAATTTTTCACTGAGTACCCAAAATGGCAAATATCCCATGCCACTGATTGAAAAGCAATGTTTTAGATAACTAACACAGAGGAGATTGAGTTCATTAATGTCAAATTCAGATGTTTGATAAAATTCTTTAAAAAGATGAAGACATTACCGTTTCACTTAGACCTTTTAGGCAGAAGATAAATAATACATTAATATTTAAAGAAGATTTCACTGAAACTATATATAAATATATGCATTCATTTGGATTGAAACTTTGGCAGCAAAGTTTATGGACACAAATGAAGGTTAAGATTAATTAAGGACAACATAACAATGCATCTCCATTATAATAGCTGTCTTCTAAAGGATTTAAAGTTGTTTTTCTCTTATGTATACAACAAATGCAGTTTACAACATCTAATTTTACTGTTAGAGGAAATTGCTTAAGTAATTAACTCCAAAGTTACAACTGAAAGAGTGGATAACAATTTTAGTTAATTGTAACAGGGGGTTTGTGAGATTCACAAACTAGGGAGACATTAAAATCTGGTCTAATGGCAAAATTATTAATTTTAGTGTTCAACAATTTTATACAAAGACAGAAGATTTCATTCCATTCAAACATTGTCACAATGGTGACAATGTTTAACCTAGTGCGACATGATATAAAAGACAACACTAGTATAATAATTATAATTTAATTTCTCTCTAAATTTATAAACCACAATATATTTCCCTAAACTTCAGGTGTACTCTTACACATTTAATACTTTTTGCTTTCCTTAGATGCGTGTACTTATAATCATGCACAAGGTTAATATATATTTTAGAATGTTACTATATTAAAAATATCAGTTGTCATTTTTCCTTGTAACTGAAAGGACAAATTGCTAGTGACAGCCTACCCTAATTCTATTATAATCATTGTTGATTGTTCTAAGTATTTTGGTGATGGCATTATTTTCTTGGGAAGAAAATCTGCTCAATCTGTTTATCAAATATTGCTTTATAAATTTATGTGAAATATATTCACCTGTACAATATTGTGAGGTAAATATTTTCTGTAATTAAGAAAAATGAAAACACAGTGAGATATTGTCTGCATTTGCCATCTTTCCCCCAGACTATGCACAAATTATATGGATAACACAAACATTTAAAATAAGATTTTATACATTGTAAGATAGTATTGATACTGCCATGCAATCTCCTGAAAATGTGTCACATCAAACAAAGCAACATTGTCAGTGAAATAGCAATGTGAAACCAATACGGACAAATAATTACAAGATATTTTAATTAGACATTATCCATCAAGGGACCCCAAACAAAGTGCATTAACAGCATACAACTTAGTTCACTTTTTGGCACTGCTTAACAATGAAGCAGCTATTACCTTTTATTGCCTTGCTTCATAGAGATTTATAAGAGTAATTACAAATAAAGCCCCTTGGTATTTGTGCTCAATGTAATTTTAGTATCAATGTTTTCATTGACACTTGAAGAATTGTTTCTATACTTTCTTATCAATAATTTTCATTTTCACAATCCTGAATTTCATCACCTTCATCTGTATGCAGGAAGAAGAATCAAGAGATTTATGGGTTTGGTTTTTGCCCTTTTTGGAGTTCTTTTTGTAATAAACACAGATCTCGAAAATAATTCTTTGAATGAAACGTATTTCCCAATGCATGTCTACATATTACATGGCACTAATATTGCGATGATCAGTATTAAACTCTTTCAGAAATAAGTCTTCACAGCTATAATAGCTTAAGTAATTCAGGACACAGAAAATCTAGCTTTATACAAATTGTTTGAATAATTGCATTAAGGAAGTAATAATTGTGAGGGAGCATGCAGAAGATTGACCACTGTTTCTTTTTGTGGTGAAAAAAAAAATTGGACCTGACCAACTTCCTCCAAAGTAACAAAACTAGGTAGGTGTGAAGGAGGTGTCAGAGATGAAGACTGAGGTATAAAAAATAATTTTCCAATTTGTTTCTCATTTACATTTCAGCCATACCTTCATTCTCCTCTTCCTCAATATAGAATTTTAAGTGTTTAGATAATTTGACAGGGCAACATATGATACAATCAACAAAGTTCTCACAGAAGACAAAACTACATACAAAAAGTAAAATGAAGTTATAAAGTGAATTTAGGCCAGATCAAAATTAATGCAGATAATTCAAGAAAAGAGTAATATTAACTCTTGTTCAAATAAATAAAGAAAAGGACTTATTTTCAATCCCTCCCTGTCTACTTATTCTTTGCCAACTCCCCCAAAATATGTCCATGTCTTAAAAACCTACACTTTGTGCCACTGCCAAGTAAGCCTTCCTTGTGCATAAAGTTAGCCACGTCATTTCTGTGCTTAGAAATGTTCACTTATGCCCAACTCTATAACTCATAAAGTTCAAGCTTCCTACCTTGACACTGAAAGCTCTCCAGGTCTGATTGACCATTATCTTTTATCATTCTGTTCCATATACAATACACTATGACCAAAGGAGATGACTCTTTCCCAAAAAAATGCCTTATTCTTTTGAATTTCAATAATTTTTGTCGTACTATTTCCCTTATGTCCATTAATGGGTCTCACTCTCACTAAAAATACCTCATTTGCAATTGTCAAATATCAAGAGGGAAAGAGAAAAATCAGGAATTATTGGATAATGAAAAACTGAGGGAGAGCCTAGCACCCCAAATGGAACCTTCCTCACTTGGGAATAAAGTGATTCCATTTCTCTCCCATCCACTGATTCATGATTAAAATATATAAAATATTGTATAGTAATTTCCATTGTCTTTGTGAGGTTTTTCTACTAATTTATAGTTTCTTTTAAGGTTTTATGCTGTTTTTAAAGGCTGAGGCTAATGGAACTCTAGACTGACTATTGAAATACTGTAATTTTCTCTGCTACATAAAAAGTTAAAGAGATATGTACATATATGAATACACACACATATACTCATATATACACAAAATAAAAGCATTCAAGTAAATATACATATCTGTGTGAATTATACATATATATATTATACATGTATATTCTATATGTACACATAGTATATTGGGAGAAAGATTTTTTTTTTTTAAAAAAGAAACATAATAGTGTATTTCTCCTCTTACTTATTTCTCCAATACAAATTTGGAGAAGGAAATACAAGATTTATTTTTCTTTATAATTCACTATGGAAAAATAAATCTTGTATTTCCTTCTCCAAATTTGTACTGGAGAAATAATGTGTTTGAACTGACTCCTTTTTGTTTCTCTGTGTTCTTCAGAGGACAGATAAATAAAGCATTTTGCATTAACTTTTCTGTGCCCAAATAAATGAGACAAAATTAATTATTTTCCTTTCTGAAAAAAAAATTCTAAAGAGTTAACTATAGAGTTTTTTGCCTTGTAGTTATGAAATTGATACATGTATATGAAAGGAAAATAAATACAGATTTTAGTAACTTCCTTTGAAATCTCAGAATTGTCTGTAAATTAGAATAACTATCCATGGGGGCAAAAATATCTTATAATATATTAAAAAGTAATTGAAAAAAATGCTATCTGGCCATTTCCTAGGTAAATAAACAGACATTGGTCTTTTGGGAGAATTTTATATGAGAATGTGTATATATGCATATTTTCATATGACATGTATCAACATAAATTATATTATTATTAATTAGTTCTACAAAATGCCTGCAGATTACATTTGAGAACAATAATTCATTATTTTTTAAAATGATTCACTAAATTATTTAAATAATTTTCTGAGATAATTTTTATCCAAATTGGTCATAGAATATGTATAGTGGGCCACTGAGGGATAAAAACAAAACAAAATTTTAAAATATCCTTAGAAACAAGTAGATAACATAATATGACTACCTGGATACTCAGAGTAATTTTTCAGTAGAAGTCTGATCTTCTATGTGAGCCTTGTGGTGAATTCTCTGGAGGTATTTTAACAACTAAATACACTTGCATGGGGTACAAAATAGACTAACTTTATAATTTAATTCTACTCTATATGAGAATTTTACATAGAAATTTTTCATGTAGAAATTTATAACATCTTTTTAACATGTCACCATCAATGAGAGTGACATAAGAATGGGCTGCTGTTGTTTAATGTATATAGAAATTGATTACAGACACATGTATGCAAATATTATTCAGGTCTTGAATGAGTAAGCACAACACAACAGCTACAATGAATAAGCAAAAAAAACCACAAACATCATTTCAAAAACACAAATTTAGTTTAATCACTTAATTGCGTTATGTTAGCATTCTGTTCTCTTGTTAGGTTCCATTTGTTTGAATACTTGAATTGTTGGTTACATTCATACTACAGATTTAAAATACATGTCATTTTGACAAATTCTCTTGTGATGCTTCTTTTGAATTGAGCAAATCAGAGTGTTACCAGAAGTTCATTTATTTCAAATTAAAAATTGAATGAGACACTAAAAATGAATAACCATTCATTTACAGAATTTGTGGTATGTAGAATTTGAAAAACAAACCAACAGGGGGTGGAGACAATATGGTGGCTCAAAAGCAGGGACTTACTTAAGCTCTCCCCCAGGTCCCTCCAAACACCTGTAAAAAAATAGCTCTGAACAAATTCTAGAGCTGCAGAACCCATGAAATAGAGGGAAGCAGGGCTTCAACCCAGGAAAGCCTGGATGGTCACTGGGAAGGGTCCATCACATGGAGCTGGGAATGGAGCAGAGCACATCCCAGCACGGGCCACATCAGGACCAACCAGAACAGGAGCTGGGTGGAACAGGACCTAGCACCCTGAATCAGTGAGCTGTGGCAGTTACCAGACTTCTTAACCCACAAATGCCAAAGAAAACAGAACAGGTTAGTGCAAAAACTGGGGGATCAGCAGGAAAGGAGTGCATGGTCCACTCCAGCCCTGGGGGTAGTGGAAGTGGTGCAGCTGTGGGGCTGCTTCCAGAGCTCCAGCTGCATTACTTATGGCCCCAGGCCCACCTGGTGGGAGGAATTAAGTGGCGGATCAGAGCAGGAGTACAGAGCCTCCTTGAATCTGGGTGTGGTACTGGTTGGAGGTTCTTATGGGAGGAGGAGTGCTGGTGTGGCAGAGCTTGCTGTGTAGAAGTATCTCTGAAAACAGCAGCACACTCCCTAAAGCTGGGGACAAAGAACTCTCTACTCTACAAGTAGTCATACCCTGACAAAAAGTGCAAGGGTCAAGTAGTTGGCTGGGAACATGAACAGGCAGTGAAAACAGACTCAGATTCAGACTCAGACTTTAGAATCTTACTTTGGTGACAAAGAAGATCAAAACATACAGCCAGAAGAAGTCAACAAAGTCAAAGAGCCTACATCAAAAGCCTCCAAGAAAAACATGAACTGGGCTCAGGCCATGGAAGAGATCAAAAAGGATTTGGAAAAGCAAGTTAGAGAAGTAAAGGAAAAATTTGGAAGAGAAATGACAGTGATGCAAGAAAATCATGAAAAACAACCCAATGACTTGCTAAAGGACACCCAAAAAATACTGAAGAAAATAACACCTTAAAAAATAGACTAACTCAAATGGCAAAAGAGCTCCAAAAAGCCAATGAGGAGAAGAATGCCCTGAAAGGCAGAAATAGCCAAATGGAAAAGGAGGTCCAAAAGGCCACTGAAGAAAACACTACCTTAAAAATTGGATTGGAGCAAGTGGAAGCTAGTGAAGTTATGAGAAATCAAAATATTATAAAACAGAACTAAAGGAATGAAAAAATGGAAGACAATGTGAACTATCTCATTGGAAAAACCACTGACCTGGAAAATAGATCTGGGAGAGATAATTTAAAAATTATTGGACTACCTGAAAGCCACGATTAAAAACAGAGCCTAGATATCATCTTTCAAGAAATGATCAAGGAGAACTGCCCTGATATTCTAGAGCCAGAGGGTAAAATAGAAATTGAAAGAATCCACCGATTGCCTCCTGACAAGGATCCCAAAAAGAAAACTCCTAGGAATATTGTCACCAAATTTCAGAGCTCCCAGATCAAGGAGAAAATACTGCAAGCAGCCAGAAAGAAAAAAATTGAATATTGTGGAAACACAATCAGGATAACACAAGATCTAGCAGATACTACATTAAGGGATCAAAGTGCTTGGAATGTGATATTCCAGAGATCAATGGAGCTAGGATTAAAACCAAGAATCACCTACCCAGCAAAACTGAGTATCATGCTCCAAGGCAAAATATGGATTTTCAATAAAATAGAGGACTTTCAAGCTTTCTCAGTGAAAAGACCAGAGCTGAATAGAAAATGTGACTTTCAAAAACAAGAATCAAGAGAAGCATGAAAAGGTAAACAAGAAAGAGAAATCATAAGGGACTTACTAAAGTAGAACTGTTTTGTTTACATTGCTACATGGAAAGATGATGTGTATAATTCCTGAGACCTTTCCCAGTATTAGGGTAGGTGAAGGGAATATACATATGTACACACAGAGGGCACAGGGTGAGTTGAATATGAAGGGATGATATCTAAATAAAAAAATCAAATTAAGGGATGAGAGAGGAATATATTGAGACAGGGAGAAAGGGAGAGACAGAATGGGGTAAATTATCTCGCATAAAAATGGCATGAGAAAGTAGTTCTGTAGGAAGGGAAGAGGAGGCAGGGGAGGGGAATGAGTGAATCTTGCTCTCATCAGATTTGACCTGAGGAGGGAATACCATACACACTCAATTGGGTATCTTACTCCACAGGAAAGAAGGAGGAAGAAGATAATAAAAAAGGGGAGATGATAGTAGGGAGGGCAGATACGGGGAGGAGGTAATCAAAACCAAACACTTTCAAAAAGGGAAAGGGTCAAGGGAGAAAATTCAATAAAGGGGGATAGGTTAGGAAGAAGCAAACTATAGTTAGTCATTCACAACATGAATATTGTGGAAGTGTTTTACATAATGATATGCATGTGGCCTATGTTGAATTGCTTGCCTTCTTAGGGAGGTTGGGTGGGAAGGGAAGAGGGGAGAGAATTTGGAACTCGAAGTTTTAAAAAACAGATGTTCAAAAGCAAAAAAAAAACCGTTTTTGCATGCAACTAGGAAATAAGATACACAGGCAATGGGGCATAGAAATTTATCTTGCCCTACTAGAAAGTAAGGGAAAAGGGGCTGGGAGGGGAGTGGGGTCACAGAAGGGAGGGCTGACTAGGGAACAGGGCAACCAGAATATATGCCATCTTGGAGTGGGGGGGGGTAGAAATGGGGAGAAAATTCAAAATTCAAACTCTTGTGAAAATCAGTGCTGAAAACTAAATATATTAAATAAATTAAATAGACAAATTAAAAAAAAAAGAAAAAAAGAAAACATAGAACAAAATAAATACCCAAGGAAAATAAAGTAAAACAAAAAATGCTTCCATCTTATTCAGATTCTATTACTTCTTTCTCTGGCGATGGAGATAGCATTTTTCATCCTAAGTTCTTCAGAGTTGTCTTGGACCACTATATTTCTGAGAATAGCTAAGTCATTCACAGCTGATCATCTTACACTATTGCTGGTGCTGTGTAAAATGTTCTGGTTTTACTCATTTCAATTAGCATCAATTCAACTATGGCTTTCCAGATTTTTCTGAGAGCATCTTGCTCATCATTTCTTATAACACAATAGTATTCCATCACAATCACAGACCACTACTTGTTCAGCCATTCCCCAATTAATGGACATCCCTTTCATATTCCAATTATTTGCCACCAGAAAAGAGCTATAATAAATATTTTTGTATATATAGGTCCTTTTCCTTTTGTTAAAATTTCTTTTGGGACATAGGCCTAGTAGTATTATTGCTAAGTCAAAAGGTTTGCATGGTTCTGTATGCCTTTGGTCATAGTTCCAAAATGATCTACATAATGGTTAAATCAGTTCACAATTCTACGAACAATGCATTAATGTTTCCATTTTCTCAAACCCCTCTAACTTTTCTCATTTTTCTTTTCTGTCCAATTAGTCAATCTAATAAGTGTGAGGTATTGTTTAATTTGCATTTTTCCAGTAGTGATTTAGAGCATTTTTTCATATAGCTATAGACAGCTTTGATTACTTCATCTGAAAACAGTTCATATTTTTTATCATAACAAATGGGAGATGGTTCTTATTTTTTATAAATTTGATTCATTTCTCTCTCCATATATATATATACACACATATATGCACATACATGTATACATATACATGTATACATAAACATATAAACATGATATACATCATGCATGTATATAGATAGATATAAAGATAGATGATAGATAGATAGACAGACAGATAGATAAGGCATTTGTCATAGAAACTTGCTTCAAAACATTTTTCAGTTATGATTGCTAACTGTATTTCTCATCATCTTATTTCCCCCATTTATTCCATTGTCTCTCCTTTCACCCTGTCCCTCCTCAAAGGTGTTTGCTTCTGACTTCCCCCCTTCTCCAATCTGTCCTCCCTTCCATGAGCACACACCCTTTCTCTTATCACTTCCTCTCCTATTTTCCTGTATAATTAGATGGATTTCTATAATCAATTTTGTATTATATTATTCCATCTTTAAGCCAATTGAGTGTAAGATTCAAGTGTTCCCCACCACCTCCCCCATCTTCCCCTCCACTGTAAAAAGGGCTTTCACACATCTTTTATATTAGATAACTTAATCCATTCTTTCTCTCCCTTTTCCCAATACATTTTTCTCACCTCTTAGATTTTTAAGATATCATTCCTTCATGTTTAACACACACCTGTGCCCTCTGACCATATGCACTCTTTCTAACTGCCCAAATAATAAGAAAGTTCTTATGAGTTACAAGAATCATTTTTCCATGTAGGAATGTAAACAATTTAACCTCATCAAGTCTTTTATTATTTCCCTTTCATGTTTACTTTTTTATACTTCTCTTGAGTCATATTTGAATGACAAATTTTCTATTTAGCTCTGGTGTTTTCATCAGGAATGCTTGAAAGCCCTCTATTTCATTGAATATCCATTTTTTATCCTGAAGTATTACACTCAATTTTGCTTGGCATGTGAGTTTGGTTGTAATCCTAGTTCCTTTGCCCTCCAGAATATCATATTCCAAGTCCTCAGATCCTTTAATGTAGAAACTGCTAATTCTTGTATTATCTTGATTGTGGCTCCATGATACTTGAATTTTTTGTTTGATTTCTGGCAATATTTTTCTCCTTAACCTGGGACTTTTCATTTTAGCATGTCTTTCAGGAGGTAATCAGTGGATTCTTTCAGTTTCTAAACTGGTTATAGACTATCAGGGCAGTTTTATTGATAATTTCTTGAAAGATGTTATCTAGGCTTTTTTTTGATCATGGCTTTCAGGAAATCCAATAATTATTAAATTATCTCTCCTGGATCTATTTCCAATGTCAACTCTTTTTCCAATGAGACAATTAACAATGTCTTCTTTTTTAATTCTTTTGGTCTTATTGTTTATTGATGTCTCACAGAGATATTAGCTACCACTTACTGAATTTTTAAGGAATTATTTTCTTTAGTGAGCTTTTGTAGCTCCTTTTCCACTTGGCCAATTCTACTTTTTGAGGACTTCTTTTCTTCAGTGAAGTTTTGTGCCTCTTTTTTCAATTTGGCCAATTCTGATTTTTAAGGCATTCTCCTCGTTGGACTTTTTGTAGCTCTTTTACCATTTGGCCTATTCTTTTTATTAAGGTGTATTTTCTTCAGTATTTTGTTCCCACTCTACCAAGTTATTGACTCTTTTTTCATTATTCTCTTGCATTACTCTCATTTATCTTCCCAAATTTTCTTTCTAGGGGCTCATAATTTTTCAGTTCTTCCAAAGTGATATGATTTAAGTAGAGGTGTGTTCACTATTCTCCTGGCCAGTGCTCTGATCTGCAAGCAATCACAAGCACTGTTTTCTGTCCCGGAATTGTATTGAGGGTCCCTGCTCCAGGGGAGCTGCAAGATCTGATGTGCTAGTGCTTCTCCTCCCCCTGTGAGCAACAGAGTCCTGCCCCAGTGCCAATAAAGAGACCCCTGTAATCTTCTCCTGATCAGTTGTTCTACCAACTTAAGGTCTGTGGGCAGAGAACTCCAGAAGCATCTGCTGCTGTTGTTGATGCAGTCACTTCCAAGACTTGCTCCTAGTTTGCAGGGCCTGGTCTATGCTAGTGTGGCCTGCACTGGACTGTACTCCACTAGCACTTGGTGTAACCTACTGCCCTTCTAAGTTGTCTTTGGCTGAAAAATTATTTCAATGTTTCCTTCTGTAGTTTCTATTGCTCCAGAATTTGTTTTAGGCTATTATCTGAAGGTGTTTGGAGGGGTTTGGGGGAAATCTCCAGGGAGTCACTGTCTTTTCTCTGTCATCTTGGTTTTGTTCCCCCATTTATGTCATTGTTAATAGTTCCCTATGATGAGTATATGGTTTCACTGAGGTCATGAGTTTGTCTACACAGACACACACAAAGAATCTGGGAACCAGCTACCAGCACTAGTAAGTATTGACTGCATAAGGCAAGAACTAAATCTGTGGTATGAAATACTTAATTGACATGTTTGTTTCAAATTGATGTGTGCCACTGAAACATAGGAAGCTTTCCATATAAAATTTAATTACGTGAATGCATCACTGAGGTACATATAGATGAAGAAATCATTGATGGACTTAAAAAAACACTGGACCCTGGAAAATGAGATTTTTTGTTTCTCTAAAGCAGGAATTCTTACCTGTATGTGTGTGTGACAGAGAGGGAGGGGGAGACAGAGAAAAAGTCAGAGAAAGAAAGAAAGAGAGAGAGAGAGAGAGAGAGAGAGAGAGAGAGAAACAGGCTGAGATAATGGCAGAGACAGAGAGACAGAGACACACACACAGAAAGATCTCCTTTGCATTCTATGGACTCCTCAGGATATGTTTAAGTGAAAAATTAAACAAAATATATAGGATTACAGTGGAAGCAAATGTGTGGAAACATAGTAATTAAAATATGAAAAATAAAATCATGTACCTCAGGTTAAGAATCCTTGCTTTAAAAGTTTATAAAAGAGAACTATGAGTCAGGGCATTAAAAATAATGTACCCAACCTTGCACTCTAGAGCCAGGCCATCAGGTTCACTTCCCTATCAGACTCTCTTGGTTTTTACTATATTTTGCCTATACAACAACATATAGCTCAGTCACAGAACATATAATAGAAAAGAGGATATAGAAAAAATGGGGTTAGATAATGCAATACAATTGGAAACCTACAGTTAAGGTAGACCTGGGTTAGGCCATTGATGAATAAATCATTTAATTCTTTATAGTCCTTACTTCTGTATTCTCAATGGCATTCTGTTTCATCTAGGTGTGTTAAATGTCTTAGCTGTAGGATTTCTAAAAGAAAACTACAACACTTTTCTTTTCCCCAGGATAGTGGAAATAGCTTTTCAAAAGAGTAAACTATGAAAAAATGAAATAGTATATAGAAGCAGGCTTAAAAAGCCAACAGGCACAGGGACCAATATTGTGAGCAGAAGAATTATATTTCTATGAAGTAGGAAATATTGCTTTCCTTAGCATCCTGAGATATTCTAAGCATAGAAAGCAGTACTTAATATTCAACAAAATACATCAAAGTAAATGAATATGAATTTAACAGCTGTTGTGTCCTTTTCATTGGGTTGGGGCAACATGTTGGATATGCAAAGACAAACTAACACAGAGACCCTACACTCAAAATATTATTATAGTCATGGGAGCGGAGAAGCAGAAATGATAGTTCATATAACATTTCTGTGGAAGAAATGAGTCAGTGGAATGGCTGAAAGGCATTTTGAGAAGAGAAATAATCTCTTTCTCACCAACTGTAACCACTAAGGAAAAGCAAAAAGAAAAAAAATGTTTCTAGGCCAAAAGGACAGATTGTTTTTTATTTGTTTATTTTCCCCCCACCTCAGGACAAGAAAAAAATCTGTTCTTTCAAATGTCAGTCTTTGGTTTTGAAGGAAAAAAAATGTTTCCCTGTCATAGAAAATGTTTATACTAGTAGTCAATAGAACTTATGTCTGAAATTTGTTTTTTTTTCTTAAATGCTATAGGAAGGAGTAAGTTGTCTCTTGAATGAGTCAATAGAGTCTTCAGAAACAAAACCTTTTTCATTTGGCCAGGTTGGGGAAGTGGACGCAGTGATTGATGTCCAAACTGATTTTATTCAAAGTTACTATTATTGAATCCCAAATGGCACATTATGAGTTCTTATAATTATGGAAACCAGGTTTAGGAAACCATTAAGTTTAAATAAATCAGCAAAAATAAATATCTCCTATACAGCTAGTGCTTCAAAACAAGTATTGTACAATTTCAAAGAGGAATTTCAAAATACGAAGTGATCTAGATTTGAATTTGTTATGGAATGAATTTAATGTTAGTACTTTGTTTATTATTATTTTAGACCTGGGAAGTACCTTAGTTCAAGAGGCTCATTCTAAACACATGGAAACTGAAGTCTAGAAAACATAATATCATACATCTAGAACTAGAAGGGACAACAGTCATCAATTCCAACTTCCTAAACCTACATCTGAGAAAACTAAGGCTGAGGTTGATTAAGTGAATTGTCCATGTTCACAGAGCTCATCAGAAACAAGGATTAGAACTAAGATCATTTGAGAGTCCAATATCATCATCATCACCATAAACATCATTATCATTATTATAAATCATATAGATTGCTTTAAGGTTTACAAAGCACTTTTGTTTAGGTTGACATCTCCAAAGTAAAAAGAAAGAATATAGTAAAAAAAACACTATTATTTACAGTTAACCCATAACATAGTTATACCTAAAATATACATTTGTCAGTTATATAGCTTGTGAAAATTCATATGTCCATTAAATTTGAGGTATCAAAAATGAGGTTTGTCAAAATCATTTACAAAATTATTTTAATAGAATTTATAGTCACTTATTTTGATCTCACAACATGGCAAAAAAATTCTTAAAGCTCTAGTGTTTTTTTTTCAAGATTTAAGTCTAGACATGGTTAGTGATAACATCTATTTCCTAAAGATCAGCTTAGAAAATTGGAGGGTTTCATCATCAAAAAGATTACTATTTGTTGGTTTTCACCCATAAGAAAGAGAAACTACTATATGATTCTCAGTTCTCTGTGGAAGCCTATTTCTATGATTGCATTTAAAAAAGAGGACATACAATGCCAAGAATCATATTTTGGACTATCAATAAATATTAATTTAACTGTTAGTACTCTAAATGAGGAATATTTGGAGGAACTAGTTCATATCTATATAGACTTTCATGTAAGGAAGCATGACATAGAGGAGAAGTAGCCAGGGTTAGAACCAGGATGGCCTTGGTAAAAGTTCTGACTCTGACACATAAGGACACTGTGATACTGTGTAACTTAAAATGTCAGTGTCTCAAGCAACTATTATTTGCAGAGAATATGTTGACCTGAGTAGGAAGGAATTTAGCCATCCAGAAGTTTCCTGTATCAATTAAATCACAAATCCAATCCTTGTCCTCCTCCCTATCCTACTGACTTCACTATTCACAAGAGGAACCATAACATAGTAAAGAGGTGGTGTAGGAGTTAGGATGCCTTAGATTCTAGTTCTATGTGAGATAAAACCTGGCACTATGACCCTGGACCAGTCTGTAGAAACATAAGTGATCCTACGCAACCCTCCAGGAGTACAAATTACAAATCAGATGCTGACCTACATTGACGGAAATTTCATTTTCAAGAAATGCTTTTTTCTAGTGAAATTAAAGATCTGGAAAAATAAAAAAAAAGACCTTAATAAAAATAAAATTGCCTTCCAGGATCCAAGAAGGCAGAGTAAGCAGTAAATCACTATACTCTCTCTTATTCACCTCCAAACACTCATAAAATAATAGCATCCTAGAACAAACCCCTGAAAAATGGAGCCATTGGAAAGATGGGGCAGAATGGTCTTTTAGCTCAGGAGACTGAGGATGGTCAAGGAGCATCCAACTGACTCAAGTGAAAGGGGAGTACATCACAGGACAGGAAACATCACAGCAAGCCAGAAGCAAGTCTCACCTCAGCAAATCAGTGGGAGATCCTGAGCCCCAGTGAGGTTGAACAGGAAAACACCAAAATGAGGTCCCCCTACTGCCTTACCATAGCCTGGGGAAGTGGCAGACCCCAGCTCTGAGAACCATGATATATTTCAGTGTAGCCCTGTGCAAACAGGCATCCTCTGGCAGCTGGACTTCCATGTGCTTCAGCACAGACCAGGGCAAACAAACACCATCTGGTGGCCAGGCCATGACAGGCTTCACTGTAGCCCCAGGAACTGCAGAAAACCCACCTGAAAAAAAATGCCAGATACCACCACTAGGACCCAAGCACAGCAGCAGGTAAGCTGCCAGATGCTCATGACCACCAGATGTGCCAGCCACCTCCCACACCACCCCCTCAAAATATCAAACACAAAGTTTCCTTGTGGGTCTTGGGGAAACAACACTGTAGTGCCAGGTAAATAACTAGGGCCTTTAGCCACTGAGACCAGAAGCCTGAGACACAGCCCCATTCATCCTCAGAGAAGAGATCAAATTTAGAGAAAGGAAAAGCCAAAAAAATAAATAAATAAAAGATGAGCAAAAAAACAACAAAAAAGCATCTGACCATAGAAAGTTATTATGGTAACAAGGAAGACCCAGACACAAACTCAGAAGAGGACAACGATGTCAAAGCACTTATGGACAAAATCCTGAAGAAAACTGGGAAGTGGATTCAAACCCAGAAAGAACTTATGGAAGAGCTCAAAAAGGAGCTTAAAAATCATTTAGGAGACAGAAGAAAAACTGGGAAAAGAAATGAAGAGTAATTCAAGACAATTGTGAAAAAAAATAGTCAACAGCTTGGAAAACTGCTTAAAAAGTAAAATCAGCCATATGGAAAGTGACATACAAAAATCCACTGAAGAAAACAATTCCTTAAAGGGTACAATTGGCCAAATGGAAAAGAAAGTACAAAAGCTAATTGAGGAAAACAATATCTTAACAGTTAGAATTGGCCAAATGGAAGCTAATGACCCTATGATACATCAAGAATCAATCAAACAAAATCAAAATAATGAAAAACAATGGAAAAAATGTAAAATACCTCATGGAATAAAAAAACTGAACTGGAAAATAGATCCAGGTGAGACAATATCAGAATAATTTGATTACCAAAACCTGTAATAAAAAGGAGAACCTGAAGAACGTCTTTCAAGCAATTATCAAGGAAAACTACCCTGATATCCTGGAACTAGAGGGGAAAATAGGCACCGAAAGAATCAACATGAACCCAGGAAAGATATCCCAAAATAAAAACTCCAAGGAACATTGAAACCAAATTTCAGAACTATCAGGTCAAGGAAAAAATGCTACAAGTGGACAAAAAGAAACAATTTAAATATCAGGGAGTCACAATCAGGATTACAAAGGATTTGGCAGCTGCAACATTAAAGGATTGGAGGTCATGGAACATGAAATTCTGGAAGGCAAAGGATCTAGGATTACAACTGAAAATCACTTACCCAAAAAAATTAAGCATAATACATCAAGAAAAAAAATATATCAAGAAAAAAAGTAGAGACATATCAAGCTTTCATAAGGAGAAGAACACAACTTATCCAAAAACCTGACTTTCAATAGTAAGACCCAAAAGAAGCCTTAACAAATAAAAAGGGAAAGAAAACATAGAGCTAAAGTATTTAAATCTCTTCAAGGGAAGATGATACTTGTAATTACTTAAAAAATGTATTGGCAGGGTGGGGAGCCAAGATGGCACTGTGAAAGAAGGGAACTAATGGGGCTCTGTCACAAATTCTGTGAGATACATCTGAAAACATGAATTTAAGCAGAGTTGAGAGAGTGAGAAACTACTAGTAGACTGAGAGGGGCAGGAGCCCTAGGCATGCAGAAGGGCACTAGACTACACCAACTGAGAACAGCAGAGGAACTCAGCCAGTGCACAGGTCTGGGAGAGTGATGGACAAGCTAACCATGGAAAGAGGAGCAGGCCCAGAGTGGTAGTACTGTCTATGTTATGATCAAGGCCCAGGCCTCTCAGCCCAGGACAGGAGTCTGTGGGAGCATCTACCCCAGAGACCTCCAGCCCACAGCCTAAAGGTTTGAAACTTGCCTTCTTGAACTTGTGGGAGCCATGATGGCCAGGTAAAAAAGCTCTCATCCTTTTCTTGAATAAACCCAGAGAATACTATCTCAGGAGAAATCTGAAATAGAGGAGCTGGAAATGGGGCTTCAGTAGCCTTTTAGTAAGAGAAGTTGGGGAGAGGGCCCTTCTTGTGGTGGCAGGAGACTAGTGCAGGAAGAGAGGTGTCCCAGAAGGCCTCACCTCAGCAGAACAATGAGAGTAGCTGAGCCCCGGGGGGTGGAGCTAGCAAATGTCAACACCAGGGACCCCAAACTTGCCTTTTCACAGCTAGGGGCACTGGCAGACACCAGCACAGACAACAGCTGAGACCACCCTACTGTAGAGTAGTCCTGGGGAAGAGGAGACCTCCAGAAGCCAAACCACCCCCACACCACACAAAACCAGAGGACATAGCACACAAATCCAGGGAGCAAGTCCACAGATTTCAAGATGCTTAGGACAGAGCCCCATGAGCCCCAGAAGCAGAGATCCACTTTGAGGGAAAAAAACACCATGAAAAAGCACACTGAAAAGACAAAGACCATTGATTCCTATTATGGAGACAGGGAAGATCAAAATAGCAATTCAAAAGAGGACAGCATGGACACTATATGCACATTAGAAACCTGAAAAGGGAATGTAAACTGGTCTCCAGCCCAGAAAGCATTCATGCAAAAACTCAAGGAAAACTTCAAAAATCAAATTAGAGAGGTGAAGGGAAAAAAAAGAAAAAATGGAAAAAAAATTCACTGATAAAAACAAATCTTTAAAAAGTAAAATCAGCAAAATGGTTAAGGACAGTCAGAATGTAAATGGAGAAAATGGCTCATTGAAAAGTAAAATCAACCTAATGGAAAAGGAGACAGAGAAGCTAAAGGAAGAAAACAATACATTAAAAATGAGAACTGGGCAAGTAGAAGCTAATGACTCTATGAGACGTCAAGAATCACTCAAAGAAAATCTAAAGAATGAAAGAAATAGAGGAAAACATGAAATATCTGATTGGAAAAACAACTGACCTGGAAAACAGATCCAGGAGAGACAGTCTAAGAATTATTGGTCTACAAGAAAGCCATGATGAAAAAAAGAGCCTGGACAGTATCTTCCAAGAAATCATCATGGATAATTTCCCTGAGGTCCTAGAACTAGAGGGCAAAGTAGTCATCAAAAGAATCCAGCAATCACCCCCTAAAAGAGATCACAAATTGAAAACTCCAAGAGATATTGTAGCCAAATTCCAGAATTATCAGGTTGAGGAGAAAATACTGTAAGCAGCCAGAAAGAAACAATTTAAATATCAGTGAACTAAAATCAGGATCATGCAGGATCTTTCAGCTTCTACATTAAATGACAGGAGAAATTAGAATATGATATTTAAAAGACAAAGGAGCTTGGACTACAACCAAGTATCACCATAAAATATTTGGGAGTCTACCTGCCAAGACAAACCCAGGGCCCATATGAACATAGTTACAAAACACTTTTCACACAAATAAAGTCAGATTTAAATAAATGGAAAAACATCAGTTGCTTATGGTTAAGCTGAGCTAATATAATAAAAATGACAATTTTACCTAAATTAATTTACTTATTTAGTGCCATACCAATAGAACTACCAAAAATTATTTTACAGAGCTTGATAAAATAAAAGCAAAATTCATCTGGAAAAACAAGATGTCCAGAATATCTAGGGAATTAATGAAAAGAAATGCCAGGGAAGGTAGCCTAGTCATACCAGATATTAAACTATACTATAAAGCAATAGTCATCAAAACTACTTGGTACTGGGTAAGAAACAGTGGAATAGTTAAGCACACAAGACACAGTGGTGAACAACTACAGTAATTTAGTCTTTGATAAACCCAAAGAATCCAGCTTCTGGGCTAATAATTCTGTATTTCACAAAAATGCCAGTAAAATTGGAAAATGGTAGGGCTGAAACTGGGCATAGACCAATAGCTTACACCGTATACCAAAATAAAGTCAAAATGGGTTCATGATTTGGGAAAAAAGACTGAAACTATAAGCAATTTGGGAGAGCAAGGAACAGTTTACCTACCAGATTTATGGGAAAGGAAAGAATACATGACACAAGAAGACATAGAGAACATTACAAAATGCAAAATGGATAATTTTGACTATGTTAAATTTAAAAGTTTTTGCATACAAAAGCCAATGCAACAACGATTAGGAGGGAAGCAGAGAATTGGGAGAAAATCTTTACAACAAGTGTCTCTGATAAAGGCCTGATCTGAAAGACATACAGGGAATTGAGCCAAATTTATAGGAATACAAGTCATTCCCCAACTGAGAAATGATCAAAGGATATGAAGAGGTAGTTTTCAGAGGAAGAAATTAAAAATATCTAGAGGCATATGAAAAAAAAGCTCTAAATCATTATCGATTAGAGAAATGCAAATCAAACCAACTCTTAGGTACCACATCTCTCCTGTCAGATTGGCTAACATGACAATATAGGAAAATGATAAGTGCTGGAGAGGATGTGGGAAAATTGGAACATTAATACATTGTTGGTGGAGTTGTGAATGGATCCAGCCCTTTTGGAGAGCAATTTGCAACTATGCCCAAAGGGTTATAAAAATGTGCATACCCTATAACCCAGCAATATCACTTCTAGAGTTGTACCCCAAAGAGATCACACAAGTGGGGAAGGGACCCATGTGTACAAAAATATTTATAGCAGCTCTTTTAGTGTTAGCAAAAAATTGGAAATGAAGGAGAAGCCAATCAATTTGTGAATGGCTAAACAAGTTGCGGTATATGAATGTAATGGAATAGTATTGTGCTATAAGAAATGGGGAAGATAGGGACTTCATAATAACCTGGAAAGACCTACATGATATGATGCTAAGTGGGCAGAGCAGAACGAGGAGAACATTGTACACAATCACAGACACATTGATTCTGTGATGACTAACTTTGATAGACTTGGCTCTTCTCAACAATACAAGGTTCAAAGGCAACCCCAAAAGACTCATAATGGAAAGAGCTATCTACATCCAGACAAAGAACTCTGGAGTCTAAATACAGAGTGAGGCAAACTATTTGTTCTCTCTTTTTTTTCTCTTTTGTGAGGGTTTTTTTCCTTCTTTCTCATGATTTATTCCATTGGTCATAATTCTTCTTTACGAATTGAGTATTGTGACCCAAGATGGTGGCTGGAAAGTAGGCACTTGTGTGAGCTTCCCCCCAGGTCCACCCAAACACCTATGAAAAATTGTTCAGAAGAAATTCTGGAAGTGCAGAACCCACAAAATAGCAGAGGGTAGCAGGGCTCCAGCCCTGGACAGCCTGGATGGTTGTTGGATAAGGTCTATCGCATGGAGCTGGGAGCAGAAAAGAGCAGAGCCCAGCGTGAGCTGCACCTGGACCAACCAGAACACGAGCCAGGCAGAACAGGCCCTAGCACACTGAATCAGTGAGCTGTGGCAGTTAACAGACTTCTCAACCCACAAACACCAAAGACAACAGAGAAGGTTAATGGGAAAAACAGCAGGGGACAGAGTGAAAGGAGTTCACGGTTCTGCCACCACCCGGGGGCAGTGGAGGAGGTGCAGCTACAGAACTAGAGCTGCAGTTACTTCTGGCCCCAGGCCCACCTGGTGGGAGGAATTAAGTGGTGGATCTGAGCAGGAGTGGAGAGCCTGCTTAGATCTGAATAAGGTCCTGGTTGGTGGTTCTTGGGGGAGGAGTAGTGGTGGTGTGGCAGAGCTTGCTGTGTAAAAATAGCTCTGAAAACAACAGCGCAGCCCCTCAAGCTACAGACAAAGTACTCTCTATTCTACAAGCAGTCATACCCCACTGAAAAACTCAAGGGTCAACTAAGTTGGCTGGGAACATGGCCAGGCAGCGAAAATGTATTCAGATTCAGTCTCAGACTTTGGAATCTTTCTTTGGTGACAAAGAAGATCAAAATGTACAGCCTAAAGAAGTCAACAAAGTCAAAGAGCCTACATCAAAAGCCTCCAAGAAAAACATGAACTGGTCTCAGGCCATGGAAGGCTCAAAAAGGATTTGGAAATGCAAGTTAGGGAAGTAAAGGAAAAATTGGGAAGAGAAATGAGAATGATGCAAGAACACCATGAAAAATAAATCAATGACTTGCTAAAGGAGACCCAAAAAATACTGAAGAAAATAACACCTTAAAAAGTAGACTAACTCAAATGGCAAAAGAGCTCCAAAAAGCCAATGAGGAGAAGAATGTCTTGAAAGGCAGAATTAGCCAAATGGAAAATGAGGTCCAAAAGACCACTGAAGAAAATACTACCTTAAAAATTAGGTTGGAGCAAGTGGAAGCTAGTGACTTTATGAGAAATCAAGATATTATAAAACAGAACCAAAGGAATGAAAAAATGGAAGACAAAGTGAAATATCTCCTTGGAAAAACCACTGACCTGGAAAATAGATCCAGGAGAGATAATTTAAAAATTATTGGACTACCTGAAAGCCATGATCAAAAAAAGAGCCTAGATATCACCTTTCAAGAAATTATCAAGGAGAACTGCCCTGATATTCTAGAGCCAGAGTGTAAAATAGAAATTGAAAGAATCTGCCAGTTGCCTCCTGAAAAAAATACCCAAAAGAAAACTCCTAGGACTATTGTTGCCAAATTCTAGAGCTCCCAGATGAAGGAGAAAATACTGCAAGCAGCCAGAAAGACACAATTTGAATATTGTGGAAACACAATCAGGATAACACAAGATCTAGCAGCTTCTACATTAAGAGATCAAAGCACTTGGAATATAATATTCTGGAGGTCAATGGAGCTAGGATTAAAACCAAAAATCACCTACCAGTGAAACTGAGTATCATGCTCCAAGGCAAAACATGGATTTTCAATAAAATAGAGGACTTTCAAGCTTTCTCAGTGAAAAGACCAGTGCTGAATAGAAAATTTGACTTTCAAACACAAGAATCAAGAGAAGCATGAAAAGGTAAACGAGAAAGAGAAATCATAAGGGACTTACTAAAGTTGAACTGTTTTGTTTACATTCCTACATGGACAGATGATGTGTATAATTCATGAGACCTCAGTATTAGGGTAGTTGAAAGGAATATACATACATACATACATATATACATATACACAAATATATATATGTATATATATGTATCTATATACATATATATATATAGACAGACAGAGGGCAGAGGGTGAGTTGAATATGAAGGGATGATATCTAAAAAAAATAAAATCAAATTAAGAGATGAGAGAGAAATATATTGAGAGAGGGAGAATGGGGAGAGATAGAATGGGGTAAATTATCTTGCATAAAAGTGGCATGAAAAAGCAGTTCTGTAGGAACGTAAGAGGGGTAGGTGAGGGAGAATGCTTGAATCTTGCTCACATTCGATTTGACCTGAGGAGGGAATAACATACTCGTTCAATTGGGCATCTTACCCCACAGGAAAAAGGAGGAAGGAGACAAAAAAGAGTGGAACAATAGAAGGGAGGGCAGATAGGAGGAGGAGGTAATCAAAAACAAACACTTTCAAAAAGAGACAGGGTCAAGGGAGAAAACTTAATAAAGGTTGATAGAATAGGAAGGAGCAAAATATAGCTAGTCTTTCACAACATGAGTATTGTGGAAGGGTTTTAAATAATGATACATGTGTGACCTATGTTGAATTGTTTGCTTTCTTACGGAGGGTGGGTGGGGAGGGAAGAGGGGGAGAGAATTTGGAACTCAAAGTTTTTTTTTATTTTTTTATTTTTCTTCTTTTTTTTTTAAATGCAATTTATTTATTTAACATATTTGGTTTTCAGCATTGATTTTCACAACATTTTGAATTACAAATTTTCTCCCCATTTCTACCCTCCCCCCCACTCCAAGATGGCTTATATTCTGGTTGCCCTGTTCCCCAGCCCTCCCCTCTATCACCCCCCTCCCCTCTCATCCCCTTTTCCCTTCCTTTCTTGTAGGGCAAGATAAATTTCTATGCCCCATTGCCTGTGTATCTTATTTTTTAGTTGCATACAAAAACTTTTTTTTGTTTTTGAACATCTGATTTTAAAACTTTGAGTTCCAAATTCTCTTCCCTCTTCCCTTCCCACCCACCCTCCCTAAGAAGTTGAGCAATTCAACCTAGGCCACACATGTATTATTATGTATAACCCTTCCACAATACTCATGTTCTGAAAGGCTAACTACATTTTGCTCCTTCCCAACCCATCCTGCTTTATTGAATTTTCTCCCTTGACCCTGTCCCCTTTCCAAAGTGTTTGTTTTGATTACCTCCACCCCCATCTGCCCTCCCCTCCATCATCCCCCCACCTTTTATTTTTTTTTTATCTTCCTCCCTGTTCTTTCCTGTGGGGTAAGATACCCAACTGAGTATGTATGGTATTCCCCCTCAGGCCAAATCTGATGAGAGCAAGGTTCACTCATTCCCCCCTCACCTGCCCTCTCCCCTCCTCCCATAGAACTGCTTCCTCTTGCCACCTTTATGCGAGATAGTCCACCCCATTCTATCTCTCCCTATCTCCCTCTCTCAGTATGTTACTCTCTCATCCCTTAATTTCATTTTATTTCTTTTAGATATCTTCCCTTCATCTTCAACTCACCCTGTGTCTGCTCTCTCTCTTTTACATATATATGTATACTTACATATATATGCATATATATATACACACACATATATATACACATACATACACATACATACATATACACATAGATATATACATACATACACATTCACTTATACATATACATAAACATATATATATATATATATATATATATATATATATATATATATATATATATATATATATATATACACACACACATATATATATGCATATTCCCTTCAACTACCCTAATACTGAGGTCTCATGGATCATACTCATCATCTTTCCATGTAGGAACGTAAACAAAACAGTTCAACTTTAGTAAGTCCCTTGCAATTTCCGTTTCTTGATTACCTTTTCATGCTTCTCTTGATTCTTGTGTTTGAAAGTCAAATTTTCTATTCAGTTCTGGTCTTTTCACTGAGAAAGCTTGAAAGTCCTCTATTTTATTGAAAATCCATATTTTGCCTTGGAACATGATACTCAGTTTTGCTGGGTAGGTGATTCTAGGTTTTAATCCTAGCTCCATTGACCTCCGGAATATCGTATTCCAAGCCCTTCGATCTCTTAATGTAGAAGCTGCCAGATCTTGGGTTATTCTGATTGGGTTTCCACAATACTCAAATTGTTTCTTTCTGGCTGCTTGCAGTATTTTCTCCTTGATCTGGGAGCTCTGGAATTTGGCAACAATATTCCTAGGAGATTTCTTTTTGGGATCTATTTGAGGAGGCAATCGATGGATTCTTTCAATTTCTATTTTGCCCTGTGGCTCTAGAATATCAGGGCAGTTCTCCTTGATAATTTCCTGAAAGATGGTATCTAGGCTCTTTTTTTGATCATGGCTTTCAGGTAGTCCAATAATTTTTAAATTATCTCTCCTGGATCTATTTTCCAGGTCAGTGGTTTTTCCAAGGAGATATTTCACATTGTCTTCCATTTTTTCATTCCTCTGGTTCTGTTTTATAATATCCTGATTTCTCATAAAGTCACTAGCTTCCACTTGCTCCAATCTAATTTTTAAAGTAGTATTTTCTTCAGTGGTCTTTTGGACCTCCTTTTCCATTTGGCTAATTCTGCCTTTCAAGGCATTCTTCTCCCCATTGGCTTTTTGGAGCTCTTTTGCCATTTGAGTTAGTCTGTTTTTTAAGGTGTTGTTTTCTTCAGTGTATTTTTCAGTATTTTTTTGGGTCTCCTTTAGCAAGTCATTGACTTGTTTTTCATGGTTTTCTCACATCCTTCTCATTTCTCTTCCCAATTTTTCCTCTACTTCTCTAACTTGCTTTTCCAAATCCTTTTTGAGTTCTTCTACAGCCTGGGGCCAGTTCATGTTTTTCTTGGAGGCTTTGGTTGTAGGCTCTATGACTTTGTTGTCTTCTTTAGGCTGTATGTTTTGGTCTTCTTTGTCACCAAAGAAAGAATGCAAAGTCTGAGACTGAATCTGGGTGCGTTTTCGCTGCCTGGCCATATTCCCAACCAACTAACTTGACCCTTGAGTTTTTCAGTGGGGTATGACTGCTTGTAGACTAATGAGTTCTATGTTCTAAGTTTCGGGGGGAGGTGCCAGCTCTGTCAGAGCCGCACTCCTCCTTCCCCAAGGACCCCCAGTTCAGACTGGGCTTAGATCTTCAGCAGGCTGTTGCACTCCTGCTCTGATCCACCACTTAATTCCTCCCACCAGGTGGGCCTGGAGCCGGAAGTAACAACAGCTGTAGCTGCCCCACCTCCCCTGCCCGCGGGGCTGGAAGCTGAACCGCAAACTCCTTCCACTCCCGCAGCTTTTCCCACTAACCTTCTCCACAGTCTTTGGTGTTTGTGGGTCGAGGGGTCTGGTAACTGCCGCAGCTCACATATTCAGGGCGCTAGGGGCCCCTCCGCCTGGCTTCTGGTCTGGATCGTCCACGCCGCTCAGGCTGGGCTCTGCTCCACTCCGTTCCCAGCTCCCAGCTCCCAGCTCCCAGCTCCGTGTGGAATAGACCTCACCCAGAGACCATCCAGGCTGTCCTGGGCTGGAGCCCTGCTTCCCTCTGCTGTTCTGTGGGTTCTGCCGTTCTAGAATTGGTTCAGAGCCATTTTTTATAGGTTTTTGGAGGGACTTGGGTACGGAGCTCACTCTAGTCCCTGCTTACCAGCTGCCATCTTGGCTCCGCCCCCTCAAAGTTTTAAAAACAGATGTTCAAAAAAAAGTTTTTTGCATGCAACTAAGAAATAAGATATGCAGGCAATGGGGCATAGAAATTTATCTTGCCCTAAAAGAAAGTAACGGAAAAGAGGATGGCGCAGGGGGAGTGGGTGACAGAAGGGAGGGCTGACTAGGGAACAGGGCAACCAGAATATACACCATCTTGGAGTGGGGGGCAGGTAGAAATGGGGAGAAAATTTGTAATTCAAGCTCTTGTGGAAATCAATGCTGAAACCTAAAATATTAAATAAATTAGTTTATTAAAAAAACAAATTGAATTTTGTGTAAATAAGTTTAATGAGAAGGTATATGTAGAAGGTATATCAGATTCCATGCTGTCTTGGGAGGAAGGGGTAAGGTGAGGGTGGGGAAGAAAATCTTGAACCCCAAGACATGCAGGACTGTGTTTTGTAAACTAAAAATAAAAAATAATAATAAAATTTTTAAAAAGTGTTAGTAATAGTACAGGTAGGAGTACACATAGAGGATACAGGTATATGTTGAGCTTGAGAGAATAACATTAAAATTAAGGGATGAGAAAGAAGAGTACAGTGGCTGCAGAAGAAAGGGAGATGAAGAATGGAGTAAGTTATTTCAAATGAAGAGGGGCTAAAGACCTATCAATGTGGAGGGAAAAATGTGAAGGTGGATGATAGGTATCACTTGAACCTTATTCTCAGTAGTATCAGCTCAGAGAGGGAATGATACATACAATCAGTTCAATCCAGAAATCTATCTTACCCAACAGGGAAGTAGGAAGGGAGGAGATCAAGTTGGGGGTTGGGGTGGGGGGGAGTTGGACTGACAGAAAGGAGGGCCGATCAGAGGAGGTGGTAGACCAAAGCAAAACACAAGTGAGCAAGGAAAGTTGAAAGGACAGAGAGGACAACCTGGAAAAAAATAAGATGTGGGGAAATACGCAGTAAATAATCATAACTGTGAATATGATTGGGATTAACTCTCCCACAAAACAGAATCATATAGTAGAGTGAATTGAAAAAAAACAGAATCCAAAAATATGTTGTTTAAAAGAAACATATTTGAAACAGAGAGATACACACAGAGTAAAGGTAAGGGGCTGGAGCAGGATCTATTATGCATCAGCTGAAGTTAAAAAAAAAAGGAAAGGGGTAGCAGTCCTGATTTCAAACAAAGTAAAAGGAAAAATAGACCTAATTAAAAGAGATAAGGAAGGAAACTACATGTTGCTAAAAGGTACCATAGACAATGAATCAATATTAATACTAATCATATATGCACCAAGTGGTACAGCAGTCCAAATTCTTAATGGAGAAATTGCCACTTCCAGGGAGAAATAGACAGCAACATGATACTTGTGGGGTACCTCAACTGGCCCCTCTCAGAACTTGATAAAAGCAATTAAAATTAAAAAGAAAAGAAAATAAGGAGGTAAATGGAATATTTGAAAAGTTAGATGTGACAGATGTCTAGAGAAAGTAGCATAGGAACTGAAAGAAATATACTTTTTCTCAGAAGTATATGGCAGCTACACACAAATTAGCCATAAAATAGGGCATAAAAACTTCAAAATCAAGTAAGAAGACAAAAAATAGTAAATGTATTCATTTCACATCACAATGCAATAAAAATTACATTCAACAAAGGGCAGTGAAAATACAGTTTAAAATTAATTGGAAACTAAATAATCGAATCCTAAACAATAAGTTGATTAAAGAACAAATCACAGAAGCTATAGATAATTTAATAAAAGAAAATGACAACAAAGAGACAACATACCAAAATTTACAGGCCGCAGCCAAAGCTGTACTTAGGGGAAAATTTATTTCTCCAATTTCTTACATAAAACAAATGCAAAAAGAACAGATCGATGAATAGTTCATGCAACTAAAAAAAAAAACTAAAAAAAGGACAAATTAAAAATCATCTGTTGAGCACCAAATTGGAAATTCTGAAAATTAAAGGTAAGATTCATAATATTGAAAATAACAAAATGATTGGGCCAATAAATCAATGTATGTGCTGGTTTTACAAAAAAATTCAGTAAAATAGTTAAGAATCTGGCTAACTGATTTTAAAAAAGGAAGAAAAACTAATATCTAATATCAAAATTGAAAAGGGTGAAATTACCACCAATGAAGAAAAAGATAAGGCAATAACTAGGAATTATTTTATTCAATTATATGCCAATAAATCTGACAAAATGAGCAAAATGAATGACTATTTACAAAAACACAAATTACCGAAATTAACAGATCAGGAGATAGAATACCTAAATAACCCCATCTTAGAAAAATAAATTGAAAAATCCACTGATGAATTTCCTAAGGGAAAAAAAAAAAAACAACCCAGAGTCAGATTAGTTCAAAAGTGAATTCTACAAACATTTAAAGAATAATTAATTCAAATACTATATAAACTATTTGAAAAAATAGGAAGAGTCCTGCCCAATTCTTATTATGATACAAATATGGTGCTGATATGTAAACTGGGAAGAGCTAAAACAGAGAAAGAAAATTAAGACCAATTTCACTAATGAATGCCAATGCAAAATTTTTGAACAAAATACTAGCAAGGCAGTTACAGAAATACATCACAAAGATTATACACTATGACTAGATGGGATTTATATCAGGAATGCAGGGTTGGTTCAATATTAGGAAAACTATCAATATAATTGATGATATCAATAACAAACCCAAAAGAAATCATATGATTATCTCAACAGATACTGGAAAAGCATTTGCCAAAATACAGCACCCTTTCCTATTAAAAACAATAGAAAACAAAGGAATAAAAGTAGCATTCCTTAAAATGATAAGCAGCATCTAGCTAAAACAATCAGGAAATCAATGTTTGAAGTGGAGATTAACTAGATGCCTTCCCAATAAGATGAGGTGTGAAGCAAGGTTGCCAATTGTCACCATTATAATTAAATATTGCACTAAAAATTTTAGATCTAGCAGCAATAAGAAAAGGAAATTAAAGAAATAAGAATAGGCTGAGAAAACAAAATTATCACTCTTTGCAGAATATATGATGGCATACTTAGAGAACCCTAGAGCATAAACTGAGTTGTTTTCATAAAAAATAGTAAACCAGTGGTTAATTTTATTTAAAAATAGAAAAAGAAAACCAAACTAAATGTAATAAAATGCATAGATTAATAAAATGGTGGTAATAGTAATAAACAGATAAAGCTAGAAGCTGGTTTTATAAAAAAATAAAAAGATAAATTACTGGCCAATTTGATTTAAAGAAAAAGAAAAAAGGAAACCACACTACCAGCATCAAAAATAATAAGAGTAAATTGACTACCAATGAACATGAAATTAAAACAATTACTAGCAGAAATTTACCAAATTGTGTGCCAATTAATCTGACAATTTAAGTGAAAGAGATAACTATTTATAATATATACATATATATATATATATATATATATATATATATCCCAGATTTAAGAAGGAGAATTAGAATATTTAAATAACCTATCTTAGAAAAAGAAATTGAACAACAAATGGATGAGATCCCTAAGAAAAATAATCAGCAGTACCAAACAGATTCACAAGTGAATTCCACCATACATTTAAAGAATAATCAATTTCAAATATGATGTAAAGTATTTGGAAAAATAGGAAGAGGAGTTTGACCAAATTTCCTCTATGACTCAAATATGGCTCTGATATATAAGCCAGGAAGAGCAAGAGAAAGAAAACTATAGACCAATTACCTTATTGAATATTGATACAAAATTTCTCATCATAATAATATCCAGTAGATCATAACAATTATATCATAAGAACCATACAATATAACCAGGTAGGATTTATGCCAGCACTGCAGAGCTGGTTCAATAATAGGAAAATTATCAGCAAAATTGTCCATATTGATAACAAAATCCACAAAAATCAGATGGTCATCTCAATAGATTCAGAAAAAAGAAACTTTTCACAAAATGCATTTCCATTAAAACCCTGGAAAGCATAGGAATAAGTGGTGCTTTCCTTAAAAATGATCAGTAGCATCTATCTAAAACCATCAGCAATCCTTATACAAAATGGGAATAAGCTGAAAGTCTGTCAAATAAGACCAAAGGTGAAGCAAAGATGATGATTATCATTAATATTATTCAAAATTTATTAGAAATACTAGCTATAGCAGTAACAAAATCAAAAAGATATTGGGAGGAATTAGGAGAGGCAATGTGAAAACAAAGCTACATTTCTTTGTGTATGATATGGTATACTCAGAACCCTAGAGAATTATTTTTTTAAAAATTGCTGAAATAATTAATAACTTCAGTGGAGCTGAAGGATAAAACTGCATAAATCATCAGCATTTCTATATATTACCAACAAAATCCAGCAGCAAGAGATAGAAAGAGAAATTACATTTAAAATGCTGCAGAAAACAAAAAGTACTTGGAAGTCCACCTGCCAAGATAAACTCAGGAACTATATGAATACAATTACAGAACAATTTGCACATAAAAACAGATTTAAAAAAAAATAGAGAAATGCTAATTGTTCATGGATAATCTGATATGATAAAATAAAAATGGCAATTCTATCTAAAACAATTTAGTTATTCAGTTCAATACCAATCAAACTACCAATAGAAAAAATAACAAAATTCATCTGGAAGAACAAAAGGTAAAAAATATCAAGGAAATCAAGGAAAATAAATGTGAAGATAAGTGGCTTAGTAGTACCAGATCTCAATCTCATCCCTTATTACAAGTGCTAATCATCAAAACAACCAAAAAACAGGGTGGGGAATCCATGGAAAGATTAGGTCTAGAACACCTAGTAGTAAATGACCATAGTAATCTAGTGTTCAACAAACTCAAAGATCCAAGTTTTGGGAATAAACTATTTGATAAAAACTATAGGGAAAACTAAAAAGCAGTTTGGCAAAAACTAAGTATAGACAAACATCTCACAACATAAACAAGATAAGTTCAAGATGGGTATATGATTTTGACATGAAGTGTAGTATTATAAGCAAAGTAGGGGAATTTAGAATAGTTTACCTGAACAATTTGTGATGTAATGTAAAATGGATAATTATAATGATTATATTAAATAAAAAAGGGTTTATACAAACACAACCAATGCAGCCAAGATTATAAGGGGAGCAGGAAACTGGGAAAATAATTTTACAGTAAGTTTATTGAATAAAGGCCTCATTTCTCAAATGTATAGAGACCTGACTCAAATTATATGAATATAAGTCATTCTCCAAATGATAAATGGTCAAAGATCATGAACAGAGAGTTTTCCAAATAAGACATGAAGGCTATATATAGTTATATTTTAAAATGCTCCAAATCTTATGAGACCCTGAGTGATCTAGTCAACCCAGCAATAGTGCATTCAACCAACATATGAGAAAATAAAAACCAGGCTGTTGTAGAAATCTATGATATTGGAGGGTGGAGGCAAGATGGCAGCTGGAAAGCAGGGACCAGCGTGAGCTCCCGGCTGAGTCCCTCCAAAAACCTATAAAAATGGCTCTGAACCAATTCTAGAACTGCAGAACCCACAAAAACAGCAGAGGGAAGCAGGGCTCCAGCCCAGGACAGCCTGGATGGTCTCTGGGTGAGGTCTATCCCACACGGAGCTGGGAGCTGGGAGCTGGGAGCGGAGCTGAGCAGAGTCCAGTGAGCGGCGTGGACCAACCAGACAAGGAGCTGGACGGAATGTGCCCTACCACCCTGAATCAGTGAGCTGCGGCAGTTACCAGACTTCTCAACCCACGAACACCAAAGACAGTGGAGAAGGTTAGTGGGGAAAACTGTGGGAGTGGAAGGAGTTTGCAGTTCGGCTTCCAGCCCCAGGGGCAGCAGAGGTGGGGCAGCTACAGCTGCTGTTGCTTCTGGCCCCAGGCTCACCTGGTGGGAGGAATTAAGTGGTGGATCAGAGCAGGAGTGCACACTCTGCTGAAGATCTAAGCCCAGTCTGGGTTGGGGGTTCTTGGGGAAGGAGGAGTGCTGGTGTGGCACAGCTGGTGCATTCCCCCAAGTGTGGAACATAGAACTCTTTAGTCTACAAGCAGTCATACCCCACTGAAAAACTCAAGGGTCAAGTTAGTTGGTTGGGAATATGGCCAGGCAGCAAAAACGCACCCAGATTCAGTCTCAGACTTTGCATTCTTTCTTTGGTGACAAAGAAGACCAAAACATACAGACAGAAGAAGTTAACAAAGTCAAAGAGCCTACAACAGCAACCTCCAAAAAAAACATGAACTGGTCCCAGGCCATGGAAGAGCTCAAAAAGGATTTGGGAAAGCAAGTTAGAGAAGTAGAGGAAAAATTGTGAAGAGAAATGAGAAGGATGAGAGAAAACCATGAAAAACAAGTCAATGACTTACTAAAGGAGACCCAAAAAAATACTGAAAAATACACTGAAGAAAACAACACCTTAAAAAATAGACTAACTCAAATGGCAAAAGAGCTCCAAAAAGCCAACGAGGAGAAGAATGCCTTGAAAAGCAGAATTAGCCAAATGTAAAAGTAGGTCCAAAAGACCACTGAAGAAAATACTACTTTAAAAATTAGATTGGAGCAAGTGGAAGCTAGTGACTTTATGAGAAATCAAGATATTATAAAACAGAACCAAAGGAATGAAAAAATGGAAGATAATGTGAAATATCTCATTGGAAATACCACTGGCCTGGAAAATAGATCCACGAGAGATAATTTAAAAATTATTGAACTATCTGAAAGCCATGATCTAAAAAAGAGCCTAGATATCATCTTTCAAGAAATTAGCAAGGAGAACTGCCCTGATATTCTAGAGCCACAGGGCAAAATAGAAATTGAAAGAATCCATCGATTGCCTCCTCAAATAGATCCCAAAAAGAAATCTCCTAGGAATATTGTTGCCAAATTCCAGAGCTCCCAGATCAAGGAGAAAATACTGCAAGCAGCCAGAAAGAAACAATTTGAGTACTGTGGAAATCCAATCAGAATAACCCAAGATCTGGCAGCTTCTACATTAAGAGATCGAAGGGCTTGGAATACTATATTCCGGAGGTCAACGGAGCAAGGATTAAAACCTAGAATTACCTACCCAGCAAAACTGAGTATTATAGTCCAAAGCAAAATATGGATTTTCAATAAAATAGAGTACTTTCAAGCCTTCTCAGTGAAAAGACCAGAACTGAACAGAAAATTTGACTTTCAAACACAAGAATCAAGAGAAGCATGAAAAGGTAATCAAGAAACAGAAATTTCAGGGAACTTACTAAAGTTGAACTATTTTGTTTACATTCCCACATGGAAAGATGACATGTACAATTCATGAGACCTCAGTATTAGGGTAGCGGAAGGGAATATGCATACACACACACACACACACACACACACACACACACACACACACATATATATGTTTATGTATATATATATATATATATATATATGTGAATGTGTATGTATGTATATATCTATAAGAGAGAGAGAGAGAGAGCAAACATGGGGTGAGTTGAAGATGAAGGGAAGATATCTAAAAGAAATAAAATCAAATTAAGGGATAAGAGAGGAACATACTGAGAGAGGGAGATAGTGAGAGATAGAATGGGGTGGATTATCTCACATAAAGGTGGCAAGAGGAAGCAGTTCTGTTTGAGGAGGGGAGAGGGCAGGTGAGGAGGGAATGAGTGAACCTTGCTCTCATCAGATTTGGCCTGAGGAGGGAATACCATACATACTCAGTTGGGTATCTTACCCCACAGGAAAGAAGAGGGAGGAAGAAAAAAAGGGGGGGGATGATGGAGAGGAGGACAGATGAGGGTGGGGGTAATAAAAAACAAACACTTTCGAAAGGGGGCAGGGTCAAGGGAGAAAATTCAATAAAGCGGGATGGGTTGGGAAGGAGCAAAATATAGTTAGTCTTTCACAACATGAGTATTGTTGAAGGGTTATACATAATGATACACATGTGGCCTATGTTGTATTGCTTGACTTCTTAGGGAGGGTGGGTGGGAAGGGAAGAGGGGAGAGAATTTGGAACTCAAAGTTTTAAAAACAAATGTTCAAAAACAAAAAAAAAAAGTTTTTGCATGCAACTAGAAAATAAGATACACAGGCAATGAGGCATAGAAATTTATCTTGCCCTACAAGAAAGGAAGGGAAAAGGGGATGGGAGGGGAGTGGGGTGAGAGAGGGGAGGGCTGACTGGGGAACAGGGCAACCAGAATATATGCCATTTTGGAGTGGGGTGGGAGGGTAGAAATGGGAAGAAAATTTGTAATTCAAACTCTTGTGAAAATCAATGCTGAAAACTAAATATGTTAAATAAATAAATTTAAATTAAAAAAAGAAATCTATGATATTAATTTTTTAAACTGAAATTCACAATGAGGCAACTTTCTAGATGTTTTATAATTTTTGCTGATAAGTATAATTACTTTATTTTGCTTTCCTCTGACATCTACTGTTTTTTTCTGACTTCCCAAAGTATGGTTAGATATGTTTACTTCCTAAGAGAGTATTCATCAATCTATTGTTTCAAAACAATAATTTAAAAGTAGATAGGAAGCATTTTATGAATGGTATCTGAAGCTAAAACTCACATGTAGTAGCTATGCACTACTTCAGGGAAGATGCAGAGCAGTGTAAGAGTATTGACCAGAAACTCTTTCTGAAGACCTATAAAAAATGGAATGATTTAACAAACTATAAATTTTAATTTAAATGTAGTAAATTAAACAGTGAAAGCCAATCAGCAATGCAGAAGGAAAAAAACTTGTTATCAAATGAGATTTCAAAGAAATGGGTTTTGTAGAGATTACAGGAATAAATGGGCCCTTCCTTAAAATAAGTAGCATCTATGTAAAACCATCAGCAAGCATTATATGTAATGGGGATAAGTTAGATGCATTTCCAATAAGATGGGGGCTGAAACAAGAATGTCCATTATCACCACTGTTATTCAACATGGTACTAGAAATGTTAGCTTTAGCAAAAAGAAAAGAAAAAGAAATTGAAAGAATTAGAATACGCAAAGAAGAAACTAAGTTATCACTCTTTGCAGACAATACGATGAAATACTTAGAGCATCCTAGAGAATCAAGTAAACAAAACTACTTTCCATGATAAACAGTTTTAGCAAAGCTGCAGGATATAAAATAAACCCACATAAATCATCTTCCTTTCTATATTTTACTGACAAAGCCCAACAGCAAGAGATAGGAAGAGATAATCCATTATGGCAGACATTATAAAATATTTGGGAGTCTACCTGCCAAACAAATCCAGGGACTATATCAACACAATTATAAAATACTTTTCACACAAATAAAGTCAGATCTAAATAATTGGAAAAAAAAAGTTAAGTTGCTTATGGGTAGGCCGAGTTAATATAATAAAAATGACAATGCTACTTAAATTAATTTACTTATTCAGTGCCATACCAATCAAACTACCAAAAATATTTACAACTACAATAAAATAATATCAAAATTGATCTGGAAGAACAAAAGGTCCAGAATATCAAATGAATTAATGATAAGAAAAGCTAGGGAAGGTGGTAAAGCTGTATCAGATCTTAAGTTGTATTATAAAGCAGCTATCATCAAATCACTTGGTAGTGGCTAAGAAATACAGGAGTAGGTCAGTGGAATAGGTTAGGTTCAGAAGACACAGTAGTCAATGATTATAGCAATCTACTGTATGATAAACCCAAAGATGCCAGCTTCTGGGATAAGAACTCACTGTTTGACAAAAACTTCTGGGAAAACTGGAAAACAGTATGGCAGAAACTGGACATAGTCCAATGTCTGACACAGCATACTAGAATAAAGTCCAAATGGGTATATGATCTAGGAATAAAGCTTGATAGTGTAAACAAATTAGGGGAGCAAGGGATAGTTTATCTGTCAAATTTATGAGGAATGCAGAAATTTATGGCCAAACAAGAGATAGAGAACAGTATGAAATGCAAAATGGATAATTTTTATTACCTTAAATTGAAAAGGTTTTGCACAAATAAAGCCAATGCAACCAAGAATAAGAGGGAAGCAGAAAACTGGGAAAGAATTTTTATAGCTAGTGTCTCTGATAAAGGTATTGCTTCTAAAATATATAGAGAAATGAGTCAAATTTACAAGAATACAAGTCATTCCCCAATTGATAAAAGAATATAAACAGTCAGTTTTCAGAGTAAGAAACTAAAATTCTCTATAGCCATATGAAAAATAATGCTCTAAATCACTTTTAATTAGAGAGATGAAAATCAAAACAACTCTGAGGTACCACATCATACCTACCAGATTGCCTAATATAACAGAATAGGAAAGTGATAAATGCTGGAGAAGATGTGGGAAAGCTGGAATGCTAATTCATCGTTGGTGGAACTGTGAGCTGATCCAACCAATCTGGCGAGCAATTTGGGAATATGACAAAAGGGCTAATAAATGTGCATATCCTTTGACCCAGCAATAGAGCTCCTAGGGCTATATCCCAAAGAGATCATAAAAATGGGTCCCACATATACAAAAATAGTTATAGCAGTTGTTTTGGTGGTGGCCAAGAACGGGAAATAGAGGGGATGTAGATCAATTGGGGAATGGCTGAACAAGGTGTGGCATATGTATGTAATGGAATACTACTGTGCTATAAGAAAAGATGAGCAGGCAGACTTTGGGAAAACCTCAAAAGACATATATGAACTGATGCTGAGTGAAGTGGGTAGAACCAGGAGAACACTGTACATAGTAACAACCACACTGTGTGAGGACTGATTTTGATGGACTTAGCCCTTCTTAGTAGTTCAAGTACCTAAAACTTTTCCAAAAGACTCATGGATGGTAAATGCCATTCATATCCAGAGAAAGAACTAAGGAGTCAGAATGCAGAGTGAAGCTGACACTTTTCTCTTTTGTTTTGTTTTGTTTTCTTTATCATGGTTTCTCTCATTTGTTATAATTAAGTTATGCAACATGACTAATGGGAAAATGTGTTTAATAGGAATGTATGTGAAGAGCACATATTGGATTGCATGTCATCTTGGGGAGGGAGGGGGAAAGGGGGAGAAAATTTACAACTTATGGAAATGAATGTTGAAAACTAAAAATAAATGAATTAAATATTGAAAAAAAGAAATGAGTTTTGTCACATTATATTTTATTTTATTCTTAATAGGTGGGTGGTAACTAATCCTAAAGATGTCTAAGAAGGAACTACTAATGCACATCATCCTTTAAATCCCATCTATTTCAGTGATAATGGGACAAGAGATAAAATAAAAATTTGAGATATTTTATTTGAATGCATTAGTACGTTCTACTCTCAACTCAATTTATCAATAAAGAAACACAGTTCTTCCAAGTTTTCAAATGGTAGCCATTTTTATTTTTAATCCACAACTTTATACTGTGACAACTAAGAAAATAATTAATACAGAATTTATTTAATGTAAAGGAAATACTATAAAACAACACTATCTTTACTATCTTCTTGGATTTTATTGAATCAAAATACTCAAAAGCCAATCAATTTTTATATCTGGAAAATGATGGATATGAATATATGTGGGGAAAATGGCTCTCTCCTGTTCCATTATACAATAAAATAGATTTTCAGTTTGTAAGAACAAAGACCCTTAATTCACACCTTCAGCTGTGATTGTTCATAATAATGACATATTCTGAATATAGTCTCCAATATCAAATCTTCCTCAGGGGTTTTCAAAACTAAATAGAATATTGGGGCTTGATATATTATTTCATGTAAGAATATCTGTTCTAGAATCACACAGTTCAGCTGTGTTAGAGTAGAAATAGCATATTATATTCCCAGTGTTTTATGAACTACCTAACTACATTCCTCATCTCACTGCAGGATGAGCTCAAAGTCAATTTCTAATGCACGTAAGGAATATTTTACATTTGGAACAGAATTAATGAAATTTAATCAGTTTTTTATTTAAAACCTTTAAAAAAACTTTGCTCTCATGCTTAAGAGAATTATATTTTAAATTTTTTTTTGCAATATTTAAGCACATGTTATCAAAGTTAAAAGGCCAGTTTGAGAAACAAATATAAACATACTACTAAAATGTTCAATCTGAAAAATGGGTGGTGATATCTCTAGAAAACTAAAATGTTTAATCTAAAAATCCTCTGTGAATTCACAATTTCAAACTTCAACAATGTTCATCATTTTAAACCTGTCCCTCATGTCAACTAAATACATAATAATGAATTAAGTTTGTATTACTATGCTATTCTACTATATATATCCACCTAAAAGAAATTAAGCTTATATTTTTAGGCATTATTTGTTTTCATTTTCATCCAACATAGCTATCCTTTTAAGTTTGCTAATGGATGTAATGACTAAACACAAGTGAATTGTCAGTATTATACAGTGAGTAAGTATGTAAGGCTGAATTTGAACTCTTGTCCACCCGATTTCAGGCCCAGGCAACATATAAGTCTTGAGAGTGATGTTCAGGATAATTTTTTAAAATCTCTTTGTGGGGAAACATAAATAGTAATATTGTGTTTAACTTTTTTAAAAAATCACCAAAAATGCCCAAAATATTTGGAATTAAATGGCTAAATAAATTGTTAATGTTTATGTAGTGGAATTTGATGACACAACAAATAGTTACAAGAAGAAAAATAAACCTGAAAAAAATCTTCTTGAAATTATGTGAAGTAAACATTATACAAAACAAAACAATTGGAAATAGAACAAATGATTTATTTACAAACCCATAAAAGAAAAACTGAATGAGAATGAATGGATAAAGAATCTTGATAGAGATTTGACAATGGAAAGTTTTTATTGCACCTTATGTGTTGAAATTCCAAAAATATATGTATAAGTAACATTAATTATTAATTATAAAAGAAAGAGGAAGTGGAGAAGAATTATAACAATATTGCACATATTCAAATAGTTTAATGAACTGATTTCATTAGTGTGAATATTCCCTGATACACAGAACAACCCATTCATGTTTCTTTTTTTTTTTTTTAATTTGCTGGATAGGTGGTCTTTTTTTTTATTTTTATTTTTTTTCGCTTTTTTTATTTTTAGTTTACAACACATGGTTCTACATAATTTTGAGTTCCAGATTTTCTCCCCTCTCTCCCCTCTCCCTCCCCAAGATGGCATAGAATCTCATATAACTACCACATATAACTTCGCATTGAATTAATTTATACACTAGTCAAGTTGTGGAGAGGAATTATGAATCATGAGAAAGAAGAAACAGAACCAAAAAAAAAATCCAAAAACAAAAACAAAAGAGAAGAAAAAAAGGTGAGCATGAAGTGTGCCTCAATCTGCATTCAAACTTCATAGTTCCTTTTCTGGATGTAGATAACATTCTCCATCATGAGTCCTTTGGAGTTGTCCTTGTACCTTGTGTTGCTGAGAAGAGTGAAGTCTGTCAGGGTTGGTCCTCACGGAATCCATATATCTGTGGTTGTGTACAATGTTCTCCTGGCTCTGCTCCACTCACTCAGCATTATGTCATGTAGGTTTTTCCAGGCTGTTATGAAGTCCGTATCATCCCCATTTCTTATGGCACAATAGTATTCCATTACCTTCATATACCACAGCCATTCCCCAATTGAAGGGCATCCCTTTGATTTCCAATTCTTGGCTACCACAAAAAGAGCCACTATAAATATTTTTGTACATATGGGTCCTTTTCCCTCTTGTGTGATTTCTTCGGGATACAACCCTAGAAGTGGTATTGCTGGGTCAAAGGATATGAACATTCCTATGGCCCTTTGCACATAGTTCCAAATTACTCTCTAAAATGTCTGGATCATCTCACAACTCCACCAACAATGTAACAATGTTCTAATTTTCCCACATCCTCTCCAGCATTTATCATTTATCATCAGATTGGCTAAAATAACAGAACAGGAAAATCATGTTTCTTTTTTCTGTTCTAAATCTTTCTATTTTTTCCCACATAAATTCACTACTACGAGTCTCTTCCTTGTATTGTCTTCCTCTCTTTCTTGTGACATTACCCATTGAATTTTAAGTTCCTTGAGATGATGGACAACTTTTCTTTGTATACAAGCAGTCAGCATAGTCTCTGGTACATATTAGATGCTTTGACAACTAGTGCTACCTGACTATTGACAGACATTGTGAAGATACAATTGAAATACATTGCCTCTCCATTGGTTACCCTCCACTCTTGCCATATGACCAGTCAAGTTACTATTTTGCTCAGAAAATTCTCTGATGACAAGCTTAAAGACTTTGACAGATTTTAACCACATTGTTCAATACTTTATTTCATGTTACTGTATCAACAATCTTGCTAGCAGCTACTGTAGGGTTACAAGACCCACTAAAAACCAGCATACAGAAAGCTGCCAACACAGATTCTTTGATCTTCTTTTCTAAGGAAAGCAACTTTAAGGGATTAACAATCTCAGTTTAATCAAACATACATATATCATTCACTTAGTTCAGGGGGGAAAGATCAACCCTCTGAACTTCAAGACAAATACGAACAGAAATCACAAACATCAACAGACAGACCTTGTCTGATTCAAATCACAATTCATAGTTACCAGAGACGCATCAATATCATGTCTGTCTAGGTTACAAAGCTGGGGCACAATTATGGCTTTCCCAGAATCTCAACACTCCTTCAATGAGTGTGCCCCAAAAGTCAAATGCCAAGCTGTCCTCAATTATATCCTGTTCAGAGCCCTGAAGGCTCTGACCTCACCCAGGCTGCGTGTGCGAAAGTTCCCCATCCCCAGTGTCATATCATATGCAAATCAATGACTCCCAATTGTCTCAGTGCTGAGAAATACTCCAAGAACAAAAGATCCCACTTTATCTGCCCCACTCAAACAAAGGCCAGAATCATTAAAGGCACTTAAGAGAAGAACAGCAAAAAAAGTTCCACCTTAATTACTATTACATAATCCACCCCTCCAGGGTCCATGGCCTAACAAAAATCTAAATTAAATGGCCATGGATCCTGGAACAAATAGAAGCATTACACATGGTGATCACATTCAGGGAAATATAACAAAACATATCATTCAGTATCATTCCCAAAATACTTGTTTAAAATACACCATCTACCCCTAGGTCAAGGCAAGTCAATCTCTTTAGTCCATACAGAGTATCCAAGTAAAGTTCTTCTTGGGGGTGTGTCCTCCCCACACAGCAGTTTCAGGCTTCCTAGTGGCACCCTCAGGTACCAGCATGCTTTAATTAGCAAAGTCCCAACACAAAATCCAAATAGAGTTCTCTTGGGGATATGTCCTTCTCCCCACACTGCTCCAGCACTCCACTTCCAAGTCCTGCAGGGCAGCTGGGCAACAAAGCCAACAGGGTGGTGTCCTTGGGGGTCCAAGGCACTTCCCTCACCCCACCATAGACAAATCCACCCCTCCCTCCTGGGTCCCAAGCAGTCCCAGCAGAAGGCACCAAAAAGGCACACTCAGTACCTTGCTGCAAAGTTTCCATCTTGCCCCAGGACTGAACTCCAAGATCCTGGGTTCCTGGTCATCCAGCTTTGGCTGGCTACACCTGGCTTCTGCCATAATCTCAATGTAAGCAGTTCCCCACCTTTGTGCTCACCTCACCTAAGTCAGCTGGACTACCCCCCATGGAGGCAGTCTTCTGCTCTGTCTGGGTCAATATTTTGGCAGCCGCTGTCTACTTCTTTCTCCTCACCAGCCCCTCCTGCCAAATCTGCATGAAGGCCATTCTCCAAGTCTCCAAGGCTATTATCCATTCCTGTTTCAAAACTCCATATACAATATAATCTTGTGATACCTGAGTAGCCAGCTATTGCTAAGAACCCTGCCCCCAGCCCCTAATCGCAAACTCCAGAGTGCTATAAAAGAACAGGCTGAGTTCCTGCCTTTTGGCGAGTTCCCACGGCCCCTGAGATATTCCCATGGAATGTAAGCTAGTTACCAGGAAAGCCTAACGATCTTCCTTTACCTAACTAAGTTGACTGAATTACAACTTTATCTCTTGTCTCAACAAAACCCAGCTGGACTATTTGTCCCGGTCTGCCTATGGCCTTGAAGGATGAAAGCCTCAGCCCCGGATATTCCTTTTCTTATGTGATTGCTCCTAGCTCTTATCTCATGCTCCCGTGGGATGTATGGCAGATTGGACGAAGAGATACTGGGTTGTAATTCAGTCAACGCTTAAGTCAGCTATCTGATATATTGTATTTACAATCTATTTAGGGGGTTCCTTTCTTTCTGTAAAGTTAACAAAGGCTTATTGAGCCTGCTAAAAATAACATGTGAGTTTCAAGAGATAACTAACATCTGTACTTAGATTTTTGTATAAATACTGCTTCTTCACTGTTATCGTGGCCGTTTTGATTTGGGAGACTCTATTTCCCCGAATGGTCGCTGGCTAATAAACTTCTCCATTTAAAACTTAAACTCTTATCGTGTGTCTCACTCGCTTCTGGTATAACAATCTCAAGACATTCACCCTTTCAGCACAGTCCTCTGGAGCCAGGTTTATCAATTCAAGGCCTCGCTCCTGCCATTCACACCTCCCCCAAGCCTCAACTTGTTCTCTTCCCACAGCCTATGCTCCAGCCTGTCTCCTCCAGAGTGCTATTAAGGTAGGGAGGTGGAAGGAGAGGTTATCTCCCAGGGCCCTTGCTCTAGGCTCCTGGGAAACCACTCCCATCACTGCTACTTGTCTGTTCTCCTTCAGGCCTCTGGGGCTCCACAAAACCATAGCCACGACAAGTACAAAGAGCAGCCCAATAACTGGGAAACATTCAACCACCATCTCAGTACCCCAAAACTCCATACTTTCCTTTTAATCTGCAGATCCTGCCATAACTATGCCATTTGTTGCAACAATCCAGCTAGCAGCTGCTGTGGTGGTGAAAGACCAACACAAGCCCAACAACAAGAATGCTGCCAGCACAGGTTCTTTTGATCTGCTTTACTAAGGAAAGCAACATTAAGGAGTTAACAATCTTATTTCAATCCAACATACAAATATCATTCACTTAGTTCAGGGGGAAAAGCCAGCACCCTGAACTTCAGAGCAAATACAAACAAATTACAAACATCAACAGACAGGCCTTGTCTGATTCAATTCTCCATGCATAGCTACCAGGGTTTAACAGAGTCCCAACATCTGGGTTTACAAGCTGGAGGGCTCTTAACTACAGCTGCCCAGAGTCTCCACATCAGCATACCTCCACGACTGAGACCTCTCTCCTTTTATACACTCTTTAGCTGTCATCAAACATCATCTGAGAGACCAGAACTTAGGCTCCTACTATAGACTCTGGTCTTAGCAACTCCCCTTAGGACCTAAGGGCTTCACACCCACATAGGCTTAGCACCTAATAGATAGGGGTTTGGGCCTGGGACTTTGCACCTAGTAAGGCTCAATCAAAGACACTTAATTAATCATTCTAAAACAGTAAGAAAGACCCACCTTAGTTACCAATGCGCTTTGCAGCAAGGAGCTAAGTGTGCCATTTTGCTGCCTCCCCCTTGGGCTACTTGGGACCCAGGAGGAAGGGTGGATTTGTTTATGGTGGGGTAGGGGGAGTGCCTTCGACCCCCAGGGACCCCACCCTGTTGGCTTTATTGCCCAGCCGCCCCTCAGGACTTGGAAGCAGGGACTGGAATTGCATGGAGAGGACAGACTCCCAAGAGAATTTTATTTGGAGTTTTTTGTTTGCTTTGGGACTTTGTTAACTAAAGCATGCTGGCACCTGAGAGTATTGGGACGAAATCTGCAATGGCAGTGTGAGGAGAAGGACCCACCCTTAAGAAATACTCTTACTTGGATACTCTGTATTAACTAAAGAGATTAACTTGCTTTGACCTAGGGCTGGACATTTGAATTATAAACAAGTGTTTTGGGAATGATTGATTGAAGAGATTAGCTTGTTGGGACCTGGGGGTGGATCATATTTGCATTATTAACAAGAATTTGGGAATGACACTGATATGTTTTGTTTTGTTGTGAATGATATGTTTTAGTTTCCTGCTTGATTGGGTAACAGTATATAATGCTTCTATTTGCTCCAAGATCCATGGCCATTTAATTTAGAATTTTTTGGGCCATGGATCCTGGAAGAGGTGGAGTGCATTGTAACTAAGGCGGAACTTTCTTACTGTTTCAGAATGATAAATTAAGTGTCTTTGATTGAGCCTTACTAGCTGCAAAGCCCTGGGCCCAAACCCCTATCTACCAGTTGCTAAGCCTATGTGGGTGTGAAGCCCTTAGGGTCCTAAGGGGAGTTGCTAAGACCAGAGCCAATAGTAGGAGTCTAAGTTCTGGTCGCTCAGATCATGTTTGATGACAGCTAAAGAATGTATAAAAAGAGAGAACAGAGCTATTTGCTTGAGGCTCTCACTACCGGAGGCGGGGGACTCTGGGCAGCTGCTCTAACAGCCTCCCAGCTGAACTCAGATGTTGATGGTTTCTTGGTAACTGAATTGTATTTGGTCTGTTTATAAACTTATGTTTATAATTTGTTTATATTTTCTCTGAAGTTCAGGGTGCTGGCTTTTCCCCCTGAACTAAGTGAATGATATTTGTATGTTGGATTGAAATAACATTGTTAACACCTTAACATTGCTTTCCTTAGTAAAGCAGATCAAAAGAACCTGTGTTGGCAGCATTATCATTGTTGGGCTTATGTTGGTCTTTCACCCCCACAGTAGCTGCTAGCAGAGTGTTGATACAGTTACTTCCCTTCATAAAATCTTATATTCCAGCCAAACCATATTGCTGTATGTTCTATCTTACCAGTCCATCTCCTGGATCTGTACATTCATAAAATCTATTTCTCATGTTTGGCATACATTCTTTTTTCATTTATCTTCTCAAGATACTTTGCCTTCCTTCAAGGTCCAACTCAGGAGTCACATCATTTGTAAAACTTTCCGATTCTGCCATTTTTTAGTGCTTACTCCTTCCTAAGTTTCCTCATAAAATTACTACAGTCAATTATGTACATATTATATCTATTCATCCATTAAATGTAAGTTGTTCAAGAATAGTGATTTTCATATGCCCAGTGCTTAGCACATAGTAGACACCTAATAAATTATATTAAATGTAATTTGTACTATTTTGGTGGTTATCTATGCAGAGAAACGAGGGCTATTAAAAATCACCGAGAAGGGATTTAGCAATTAGGAAAGCTGAAATGAATATGGATTATAAATGAGAGTGAAGAATCAAAGGTGACTAAAGTTTTAACCATGCTTGAGTGGTTAAATGTTGACCTTATTCACAAAAATAAGGAAATCCAAAGGAGCTGGCAGACTTCTCTAGCATTGTCATCTGTACACACATATACACCTGTGTTTATGTGTGTGTGTGTGTGTGTGTGTGTGTGTGTGTAATGTGGGGGAGATCTGGGGGGGTGTATTCTTATTTTGTTTTTTGCTTCTTTTGTTTAAGACTTATTAACTCATTGATACAGGGGACTCGTAGTGAAGAATCTCCTTCCATTAATGCAATTAGTAACTGTCTTTTAACTTAAAGTCTTAGAGACTTGTCCATAGCACTAACAGAATAAGTGACTTACCCAGGGCCAACCAATAAGTATGTGTTAGAAGTGCAGCATTTATGTTAATGCTTTGACATTATCTAAGGGTAATTTTTTGAACTTTTATGTAAGGGCATTATCTCCTATCACTCTATATAAAGCAAGAGAATGATGAGATACACATAGCTACAGTCACTTAGTCCTCTCTCTGTGTTTGCTAATAGATATAAGACAGTTTTAATGCCACGCTTCACCAAGCAGGTAACAAATGCTGCGGTCTCAGAGCTTCCTCCCTAAATTGAATTTCTGTCAAGAAAGCAACAGCAAGAAATCAAATGGAGCTTCTATCACATCAGGATTTTCAAATGTACCTAGAGAAAATTATTCTCCTTCATTGCCGTCCATACACTTGGATGTGAGACTTTCTGTTGTCTTTATTACCTACCAGGAATAGTTTTATAAATGTACAGTCACTGAAGCTGCAACATTAATGTATGTGCCAACTATCTGTGGGTATGCCATGAGTCCTGCTAGCAAGCTGAACTAATAAAATATATTATATACACATTAGATTTTAAAATTATATGTGCAAATACACATGTATGCATGTATATATATATATATATATATATATATATATATATGTATGTATGTATTGCAATTTGTATCTTTCTCAACTTATTTGTAAATAAATTATTTGGAAAAGTATTTCCTCCTACAAAAATAATATTAGAAATGGTGACTAAGTTGGTGGGCCAGTGCACAACACATCTTTAACTTTGAATATGATCAGACAACAGGGTTGGGAACAATTACCGTATTTTACATAATTCTAAATTTAAATAACACAAAATCAAATATTTGTGACCACTTTTTAGGGATTCATTATTTATGACAATTGAGAAGTTCAGCAAAATTAACAAACATGTGGTAAATATCTGACAATATAAGCAGTCTTCCAGTCTCCCACCATGGTAAGAAGTAGTGTCCAGAGTATTCTCATCTCTTCTTTAGGGTTAGGCTTGGTCATTATAATTGTGCACTATGCCATTTCAATTGTTTTTCTGTTTTTGTTCATATTTCCATTAACATTGATTTAGTTTAGTCATTCTGTATAGGGTTTTCCTGGTTCCGTTTACTTTACTTTCCATCATTTCATGTCTTCCTATGTTTCTCTGCATTCATATTCACCCAACAGCACATTCGTATTCCATTTGATGCATGTACTGCAATTTGTTGTTGTTCTTCAGTTGCTCAATCATGTCAGACTCTTTGCAACCTTGTGGACCATAGCCCACTGGGTGCTTCTTTCCTCCACTATCTTCTGAAGTCTGTCCAAGCTTGTGATCATTGCTTCCATGATACTATGTATTTATTTCATCCTCTGTCATCCCTTTCTCTTTCTGACTTCGATCTTTTTCAATATCAAAATGTTTTCCAGTGAGTCCTGTCTTTTCATTATGCAGCCAAAGTATTTAAGTGAATAGTCTGAATTAATTTGTACTGATGGATTTGACCTCCTTGCTCTCCAAGTGACTCTCAAAAATCTTTTTCAGTATCACGATTTGAAAGCATTGATTCTTAAGTGCTCAGTTTTCCGTACTGTATAACTCTCACAGCCATACATTGCCAAAGGAATAGCCATGGCTTTAACTATACAGGCTTTTGTCAGCAAGGTGATGCCTCTGCTTTTTCACATGCTGTCCAGATTTTTCATAGCTTTCCTTCCAAGGAGCAAGTGTCTTTTAATTTCATGGCTGCAGTCACCATATGCAGTGATCTTTGAACCCAAGAATTTAAAATCTAACACTGCTTTCATTTCTTCTGTCTCTATTTGCCAGGAAGTGATGGGACCAGTTGCCAAGGTCTTAGGTTTTTTATGTTAAGTTTCAAGCCAGCTTTTATACTTTCCTTTTTCACTCTTATGAAGAGGTTTCTTAATTCCTCTTCACTTTCTGTCATGAGTGTGGTATCATCTGTATATCTGTTGATATTTCTCCCAGCAACCTCTAATTCTAGGTTTTGATTCATCCAGCCTGGCATTTATTATCATGTATTCTGTATATGTTAAATACATACAGTGACAATATAGAACCTTGTTGTACTCTTTTTCCAATCTTAAAATAATCAGTGGTTCCATGTTGAGTTCTAACTGTTGCTTCTTGACATGAATACAGATTCCTCAGGGGACAAGTAAGATGATCTGGTGTTCCCATCTTTTTGAGGACTTGGCCACATTTTGTTGTGATCCACACAAAGCTGTAGTGTAGTCAATGAAGCAGAAGTAGGTGTTTTTTTTTCTGAATCTTCCTTGCTTTCTCTATAATCCAGAGAATGTTGGCAATTTGGTCTCTAGTATATTTGCCTCTTTGAAAACAAGCCAGCTTTGCTGGTAATTCTTGGTTCACATACTGCTAAAGCCTAGCTTACTAAATCTTAACTATAACCTTACTGATATGTGAAATGAGTACAACTGTTCAGTAATTTGAACATTCTTTGGCATTGTCCCTCTTTATGATTGGGGTATAACCTGAACTTTTTCATTCTGGTGCTCACTGTTGAGTTTTCCAAATTAGCTGGCATATTGAGTGCAACAGTTTAATAGCATCATCCTTTAAGAATTTAAATAGCTCAGTTCAAATTCTACCATCTCCACTAGCCTTATTGTTAGCAATTCTTCCTAACACCTGTGTGACTTTCATTCTCCAGGATGTCTGGCTCTAAATCAATAGCCACACCATCATGTTTATTGGTGATGCTAAGATCTTTCCTGTATAGTTCTTCTGTATATTCTTGCCACACCTCTTCTTAATTCCTTCTACTTCTGTTAAGTCCCTATGATTTTGTTTTCTTTTGTCATGACCATTTTTGCATGAAATGTTCCCTTGATATCTTGAATTCCCTTCAAGTGATCTCCAGTCTTTCCCTTTCTATTTTGTTTCTTTCTTTCTTTCTTTGCATTACTCATTTAAGAATCTTTTTTTCTCATCTTGCCTTGCTGTTCTCCAGAATTTTCATTAAATTGGGTGTATATTTCTCTTTCTCCTTTAGCTTTTGATTTCCTTCTTTCTTCAGCAATTCGTAAAGCCTCATCAGATGGCCATTTGGCTTTGTTCCTCTTCATTTTCACTGGAATGTTTGCTGTTGTTGTTGTTGCTGCTGCCTCCTGCTCAATATTGGAAACCTTTGACCATAGTTCTAAAGTACTCTGTCAGATCTAGTCCCTTACATCTATTCATCATTTCTATTTCATATTCATAAGGGAAGTTATTTAGGTCATATCTATATGGTCTCACGGTTTCACCTATA